>NC_052050.1:81246675-81559132 GCF_903992535.2 Arvicola amphibius | reverse complement strand
TTGTCCTTAAATTAATTCTCAAATTCTTTTCTCACCCATCATTAAAATAAGCTATACTAAATTCTCTCACTATATCTCCTCTTTTCTCTTTTATCACAAATAGTTTCTTTTATATGCACCATGTTTGTTGAAATCTGAAACATCTTTTGACACTCACATCTCAAGCCCTTTCCCTCTACCTCTCTAAACATCTCCGTTTCCTTTGAGCTCTGTAGCTTGGGGTGTTTCTTTTTGGCAGCTGCCTCTGATGCTTCTCAAAGCATCTGGTTAAGGGGAAATATGTGATCATTTGGAAGCTCTCAGCACCATTTCTCCTCATTTCCTGATTAACTAGATGCCTGGGGGGCCAATCCATACGCTCCCAACTGTCTAGAAACCACAACCTCTGAGACTTCTCAACGCTTGCACTGTTCAATTTGATTCTGAATCCATGATGCTTCTACTATGTCTCATCTTGATCCTAATACCCGATCTCACTGACACTTCGTTCTACACACTTCCTGTCTTCCCTCTCTGACTTCCAGGAGATTTCTATTATTGGATACAGGCTTGACAACCCAATCTTAGCATTGCAAGGCCCTAGATATTTAGTTTTCCTTTATTTGGATTTATTATGCTATACCATAGAGCACAATTTAAATGGGGAAATCCAAAGAAAAAGAAATTGCATGTGTGAAATGGCATGCCACCCTTTGTAGTGGAATAAGATCTCAAAGGCATCCCACTCTTTTATGTCCTGGGACTTGAACACTGTCTTTGCAAAGCTTACCAACTCTATGGATTCTAAATGCTTTTAGTAGCTATAACTTAATAGTGCCTTTAATTATCAGCTGGAATGTAGCAAGTGCCACAGTGTTCATGCTCAAATACATGGCCCGCATGATCAAGGGAAGTGATGCTATTAATTGGTATGTGTCAAAGAGAAGCCACTAAGTAAGTACTTAAGTGAAAATGTGGAACTACTAAATACCATTTTGAGAAGAAGAAAGCTTGCATAAATCTTCAATAAACTGTACTATTATTAATTTTCTGCTCAATCGCTATTGATACTAATCTCTTACTTACCTAACATAAGCATTATTGTAGGTATATACATATTAAAAACACATAACAAATATTGGTGTGGATGGAGAGTAGTTACAGACATTGATAGGCATTCATGGGACAAAAATCCACAGACCAAGCTGGAGGGGACTGCTGTAATCATTTTTCTCAGTTTAATTAGGGCTCCCTCCCAAAGGTGGCATTTATAAAACATATTCTACCTACAGTACAGACTTGGTCCATATAATGCCCCCCTTTTGTCTCAACCCTGAAGTGTCTAAAAATTCTGGTGGGGTGATCTTGAGGACTGATAACACACTTGACAAACTCTTGGTTCAGTGTGCTTTGCACATAGTCAGTGTTCATTAAATGAAACTTGCTTGCTCTGCTCTTATTTACAGCCTCTATGACAGTTCTAAGCATCATATGATCTTCACCATCTGCCTGTCTCCCATGCTACAAAAAAAAAAAAATGACTTTAACTACTTTGAAAGTAGGGTTAGACTTATCAGTCTCACTCTGTAAAACAGTATGTGGCTCCATGGTTTATATTATCAGATTAAAATTTTAGAGTAAATGTGGTAAGAACTGAGTAGTGTGTGCGTGCGTGCATGTCTGTGTATGTGTGCATGAATATATGTATGTGTGCATGAATATATGTATGTGTGCATGAATATGTGTATGTGTTCTGAGTAGTATGTGTGTGTGTGCATGTGTGTGCAGAAGTGCAAGACCTAGCTGTTACCATCTTAGAATGTATAGTATACTAGAGCTGTAGGGTGATAATGAAACAAATAAACTATCACAGACTAGGTTAAGGAAATGGGGTTCATTGAAGTACAGATCAAAGCTGTCTTCAAAAAAGAATGTTTTTTAATCAAATGCCTGGACTTGGAATATGGCTGAATGAAAAAGCAAGCTTGTGTTCAGTTTGTGCAAAGGCCTGGCTTTGATCTCCAGCACACTTCCTAGGCTTTCTAAGCCAAACACATCATAAAACACATAATCAAACAGTAACTATTTCTGAGAACCAATAAAATTTCAGACACAATAAAGGTTCGTGCAACCAAAGTTATGAAGTAGTGCTTTCGTTTTCCCTTTGTTACTGGAAGAAATATGTCTGCTTCTGGCAGGGCTGGATATAGGATATCTGCTATCGTACTTAGCACTCTTTCTATGGCTATGGTTGTTCCTGAGTGAATTTACCATTCGAAGGGAATCTCCAAAGGACAGGAAATATAAGCATAAAATAAACTACCAAGCCAGAAGGAGAAGGCCACTAACATTGACAAGACCACTAACATTGGGGTGGTTGATGATTGATTCAGCATGAGTTACATACTTATCTCTGAAATGATTACAGTGGCCTGATGGACAGAGGTGCTGAAGCTTTTTGTCTGGTCTAGGAGATATCCTGAGGCACATTTGGGCCCCATGATCAGAAGTTACTCTTTTCAGAAAGCTATTAGGAAATATGTGAAGATGATACTGACTTTTTTTTATCACTCAGGGCCTCTATCACATCTCAAAGAGTAAACAATAGTGAGAATGGTATCTTTGTGAAACTATCAGAAACACAGCTGAATAAAAATTACTCTGAAATTGGGCAATGAAACACTTACATAAGATGACTCAGTGGAGAACAGGATTGTTGTCCATTGCAATGGATAAAGATCTTAGTTCTATTTTATGAAAAAAAAAAACAGATGTGGGCAAGTATTTGTTTAGCTCTACTGTTAAATGAATAGGAGGATTTCTGAGCTATCAGGCCATCAGGCTAACACCAGTTCAATGAGAGATGCAACTATCTCAAAGCACTAAGGGGGAGAGATGCAAAATGGCACACCCAATTTCCTTTTCTGGCATCCTTAGTGAGTGCACAGACCTGTGCTTCTGGCCACATGGGCACATATACCATAATACATATATTACTCTTGCACACATACATATACATTTGTATACTACTCATACACTTACACAAATGGAAATTTTTAAACTTAACTTTATTATTTCTTTATAGCTTATCTTTGGCCAATGTATTTAAGTATTCAGAAACTCAGTTTATCTGTAGGTTAAGAATAATATTTTAAATAAATAATTGAGAGTCATTTGAGTAAGAAATTACACCTCTTCACATGCCTTTCCTGACTGTCTCCTATTATTTTTTTAACTCTCAGCACAGTTAATCTCAATCCAGGGCAGGACATTATCCAAACAGGAAGTTATCCTCTGTTCACACAGCATTATCTTGTCTGCTGGTGGCTCATGAATATCTGAAAATTTGTAGAGCACAGAACATGTAGAGAATATTGTCATAACTCAGACTTTTTTCTGAATAATTGTAACTGGAATCTCTACGTGCTACCATTTGATAGAAATATCAGAAAAAGGAGAAAGAATATATAATTTACTTACTATGACTAAATTTGCTATTACAATCACAGATCACCATGAATTCATGATCTACCCAAGACTTTTTAAAACTCAGTTTGATACAAGTACTTAAATAATTTCATGTTTATATGCAAATGGAATTTAGCTTTACGAGAAATCCTTTGAAGGGATAGTTTTAAAATGTATACTTATTAGGGATTTATTTTTAATAACTTCCTTTTAAAAGTGCTTGAGACTTTTTTCAAGCAACCAAGAACAATTGTCCATGACACTCATTTTTACCTTATATAGTGAACAGTTAAAATATTTCATACAATTAACAATTTGAAAGAAATGGAGGTGACAGTGATAAAGAATATGAAATGATGATTATCACCATGAAATGTCTATTGGCTCTCATATTCAAAAAGTACTGAATATGTAATCCTTTTCTCTTTCCTACAAAATTTTTATTTTAATTTTCCTTATTTTCCTTAACTTCTGGAGCCTATATATTATTAACTTACTCATGATTCTCTCCAAGTATAGGAGAAAATAGAACAATCCAATATAATATAACCAGAAAACACTGTTTATATTAATCAGACATATGGGTAAATATCTCAATTTTAAAAAATTCTTTTATGATTCTTGTGGTAAATATTTGATGTTTTCAGGTATTGTGGAATCATTATGGCATCCTACTATAATTATTTTTAATCTAATCAGTTAAAATTCTATTTAAAGGGAAAACTATCAACTTTTTAAAATTATATGTACAACTGTTAAATTCTTTCCTCATAATCTCTGAAAGTTTAATTTAAATCTCATAAATACAAAGCTCGCTAAACAGACATCCCAAACACAAGGGCCAGATCATGTTAATTTCAGAAGTTCACAGAATCTCATTGCGGTAGACACGCATCATCTGCGATAATGCCTTGATTAAAGTGACCCCAGAGGTGCAAGTGTGCATTTGGGCTCTGGAAATGAGCATATCATCACTTCCAAAGAAGTGAGGCAGTCAGGTCTTCCATCATTTCCTCTCTTCTCGGCTACATAGTCTTTTCAGAGGGAAAACTGTGGTTGTCGATATTTGTTCATAATCAAACATAAACGGAAGGGTAGTCACCAGAAGAGAAAAAAATCCTTTTCAAGCCAAGATATCATGCATCTCAATAAGCTAAAATCATTAATCTTAATAATCATAGCAGAGTAATATTTCAAAAAAATTATGCCCATTGCCTCATTCAAAATTGTTCATGAAGGCAGCATATTAGACAAGTGTAAGGGAAATTTAGATACTGGTCGGCTAGTTATTTTTGTTGAACTGCACAGGTTTATTGACTTTAAATAGTTATCCAAGACACTGTCATCAGATACTGTGTGCAGATTGCTTTTACTGATTCCCTTCCCCGTTCTAGCATTATATACTGAATTAGTTCACTTGGCTTTACAGGAGAGCCTGTATGAAACACTTAAAAAATTTAAATTGTGGCAAAGAACACATAATATAATATTTACATATGATTGCTGGGGATACTAAAAGGACTAGTCAAGGGATGCCTAGACTTGTAAATGCTGCTTTATTAGAACATGCTTTTGGTGGGAACGATGAATCATGACTGAATGTTGATAAACCTTGAATCATGGCTAGTAAAGTTGGAACCCAATATATACTTGCTAATGTTTCCCAAAAATCTTTTCTATATTTTGCAGGCAACCTTGAGACACATTCCAGTTTTTATCTGGACTTGCTAGTCCAGCAGGTTTTTAATGTAACTACCTCTATCTAAAAATGCATGCAAAATGTTACATCTTAAGTCGTAAGTTGGGAACAAAATTAATTATGAATGAGAGCCAGTGAAGGACACAAACACAAGAAGCTGAAAACCGGATGACATTTTAAGCAGATTCGTTGATTACAATGCTCTTTATTTTGTAACAGAGATGGATGTACTTGCCAATTCTAAGTCCTTAACATTGTAATACTTAAAAACAACTCGCTTTGAAAGGCTAACAATAGATTTTAGTTCTGCAACTGTCACATCACAGCAAAGTCACACAAACATACAAATAATAAGCTGGAGACCCCACTAAAATATTTGCATCTTAGATACCTTCTAAAAAGCTTTATGGGCGCAAAAGATATCACGGCTGCTCCAACACAGGGGCCTTTGATGTTCCCTCATCTTTACATCATAGAAGGAGCTCAAAGGGTTAATTAAAATTTAATGATATCGGCAGTACTTTGAAAAAGTTATGAACTTGGGTGAGATCAATCATTTTCTTGGACTGCCTGACTTCAAAGCAGACATTATGCAAAAGGAGGCGGGGGGAGAGTGCTCCCATTCTGAGCTGAATTCATAAGCAAGGATTTTCTCATTAGTGGGCTGTACATGGAGGAGATTCCAAGTTCAAACTAAAAGGAGGTGAGATGCCAAAAAGTGGTTAATCTCAATGTTAAGTCTTTGATGCTGATCAGTTTCATCTTTCAATGAACATATTGGGAGAAACATTGCAACACTGACAGGCCCCAGATACGGAAATTTGGGATTAAGAGGGCTAAACAAATAGTTTTCTTTCTTTCTTTCTTCTTCTTCTTTATTTCTACATTGAGAGGCACATTTTGTTTACTCCAATTCAGGAGGAAAAATAAAACCAAACTAATTAACTTGTTTACTCATTTTCCAGGACTGTCTATAAAGTGGCATTTAAAGTGACTAATTTAAACTTTTCTCAGCTGTAAACTTTTCCTTGTCTCTCTGGTCTTTCTGTTAAACGTATTCTCCTAACACTTTCAGTGACATTCATCTATTTATAAAAGCATACTTTCCTCCCAGTGAATAGGAAGTTCTTGTCTTTCTCACACTTTACTCTGCTGTGTTTGGCCTGTGAGCTTGATCACTTGAATTAGAGCCACAAATGCAGAAGACTTGTTTTTACAAGAATTAAAATTGGTCACTAGACACCAAGAGCAACCCAAAACATGGCCCTGACTACACCAGTTCAATTCAGTGCATCTCCCTGTCAGTGCCTGGCATCAGAGAATTAATAGGGGAAGTCATAAATATATTTAAACAGTACAGCTAAATATGTTGTGCATCCATGAAAACAAATCATTTAAGTATCTATACATGATACTCACCTGCTACAGTGTTATAAAAGTAAACCCATCAAAGCGTCCATTTTAGTGAAATAGAAAATTTGATATTGTATTTACCACAATGCCCTTTTCCCCTCATAAATCTCATCTAAGACAGATGAATGGGGCATCATAGACACCCCAATTTTCAGCGTGTATTTTTTTTAGAGAAATAACGACATGATGATGTGTCATCACTGAAAAGGTCTTCACTGGACTGTTTTTTAAGCATATTTTTAAAAACTTCTTAGTGTGTTATCATTCTACTCAATAACTATGGAATTGGACTCTGGACTTGAGAAGATCCAATAATTAATACCATCCAGTCTACTTCTTCATTTATCTGCTTAAATAATACAGTGCCTCTTTTTTTTTTTTTTTTTTTTTTTTTTTTTGGTTTTTCGAGACAGGGTTTCCCTGTAGTTTCTAGAGCCTGTCCTGGAACTAGCTCTTGTAGACCAGGCTGGCCTCAAACTCAGAGATCCGCCTGCCTCTGCCTCCCGAGTGCTGGGATTAAAGGCGTGCGCCACCACCGCCCGGCTACAGTGCCTCTTTCCAGAGCTTCATTATCCTATAAATTGTGATGACACTCAGTGTGAAAATGCTGCCCTGGGTGGGTCCAAGGGCAGAGTTTCAGGACAAGGAGGCTTTATTGAGAAACTCCTTCAAAGAGGAAGCCAAGTACATCTCTGCAGATATGTAGAAAACAGACCACTCAGCTGAAGACATTAACTGACTCACATTTCCATCTTTACCTAAGAAAACACATTTGGTAGGGAGATTCAATCAGGCAACGACTGCTCAGAACACCACAACTACATTGACTTTTGTGAATTAAAAATGGTGATTGAGGGATATGCAGACTTTGACATTCTCCATATTTTCAGAAATTAAACCGAATACTTCCTCTTCACAGTTATTGCTTATATGTACTCTGAGACTCACTATAAGTCAGTAAAACATATTCTATCAATTATCCTTCTATACAATCTATGATAACTTTTCAGAAATCAATTTTTTTCATTTATAAAATTTTATCTCTTCTTTCTGCATGAACAAATATGCTTAAGTGGCCTTATTATAATAAGTTTAAGTTTATACCATTAAATTTAAATGTTTTAGCTCATCAGATAGCACTTGGGTAAATGATATAATAGGCAAAACAAAACAAAAAACAAAATAAAATAAAAAATCATAAAATCCCCAGAGATTCTAGATCCAGAGTTTGACACGGCCAAAGATAAAGAAACAACATATGTAATTACATCTGGTGGAGAGTCACATTGCATAAAAACTTGATATTTTTGCAAACATCTGAAGGTAGTAGAGAAGTAAGCAAAATGAACATTCAAGAATGAGAATTTTATAACAAAATAGCCACACAGAGACCCAAAGAGAGGATGCTGATACATTCTACTTTAAAAAGTCCCTGCAGCATAGGAAGTAAATATAATATATTCCCAAAACTCATATCCAAATCACATTTTGGTGCACCTATTACAGAATTATTTACTATTAGTCTTGTTCCATTCATTGTATAAGAAAAAAAAATCTTCCCATCCACAAGTTTCCTCATTACCTACTTTTCTTTGACTTTTCATTTTCTTTTATAGATAGCTTCTTAACATTTATTATGAGTAGAATGTAAGCATAAAAACTCTTTATTCTTGTAGAGTATCAACATAAAACAATACCAAGAAATACTTCAAGGAGAAACATTTGCTGATGATGTAACTGTTAAAAACATCCTTATCCAAGAAATCTTGAGGGGTCTGAAATTTATTTATTATACATATATTCCTGATCCTATTTGAAGCCTATGTATTCTGGGGCTCATTTCAAATTCCTAAAGACTACAAGTGTTTTTCTGATCAAAATTATAAAGCAAATTAGGTACCATCAGATTTATGCTTTAGATGTGGGAGACTTTTGATTTAACTATTGTTAAGATTTTTGGCTTATTTGTATTTTGCAACTTAGCTACTGGAATTACCTTGACCAGGATGTAGTAGGAACCTCTAACTCTTTCACTTTATTAAGCAGGGTCTGTCAATAATGATCTTACTTCTCACCCAGAATAAATTATCTGAGTGCTTTTGAAGCAACTTTGTTAATACTACTTGACACTGTTTATGTCATGAAAAAAGGTGTTTCAATACTGACCATTTATGGTTCTCTTCCAATTTCACAGTGGAATGCTTCCTTAGTTTGCCTGTAAGTCTTTTGTCATAATTAAACAAAAAAAATAGTATTTTGATTTTAAGTTTTTTACTCAGAAGGGAAAAGTGTGAGAAGCTTATTCCACGTGGGATAACCAAAATTAGAAGACAAAATGAACTCTGTACCTTAAATCAAATCTTTGAAATAGGGGCCAGATTTTCATGCCTGACATCTATTGTCAAGGACATGCAAAAAGGTCATTGGTTTTCAAAATAAAGATGTAAGTCAAAGATGAAATGTATCTCAATCCTGTAACTTGGTGGCCAGGTAAGATTCCTGAAGGTGATCATTAGAGGCAGGTCCTATGATTGAAGCCTCGAGCTTAGTGAGTCAAACCGGAGATGATGGGAGCGCAATCAGGGGAGGAGAGATCAATCAGGAAAGACAGAGGAAATGAGGCGCAAAAAGTCCTCCTAAAAAGAAAGAAGGGCTTTAAATTCATCAGCCTCAATGAGCAGTGAAAAAACAGAGAGGGGTGATTAAGAAGAACAAGGAAGGAAGACAAAAAGAAAGGGCCTTTGGGTAGAGAAAAGAAGCAGAAAGTTAGATTTGTGTCAGTACCTGCTCACTTTCATATATAAAAGTATATATGAGGTTAAAAAAGAGTATACCTTTAGTGAACCCAATAAAAAAAAAAACTTGGCAGTTAGTAGTTGCATCTAGGTTTTCTGAATTCAGATCCTGTTTATGCCATGTAGCAGTATGTTTGTGGTCAATGCTTGGTGTTGAAATTCCTATTATGTTACTAGAATGGGGTAAATGTATTTAACTTGATTTGTGATGATGAGTCCAGAAATAAAGTTTCATTATTGAACCTAGAATGTAACAAGCAGTCTGAGATGCATCACGAAACTTATTTCAAGCTAACAATATGTTTAAAGAGGATTATGCTATGAATTTCTGTAATTTGCTTTCAAAATTAATCATCATCAGGCTGAGAATTCACTTCATATAGTAAGTTCACTATATAAATAGAATATACTCATTTTGCATATTCCCTCTTAAATTAATTAATTATATAAGTAAACTCTAAAGTAAAATTGATTTCTTATTTTCCTACATTTGAGATTCCACCATTGAATTCAAGCATGAAATATTTAAGAATTGATATATTGGTCAATATCGAGTTACACACATACACACACATGATATCCATTACAGCACTCTCCACGCCCCCCAAAAACCAGTTACTTGTGTCTCTACAATTATGGAGTATCTGGGGCATATTGCTCACATGCATACAGTAGTGTCCTACTAAAGTTGTAAATGTTGAGGGTATTCTGTAAAGAGAAACAGAGAGCGTGTACATGTTTACTTTGGTTGGCTGATAAGATTGTATAGGGAAACTTTCATGAATATGCCCCTTGGACACTTCAATAACTCAATGATAGACTGTTTTCTGAGAGAGGGGAAACAGGAACATGTTTTTCTGCACTCAACAGGGACTTCTGTCTTCAGCAAACTTAGCCTTTGCTTCTCAATAAGCATACCAGACACAACCACTTCATCTGTAGGAGAACAAAAACACAGCTTTTCCCACACACCTTTTGGGAAGAAAATGCACATATTCAGATGCTAAAATGACTTTAAATGATGATCCACTGATGCTCTCAAAGGCTACTAACAAGAATTGCTGAACAGGAAGACCAAAGCATGCATATATATATACACACACACACACACACACACACACACACACACACACACACATATATATATATATATGCTCAGGTTACGTATAAATGGCATACAGACACTTGAACAAGCCATGTTTCGCCCTTTCTTCTCTTAGGATCTCATCATTCAACACTATGCCTTACCAACTGAGAAGGAGGGGTAGTTAAGCCAGTTGGGTGACTCAGAGAACAAAAGAGGTCATGATGCAAACATGAATGGATGAGTTCAATCTCTACAACACACAATGGGGGTAACACTAACTCCCAAAGCTAGTCTTCTGACCTTTAACCTGAAGCCAAGGCACGTGTTTGTCTTTATTCCCTTCCCTCTGTCTCTACCTTAGTGTGTAGACAGAATCTCTTCCTAATACTATAATGGATGATTTTCAACTTTGCTGGCTGACCAGAAAGCTCAGGGATTTTCCTGTTTCCTGTTGTGTTCCAAGAGTGGGGTTGCAGATGTTGATTGCAACATCTAGCTTTAATGTGAGTACTAAGGATCTGAATTCAAACCCTCATGTTTGTATAAGTATTTTGTGGGAGTCCCCTCACAAGCAGCTTCCCTCCAACAGATTTTTGCTAACAAGGCAAACTAAAATCCACTTAAAAACCTGAGAGAGCTTAATTCTAGACACAAAACTACAGAGTTTAACACAGCTTCCTGCTGTTTACTGGCAGTGTGCCACAGCTCCTTTAAGAGAGGTTTTCCTGACTCAGTTGTAGCACAAAAAAAAAAAACCAGTTTCTCTATTTTATAATGCCAACTTTCTGAGCTGTGCTGCCAGCGTGACCTTTGATTCTTTCAGGGAATGGAACATTTGAATGGAGATTTTGAGCAACATGCTGGGCTTACTTGGTTGCAATATGAACCAGCTGTGTGTCTGGAAGTCGCAGGTGTATGGCTCAGAGGCACAAGCAGCTCTACCACGCTGGACTGGGCAGGGCAAGTAAAAAGTACCATATATACCATAGTAATGGTGCAGTTTAAAGTGCTTAGCATTTTACTTTTGGGGGGGGGGGTTGAGACAGGGCTTCGCTGTAGCTGTGGAGCCTGTCCTGTAACTAGCTCTTGTAGACCAGGCTAGCCTCAAACTCATAGAGATCCACCTGCTTCTGCCTTCTGAGTGCTTGGATTAAAGGTGTGTGCCATGACCACCTGGCATAGAACATATTTTCAAGATATCTCAGAGACCTGTAAACATTCTGGTTAGCACCTACACTGCATTATAGAATGCTGTCCTGGGTCTCTCCAAAGTGTTCACTGGACTTAAATGCAACATTAGGTCTGACGTTGAAATATGCAGTGTATCTCAATCATCTGATGGTGCTTTATAACATGTCGATATTATATGATAGACTAAAAGTTTGGGATGACAATTTTCTTAACTACCTACTTATTTTTGCTTCATTCTTCACTCTATGTTCTATATTCATAACTAAAGTGGGAGCAAAATATACTATCTCTGGCCTTAGAGAACTTACAGGCTCATCAGAAATGTGGGCATGACAAGAATTATTAAAGCCAGGGTGAAGTCACAGTCATGTTTATAGAAATAAATGTGTGTAAAAACATATAACCACACAACTTGGAGTCATTTGTGCTCATTGGAATGGATGTTAAGACACTGAAGTTTAAAGTCAAATATTTGAGAGAATGTGTTTTATTGATGTAATGAAAAACAGCTGAAAATTTTTTCCTTATTCATTATATTTATAGAACGTCACGGTTTCTATTTAAGTCATTACTGCATTACTGAAGCTTCTTTCTCAATATTAATGTGAACAAATCCTGAACATAATGGTTCGGGATGCACAATGGCAAGTTTTACATCCATCTCCCTGATCCACTAAATATAACTACAAATATGCTATTTCTATAAACATTCTTTATTGTATCACATTATGCATGGTCTATTCAAGGCTGGCAAATATTTTCTTTTCATTAGCAGCAAACTGCACTAGGAAGGAGGAAAATATCTTAAACATAAGCTAAGCAATAAGAATAAATTTGACTTTTTATTTTGGAATAAAAAATGTTATTGAGATAAAAACCTTTCTGTGAGAGGTGAACTATTCCCCTGATAGTATCTTTTCAGTGAATAATTCTTATATTTCATTCACAAATCATTAAAAGGAATAGAGCATGTGTGTTCCTGACAAAAAGTGAGAAGGCAAAAGGTTTGTATGTGTAAGAAAGCAAGGATATATTAGCAAGGAAAAAATTCATCATGGAAATAGTTTCTTTGCTTGAAATAATAAAATGGGTATTTTGTATGCAGTTTACACTATGATTTTTTTTTTTGGTTTTTCGAGACAGGTTTCTCTGCAGCTTTTTTAGAGCCTGTCCTGGAACTAGCTCCTGTAGACCAGGCTGGCCTCGAACTCACAGAGATCTGCCTGCCTCTGCCTCCCGAGTGCTGGGATTAAAGGCGTGCGCCACCACCGCCTGGCTTTACACTATGGTTTTTATAAAACTCCAAAGGCCCTAATTTGAACTCCAGTACCTTACAGACACACAGACACACATTACACATATTTCTTGCAGACTGAATATTGACAGTATTTTATGCATTAATAAATACTACAATATTTTATATTGCACTTCATGACAATCCCTGACAATCTCTCGACAATGATGAAAGAAAATGTTATCATTGCAAGTTATTGGTAATTGATACTAAAACAAGTTACAAATTTAGAAATATCACATTTTGGTTTCATCTCCTTTTGTAATTTCTGGGAAAAGGAAACGTAGAACTCAAATACAGATTTGGCATCTCTTTCTGATATTAAGGAAATAGCGTTTGGACTGAAATGAAACTGAAAATTCTATTATGAACTGGCTTGTTCAGTTTCTATAGAAGGTATCAAACAGAACACTGACCCTACATGGATGACCCCAGCGAAGACCCTATGAATTAGAGGAGAGAGGGCCTGATCTTGACTTATCCTCTAGACTGATGAATATCTTAAATGTCACTATAGAACCTTTATCCAGCAACTGATGGAAATAGAAGCAGAGACTCACATTGGAGCATTGGCCTGAGCTCTCAAAGTCCAGCTGTAGAGTGGGAGGAGTGAGAATATGAACAAAGAGATCAAGACCATCATGGGTACACCCCCCAAAACAGTCTGCCAGAGCTAATGGAAGCTCACCAACTCTCACTGGACTGGGAAGGAACAAGTAGAAGACTAAACTAGTCCCTCTGATTGTGGTTGACAGTTGCATGGCTGGGGAAGACTGAGGGGCCACTGGCAGTGGCACCAGGATTTATCCCTACTGCATGTACTGGCCTTTTGGGAACCTATTCTCTTTCGATGGATACCTTGCTCAGCCTATATATAGTAGGGAGGGCCTTGGACCTTCCCCAAAGCAAAGCACCTTACCCTTTCTGAGGATTGGATGGGGTGTGGTGGGAAGGTATGTGGAGAAAATGGGAGGAGAGGAGGGAGTGGGAACTTGGATTGAAATGTATAATGAAAAAATATAACTTGTTTTTTTTAAAAAAAATATAAATAAATAAATAAATAAATAAATAAATAAATAAATAAAAATCTTCACTACTTGGGATGGATGAGCAAAGTAAGTGTTAACCAAATTATTGTTAACAAGGTTATCGTTTAAAACAATGAAGACCTCATCCTTGAGCTATCACAAATGTCTTCTCCTGCAGTTTCCTCTGGGGCTGATATTTGTCAGGCTTTGATCATGTGTTTGTAACAGATTGCTTTGTTCCCTTTGCATGATATTTGTTTAGTATTTATAAAACAAGAAGACCAAAATGATGTGTGTGTGTGTGTGTGTGTGTGTGTGTGTGTGTGTACAATTAGTCCTCATATTGCTATGCTGATGCCATATTCTGCCAGTAACTTACCTCCACATCACTCTTGATCGGGTCCACATGCACTGTCAATGTTATTGCATCTGCCTGTGAATCCCATATCACCGGGAATGACACTGGCGTTATGGAGATTCTCACTAAGTAAAGAATCATTGCTTGAGTATATCAATGCAAAGACAGAGTGGCCACAAACCCACAGTATCTCTGCTTCTACTCATTATTGTAGATATAAAAAGTTAAATAGAGCATTGCTTTCTCCACTTAAAAGCTTTACTTTTTTAAAGGGTCAAAATAGGTCATCTATCAATTCCAATAGCTTTTGCTGCCCTTAAAATGCCCTGCCTCTTTTTTCTTTTATTCCTCTGAGTCAGAGTCAAGAACCACATCTCTATAAATTTTCAGAATTAGAAAGTGTATGGCTCAGGCTGGAGAGATGGCTCAGAGGTTACGAGCTATTGCCTGCTCTTCCAAAGGTCCTGAGTTCAATTCCCAGCAACCACAAGGTGGCTCACAACCATCTGTAATGGGGTCTGGTAACACAGACATAGTATTGTATACATAATAAATAAATATTAAAAAAAGAAAGTGTATGGCTCATGCTTGTAATATTGTTCTTTTTCTCTTTTCTGGCTTTCATAGAGAAATCTGTGTTCTTACGCGTACCACTTTCTGGGGATGGTGTTATTGTAAAGGTATTGTAATAACAATGGGTGTTTAATCTTCAGCATATCAAGCAGGAGGCTGGATTATGTACATCTGATGTAAGAAGTGTCCTCTGGCCTACAAAGAAGTTCAGAACCTCAAATTATCACATTCCTTCCTCACAAACTATAATCATCTGAAATAATTAACAATTAAGGACTATATGCTTGTTGATATAGCATAACTGTCATTTTTTACAATTTCTAGAAATTAATAAAAACATACTTGCAAAAATATATTATTGGTTCATCCTTTATAGCAGCAAGTACTTAATTGGCTTTGAGAATAGGAAACGAATGTTCTTGGTTTCATTACAAAGAGAGAAATCCCTTAAACTTACCAAGTGAACAGGATGCAATGTAATGTGATGTGATACTATTGATGACACTAATGGCTGTGGCCACTGTCTCTGTGCTGGGTTTTAATAGCTCCTCCCAGTTGATCTATATCAATTGGTTTGTACTGTGTAGCATCCAGGGAAAAGATAACGGGATAGAAATTTGGGAATATTTGAAAAGGTTTCCATGGATCTCAAGAGTGTATCAGTGTCAAAACAGGATTCATCAGAAAACAGCAGGATGGATGTGATCTGAGATGGTCAACAGTCAGCTCAACAGAAGATAAAAAGAATGGACATTTATGTCCCCACATGTACTAGAACCTGAAGCAGTGTTCTTATATTCAGGCAGCTGTGAAAAGTTAGAGATATTTAGCAGTATGTATCAGCAATCATGTTCATCTAACATATACTATTTTAAGATTAGAAATATATAACCATAAAAATCATAGATATCATTGTCCTTGGTTTCTCAGTCCTCCACCGTCAGCCACATTCAGAGAGCCCGGTTTGGTCCCCTGTTCCATCAGTCCCATTCCGACTGGACTTGGTGGTCTCCCGTTAGATCTGTCCCACCGTCTCAATGGGTAAAAGCACTCCTCGCGGTCCTGGCTTCCTTGCTCATGATCTCCCTCCTTTTGCTCCTCATCAGGACCTTGAGAGCTCAGTCTGGTGCTCCTATGTGGGGCTCTGTCATTTTCTCCATCCAATGCCAGGTGAAGGTTCTCTAAAAAGGAACTCTACAGCATGGACGGGCTCACTGTGAGCCTTTTCAGTTTGGTTGCTCACCTTCCTGGACTTAGGGGGAGCTGGGAGGACCTTGGACTAAACATAGTGAAGGGAACCCTGATAGCTCTTTGTCTTTGGAGAGGGGTGGAGTGGGGATATGGGTGGAAGGGAGGGGAAGGAAGGGGGAGGAGAAGGGGAGGAGATGGAAATCTTGAATAAAAAAATGAGAAAAAAAAAGAAAAAAAATCATAGATATCATTTCCCTACTGTTTTTCTTTTTCTTTCTTTCCTTTTGTTTGTTTGTTTTTCAAGACAGGGTTTTGCTGTAGCTTTGGCGCCTATCCTGGAAATCACTCTGTAGACCAGTTCTGGTCTCAAACTCACAGAAATCTGCCTGCCTCTGCCTCTCAAGAGAGCTATTTGGGGATTTTGGATGGCTTAACATTGCTTTGAGAGTACAGGGCCTCGCTCTACTTTTACTCCCTCTTATTTACGCTTCCAGTAAAACATGTGATCTCTCAACTTCCGGCTTCCGTAGCCATCTCTGCCACTTGTAGACATGCTCACTGGCCATGAACCACTCATCCCTCTAGAACTGTAACTACCACCCCCCATATCACTTCCTTCTGAAAGTTGCTTGTAGTCATAGTGTTGTACTACACAAATAGAAAAGTCACTACTACAGGTCAGAACAACTGTAGAAGAAGGCACAGTGCCTCAAGGGATGTTCACTATGTTTGTGTTCTTTTATTTTTTCACCTTCCTTTCTAATAGTGAAATCATTCTTCATATCAAAAAACAAGTCTTTCATTTTATGATGGATATCAAATCAGCTGGTCCATAGTTCCCACCTATCTCATTGAGCTTCCTGAGCCAAATTTGTTACTGTCAGCATGCTAATGCTTGCCAATTTATCAATCAAGTGAACCACATCCTTGAGGTTTGAGGTACTGAAAATCTAAGGTGAGTCAGATGTTCATATGCCACTCCTGCTGATTCTCATGGACTTCAGTTTTCTCTTGTGGGATCCTATTTACATTCCTGTATTGAAATTCAGCCTTCCTTTTTGAAGGAGTAATCAGTTAACTTCAATTTTTATGTTATAGATTATTCCCCAATACCAGGTCTGATGTCAAGAAGACTCTTCTATCTCCCTCGTAAGGCTTCCAAGTGTCTTCTGAAGCCTTCTTTGCCATAGCCTGACATTAGCAGAGGCCACCCCAAGGTTCGTTGCTGAAGTCTTACAACACTGACATAAAGGTTGATGGAGTTAGCCAGGCGGTGGTGGCGCACGCCTTTAATCCCAGCACTCGGGAGGCAGAGGCAGACGGATCTTTGTGAGTTCGAGGCCAGCCTGGTCTACAAGAGCTAGTTCCAGGACAGGTTCCAAAAGCCACAGAGAAACTCTGTCTCGAACTCCCTCCCCCCCCCCCCAAAAAAAAGGTTGATGGAGTTAATATTGGTGCGATGTGTCTGCACTGTTGGCACCGCACACATTTTGCTATTACTCTAAATTTATTTGAATGAAATTATTCTTCTCAGGTAAAAGACACAACTACCTGCTGCAGTAGGTTGTTTCTACTCCAGCATCCCCCAAGGCAAAAAAAAAAAAAAAAAAAAAAACCACTTCCATCATTTACTGCTTGGAAAAAAAAAAAACTGCTGAAGTTATTGGAGAAAGTAAGGGTGTAGGAAAGAAATGGAAAAAATACCGTGATTCATCTCAAGATTAACATGACCAATAAACATACTTCATACAGTCAATCAACAAATATTGATTGTTCGTCAGAGGGAAAAAAGACGTTTAAACATTGACACAGACACAATTCTAAAGATGGATAATAAATGTCTTCTTTACATGGGGTCATAGAGATCAATGAGTATGTATTCATAGCTCTATTTGATGCTAATATTAGCAATACATTCTCATTTTCAACATTATTTTTGAGAAATGACATCTACAAGAATGCTTAAATAACTCTAATTTGAGTTCATATTTGATGGATATTTAGAGTCTCACTCTAATCAAGATATATAGTTACCACTTAATGTCAGGCATTTTAATATATGCAACACAGTTTTCTGTTTCTTTCTCTTCCTTGTCTGAGTTTTTTTATGCTTTATGTGAACAGAATTGCTTTGCTGTTTTGTGTCAATAGTTAGTTGCTTTTTATCACCACCATTATCATCCTTGTAGCCATTCTTGTGAACTATATCATAACTTCTACTCTTTATTTTAATAATTTAATGCAAGGGAAATCAACAATCCTATATTAGAATACATTATTATACTATTTTGAGGATAAAACTTTGAAGCTAAAGGGCAATAACTGCCTTAACAGACGTAACAGAATTAACAGAATTAAGAATACCTTACAGAATTAACATTTATCTGTAAGTATAAAAGCCAACAAGAATCTAAATTCCACCTGGCTTCAAAATCTCTGTGCATAAACATTGAGCTACAGTAATTAAAAAACAGAAAAAAATAAAGGTTAGACAAAGAAGTTGGCAACATAAGCCATAGATTGAGCACATGGAAAATAATGGATTTAGGTCCTTACAAGGAACGATGAAGGCAGCTCAGAGAGCTAAGAATCTCTACTAGAGGACCCAGGATAAACAGAGATGATGTTAAGGAAAGCCAATAGCATTTGGGAAACCATTTTATTTCCATGTGAGTGATGCACTCAAGGAGGCAGAAATCTAAACTTAGGTTTATCTGGGAAAATTCCCTTTGAAATTAATACATTCTACCAGTAGAGCAAATGGAGTCTTTGAGAATTTGCAGAAACTGAAAACCCCTTTTTTAAAAATCTGTGATCTTACACAGACAGAACCTGATTTTTTTCTCCGTGTCTATCACAATATATCTAGATATTTATAATGTAACTTTCATATAATATACTGTATTATTTTATAATGAGCATGGATGTCCCTTTATAAAAGTTCTTCATACCCTTTTTCTTTATTTTTTTGTTAATTCTTCTCAAATCATTCAGAACTATAATATTTGTGCTTGGGAACAAAACTCAGTATATTTTTTCTTAAGGTATATTTTTAAAAGGTGTAGAAAAAGTCAAATGTCCTTTTAGACTGGTAGTTCTATTGAGGCATAGATAATGTATACATCTTCGTAAGAATGCCCCTTCTGGTTGGAACACTCACTCTCAGGCTGTCAACAGCAATGTTAACTTCTTGCCACTCTACTCTCTTAGAAGCCACAGCCAAAACTCCACCATTCTGCAATTACCTTCCTGTTTAATGCTTACAGGTTAAATTACACATTTAATTTACAACCTATTGATGACTTTTAAATTGCTTACCTTATGTTCTTATAGAAAACTGTCATCCATCCCCCTCCTCATGTACTGCTTAGCAGTGATAGTGGCTGGAGCATAGGCAACAATTCTACAGTAGATACTTTGCAAGTTTCTGTGTAAAATATCCACGATGAAAAACATTATAAAAATGTAGGTATTCTATTTAAAATCTCTTCCAATCTGTCACCAACTGAGAGGCAAATGCACAGCCGACCTGGTAATTAGAGATCATCAGACATGCATCTGTGTTTAGCTGCTGCACAGGGGTAAGCTTTGGTGGCAGATACAGATGTTAGGGAAGAGATTATCCCAGCTGTTGGCAATGGGAACCTGAAACAAGGACCCAACATGAAAGTGACAAGAAGGATGTGCCAAGAAAGCTGAGGGATCAAGAAAAAATAGCAGTATTATCCGGCTAAATAGCTGGAGTGGATCATTTACAGTAATTTGAGTTTCCTTTAGTATGTTGAAAACCTTTCTTGCGAGAGAATAGATGTATATTCATTTTCATCTGCATGTGAATGAATTCTCTAGTTAGAGCAACTGAAAAACCTTAACGGACTAACACTCTTACTTCGATCACGATATATCTTTTACCTACAACCCTCAGTAACTTTCCCCATTGTTTATGTGAATTCACTTGGATAAGGTGATTTAGTTCACATTTGTCAAACACCTTAATGAAATCTCTCTAGCATATGTGGGAGGCTTTTCATAAAACCCTAAAGATTGTAAATAGATTATTGGTAGGCTTTTGGCGCTGGTAGTATGAACTTCGAAATTGCATGTAAATTAACTTCCTTAGAGCAAGCAACATGCAAAATTGAGTATGTTTCTTAACTGGAATCTCAAGATTCATGTAAATTAGAAGAGAAAAGATGATGCTTCTAGGAGTATAGAAAAGAAATCTTGGGAGGGAATGAATGGAGAGAGTAACCACTGTGTAAGTGCTCGGTGAGAAATTATGAGGATGGGAGTTTGAATTCCAGAGCCCATTTGAAAAAACATACATGGTTTTTGCCTGTACCAGCACCGCTGTAGTACATGAAAGCAGTAGTATTGCTGAGCTTTGCTGACTACCAGCCTAACTATAGGCTAAGGAAGATATTACCTCATAGGAATAAATGGAAAGAGATGGAGAAAGATTCTATTGTCTTCATGGCCTTCCTAGGTACCATATGTCACATGTGCGTACACCACAGTGTGTCTGTCTGTCTGTCAATCTCTCTCTCTCTCTCTCTCTCTCTCTCTCTCTCTGTCACACACACACACACACACATACACACACATCTCTCTCTTTCTCTCTCTCTCTCTCACACACATACACACACATGTCTCTCTCTCTCTCTCTCACACACACACACACACACATACACACACATCTCTCTCTTTCTCTCTCTCTCTCACACACACATACACACACATGTCTCTCTCTCTCACACACACACACATCTCTCTCTTTATCTCTCTCTTTATCTCTCTCTCTCTCTCTCTCTCTCTCTCTCACACACACACACACACACACACACACACATACAACATCCTAGCATAAAAATGAAAAGAAGGGCAAAAAACAAGAACCTTGGAATTAAAGCTTGTTAATATATATTTTTAATAGTACCTCTGTTTTATTTAATAATATGAGCCGTGTGTTTGGCAATGTATGGTACAGGTCTCACTGATTTTCTCTCCCTGTATTCACTTTCCATTTAATCCCCTCCCTGGCATCTAGTCCGCAGTTAATAACTGGCTTCTGAAGTCAGACTAAGTTCAAATACATTCTGGATTGGACTACAGAGGATCAAGAAACCAACTCCCTGTCACCCATTCCCAACATATGTATACCTTACCTTTCTTGGACAGTTGATGTAATGTAGCAAGCTGGGCATGCCTACATTATCATAAACAAAGTAGCATTTGCTACAAATGTATTCACAAGCAGTGCTCCCAAAAACATTTGGCAAATGGCCTCGCATAGAAAAATGGCACTAGAGTCTGTTTTGTTACTTGCATGTCACTGATTTAAAAACCAAGGCCTAGGGAAGTCCTGTTTATTCTTTTGACAACACTAATGAGAGCATTCTGTGATAGCCAACAGAATTTTTGTAGCACCACTTAAATCCTCCCCCTTTTTTTGCCTGTGACTAACGTCATTATCATGGCGATTTCATTTAGCTTTATATCTTTAAATAGCATTTATATGTTAGTTACCTTCAAATTGGTATTTTCAATTTAGAGTTTGTTCTAAATATCAAATTGCTTTCCTGTCTTTGAAATCATGCAATCTGAGGCCCAGCAGGGCATCATTCATCTCAGTTTTGCTCATATGGGTTATCTAAGGTCTTTTGTAAATTCTTATGAATTTTGGAATTATTGTTCTATCTCCATGAATAGGATGTGAATTCCAGTGATTTTTTTCTAGATCACACTGGAAAGGAGGGACATTTCTTTCAATATTAATTTGTGCAATCTATGAATATGTGATTACTTCATTTGCATCTTCCGAAATTGCTTTGATCAATGTCTTACACAGTTGTTTTTTTACAGTAATCTTTCACCTCCCTGATTAAATCATACCTAAGGGTTTTATTTGTTATGCTACAGTAAGTAGGATTAATTTTTCCTCTAATAATTTGTTGTTAGTATAAACACAAATGATAGTGATGTTCATATGCTGATTCTGCATCTGCAAACTGTACAGAATTCATTCACCTTAACAGTTGCTTTGCTCTTATTCAGGGTCATAGGTTTTTATACAAAATTGTGTGTCTGCACCATGTTATATACAAATGTCTCCATTCACTCATTTCTAATTCATATGCTTTTTATTTCATGCTCTTGATTTTAACTAAACTTGCTACACTCATATCCATCTTCTTAACTTTGGTAACTCCATCATTCCAGTTACTCAAAACCATAACAGCATAATCATTCTTCATTAGTTTCTTTCACATCCCACTTCTAAGCAACGAGACGACATATTCATTTACCTTCATTAAAGACATAGAGACTCTCATATCTCACCACCATTTTCGAGATGTCATAATACTTTACCTTTATTATCTTTATAAGTTTCTAACTTAATTTGCTGCTTGCATCATATCCTTTCTCTTCTATCAGGGTATTATCTCATTCCTCCAGCTGAAACCAGTTGCTTCACTCAGAGCAAGAGTTACCACATCTTCAGTATCCCTCAGCATCCTGTGAGATCTTGTTTCTTGCTGCATCTTTGACATCATTTATTCTTCCTTGCTTCATTCTCTTCTCAGTAAGAGCAGCTTCCTTGTTCTTCTGCTAACACATTAGTCATGGCAGTTGTGCCAAAAGATATCTTCAAAGCTTTCCTCCATCCATGTCTTTTCAAATAACTACATCTAACTGGAAACTCTATCTCCTTACTCCTTGAACTCACAAATTCACTTTGCATTTTTCAAATAATTTGAGTTTTTTGATTCCATTGAATGTCTTACGTGCTGTGCTAATGCATCTTGCCTCTTCCTTTTCTGTTTGTTTTTCTTGTTTATCACAAGCCACAGCATCTTTGTTCTGCTCACTTTATGTGAAAGGACAGAACAGTTCTTGTTATACCTTTACAGTATGAATGGAGACTGAATGTTTGAATGAGCCTGAAAAGAATACTTCTCCCCTCTTTCTGAATGTTCTCTGCGCATACACAACACTGTTATCCATTCATGACTTTTCTTCTTTGTCTTCAACTTTTCTACTGGTTAATACCTATGCCTATTGTGTACTCACAGACCATTTCTTTAGTTCTCCAGACTCTACGTTCTCGTCATATTGACCCTGGATTTAGCTATAGCACAGGTCTTAACTTTCATAGCAAGGATGTTCTGACATCTACCAATCACTCACTGCTCCTGTCCCTCACAAAATTTATCTTCGATGCCCACTTGTAATGCCTGAAAAATCTCTAAGTTTTCAATAATAGTTGGATAATAATCTGTTCAGAATATGCTCAAACTCAGATAAATGTTTTAATTGAAATGGTTTTACATAAGTTTCCTAAAATATATGCGAAAAGTTTACAGATTGGAAATGCCTGGTGTTTCACTAAAGTCATATTCTCCTATCTCATTTTGCTTTTGTGTGGTCATTTTCACTTCTTGAATGTAGCTTTGTCATTAGTAACCTTACCTAAGACTTGATGACGAGTGGCACCTCAGGCTAGCAGAGATTTATAACCACAGTGTTAGATGCAGCTTGGATTTTATTTTTTCTAAAGGAAATCCTTATCTAGTGAGTGGATAGACAACAGAGATGTCTAGATTTCTTACCCGAAACTGGGAATTCTTAGACTTGATATCAACCAAGTGTTCTAGAAAGGTCACCCTTCGGCTGGAGAGTGCTTCCTTCTGATTTCATTCCTAATGCCTTGTATTTGCACCTCTGGTGTCTAACTACTGAATCTGGAACACAGGTAAATGAATTAGTTCATTTTGTATTTGGTTATAATTCTAATAGACATTTATTTTACAGAAATTAGAATTTCTCTGAAAAATTATCTATTTTAATTAAATATTAATTGATAAAAGGCTAAACATTATAAATTAATTTTTTTAAATTTTTTATTTTTTATAGTTTTTTTTCTCCCCTCCCCTCCACCCATACCTTCCCTCCCTCCCTTATAAATTAATTTTGACTGCTGAATAGAAAGAAATGTTTGATACTTTGTGTTTGAGATTTGGAATTTTTAAATTTTGGAATATTTTCATCCACAGACTCTTCGAGATGTGACTCATATTTATGAATAAAACTTATTTAGGTATCAGGTACAACATACACAAATAATTTGAGAGCAAATGTATATATTATTTAGTGGTGCGGGAGAATTGTCTGTATTCTGTCTATCATGTTTTAAATAAACGCTGATTGGCCAGGCAGGAGGTAAAGGTGGGAAAACCAGACAGGAAGTAGAAATGATGTAATGAGAACAGGAGAACTCTGGGAAGGAGGAAGTTGATTCCTTCCACTCCTGCCCAGACCACTGAAGCAGCAGGATGTGATCTGCTCCACTGAAAAAAGGTACTGAGCCGCATGGCTAAAATAGATTTTAAAAAGGGTTAATCAAGATGTGAGAGTTAGCCAGTAAGAGGCTAGAGCTAATGGGCCAATCAGCTTTATAACTTTAGAGACCTCTGTGTGATTTTCTTTGGGGCTAACCAGTTGTGGGGTACCAGGCGGGACAGAAGCCCAAACAAGCAGCCAGCCCCTTCGTGTTACAATTTTTGGTATTTTTTCACATAACAAAGCTCTATAGTATGAAATTTCCCATTAGTGCTGTGATGCAGCAATGAAAAATCATCAGACATAGAGAAATTGAATTACAGACAACTTAACTAAGAATATTCCAGCTACAGCACTTCACAAAAATATTTCATGAAATTTCCATAAATATCTCAATTTTTTTTTATATTTAAAAATTTCCATCTCCTTCCCTCCTCCTCCCCCCTCCCTCCCCTCCTTCTCCCCCTTCTCTCCCCTCCTTCTCCCCCTTCCCTCCCCTCCCCTCCACCCATACCTCCCCTCCCTCCCTCTCAAGGCCAAGGAGCCATCAGGGTTCCCCACTCTATGCTAAGACCAAGGTCCTCCCAACTCCCCCCAGGTCCAGGAAGGTGATCGACCAAGCTGAGAAGGCTCCCACAGAGCCTGTCCATGAAGAACAATCAGAGCCCAGAGCCATTGTCCTTTGCTTCTCAGTCAATTTATAAATATTGTTGTGCTCCTGAAGTAACTTTCAGGAAAGCAGGAGAAAATAGAGAATTGTTTACTTGGCCAACTTCACACACACAAAGTATGCCAATAAAGTGAACAAGAAAAGAGTGTAGATGTTGCTTTGGTGTGCAGAACTTGGTCCTACTGTTACCATTCTAAACTGATGTTCAACTGCCTTCAGTCATTTTCCTGATCATATTTTCCATATTGATAACAAAGACAATGAAGTTATACAGAATCAAATAAATCATGTCCCCCCAAGAAAAAATTGCCTTTATGTATACCATTGAAAAAATAATATCATCTGTGACATGACTAATATGCTTTACACAATAAATGCATTAAAATCTAACTCATTAGTTCTATGTCAGGTAAAGGTTATATGTGAACAGCTTATACAGTTAAAATCAGCAATGAATGCATAATTTTCAGCTTTTTATGTGAGTATTTTAGGCAATCAAATCAACTATAAGAACAGTTTTCATGACAGTGAGTTATTTGAAAAGAATCTTATTATTTTGCATTTCATTTATAATTTCAAAACAGCAACTTTTCATGAGCCATAAAATATCACATGGGATATTTATATAGTTCTGTTACTTTAATGGGAATACATAAAATACTTTAATTTCTAATGAAATGTACCTATTTTAAGGAGCGCTTAATCATTTATAATTCATACCTCAAAAATATAAAGGGAGAAGTAATAAATACTCTGGCTAACATCCTTGTAAAAATAATACTATTGTCCATCATCACAATGATATTTCTCATATTCAGCATCCGTTTATTCCTAAACCCTTCACTTAATGGCAAAGCTTTAATGCTACCTAAGGGAAATGTTAAAATATTAATAAACTGGTAACCTATTCTTTGACAGTCACCTGTCTGAACTTTTAGCTCAATCACATACCAAAAACCCCCAAGATTTAATATAAATACAAAAGTGGAAGTAGGTGTATTATAAGAAAAGATATCTCTAGATTTATAATTTTAAGTCACTTGTCAGTTTCAACTGTAAAATAAAGGCAGTTCTTATGAAAATTAAAGAGAGAAATTTAAAAGAGATGAGAAAATTCTCAGTTAAAAAGCTTCAATGGTCTTCAGTTTGAAGGCTTTGCAATGATCACACGTGTAAAATTAGTTCCTTTTAATCAAAAAGAACACAAAGCACTTCTAGAAAATTTCATTACAGAAATAATATATATTACTATCTTTTTAGAACATAATGTAAAATCTTCAAGGCTTTCTTTGGACCATTATAGAGTAAGTGTCTCAGAGGAGAGCCTTAGCAGTCACCAAATGTATACAAGTCTCAAACACAAATCTCATTCTCATTGGTTCTTGTAATTACATAACTGAAATATTTTACATAATGTATTCAATAGTCACTGAAATAATTTATATAGTAGAAGTTATATATAACTAATGTTCATACATGTGTAACTATGAAATGTCAGAGAAATTCAGGCACCTTTGCTTCTTTGTATTTAAGTCCTCTAGATGGCTGAGGGCTTATTGCCATGCTGTTTCCTGATCAAAAAGCTGTATATACTATTCCTAAGAAAACAAACTGTTTCTGATAGACAAGCAAGTGAATCTGGTAAAAGGTTGATAAAACATTCTTGAACTCACACCTCCACCCAGTTCAAGACAAATTAAAAAAAAATAGTAGTAATTAAGAAAACATTACATGTCTACTTAAAAATAACTGCTTGGCTATGATTCAGTTTTTGGTTGTATTATATTTCTAGGCACTGCAGGCTGCACATATTCTACATGGCTTATCAAATACATAGATTGTTAGTTTATGTACACTGTCTTCTCTATCTATAAACTTCATACTACTTCCTTACTGGTTTGATTTCGATACACATTTTTTTTGGCCAAAAGGCTTCACTGAATTCTTTCTGTCTCCTCCTTACAACTTAAAATTTAAGAGCCAGTTAATAGCCATAAAGGGGACACATAATAAACCCTCCAAGGAATGTAACAGAATGGGAACAGAATGAATGTAAGAGTTGGAGGAATAGAGAATGACTTCCAAGTACTACCTTGTAGGTATGACAGCTAATACATCGATGGTCTCAGAGCAGTCACTCTTTCTGGACCCACACAAGACTGCACACACCCATATTGAATCAGAAATGAGGGAGGGAAGAATGGGGCACTACCTCTCTCTGCTAAACTATTGGCTACTACTCATTTCTCATGGAGGGAGAGCTGTCATTTTCAGATGTGTACCTACAGGCATAGGCACACCAGGCTCGACAATATAGTTCCATATCTATGAAAGTCATGGATGGAGGGCAGGGTACCAGGGGTGCAAGGGAAACAAACAAGCAAAAAAGGTGAAATAAGAGCAATCAGTACATATCAGTACACATTACATACATATATGAAACTATCAATGATCAAATTTAGTGAATAAAAATTACATTCCAATAGCCATTCAAATAACTGTGTGGGTTTTACTGCTTAGACACAATTTAAATTCTCTACTATGACCACCATTATGTTTATTTTTCTTTGTTTTAGAGGTATAATATAATCAAATCATTTTCCTCTTCCCTCTCCTCCCTCCAGGCCCTCTCATATATCTCTTCTTGCTCTCTTTCAAATTTATGGCCTTTTTCCAATTAATTACTGTTACATACATATGTGTGTATAAACAATTTCTCTATTATTGACATAAATAAGTAAAATTTAAAAGAATAAGATGACCTCAAATGGAATGAATACAGTAATTTTTGCCAATAATAGTATGCACACCAAATATCAAGAAATGCTAAGAATAAAAATGGAAAGAAATTTTTGAAAACAACCACTGAAAAATCAATCATGATATGAAAGAGAACAATGAATCAAAGGCAGGTGACATTTCCTCAGTCCGTGGCATATGGAGAACAATGAAATACCACTTATAACGTATTGAAAGAAAAGAATTCTCAGTAAAGAACTTTACATTCGACAATTATATTCTACAAAATAAAACTAATAAAAATACATAATCTGATAAAGTGAAACTAATCAAATTTTCCCCAGCAGATTGCAACACAGTCTTGGAAAGGTTTTACTGATAAAGAGGAATTATATGCAATGAACAAAACATTAAAATTTCAGGAAATAATATGGAATATGGGTGACAGATAAATAGGTATATATATTTAAAACAAATATGACTATTTAAGGTAACAGTTTAATAGTATATTAGTAGCATATAATATCTGTCGATGTGTTATGTGTAAAATTATAGTACATACATGAAAATATGGAGTAATTCTCCCTGCAAACTTTGAAAGTATCCTGTTTCACTAAAATACTAATGTCATAAATCTTGAAGTATTAAAAAGTGTTTTGTCATGTTTCAAAGTTTTAAAAGTTGATTGCAAAGAACAATTTGTTAAAAATAAGGTTCAAATATATTTTAATGAATTCAGACCTTTGGTAAAGAAGACTTAAACAGCTTATTACAGATATATTATAATCCTTTGCATAACTTTAATGATGAATACAGATAACATTTTCAGGAAAATCGTTAATAATTACCCAAAATTTTTACAAAAAGTGGTGTTAATTATATAAAAATATTTAGGCTAACCTTGTCAGCAAAGGCACATGAGGGAGGGAGGGAATTATTAAGAAATATCTGAAGGTATTGCCAATTACATACAGTATGGTATAGTCATAGTTAATATTCCAAGTAAACACTAGTAGAGATTTATAGAAATTTGTAATGACAAATATTCTTTCCTGAAGTAAATGTAGCAATTTAAAATTGTATTTATAATGGGATTTTAAAATACATAAGGAAAAAATAACCAAAACTAAATCAATAACTAATTCCATAATTATAGACTTTAATAGTTATCTCTAAAACATTAACAGATCACTTAGATAAAAATAAGGAGTGATATTGATTTAAGCAATATTATCAAATTGTTTGAGGGAAGGTCTTTGGAAGAACATCACAACAATATAATTTATAATTCACAGGATTAGTTTTCATGTGCCAAGGAAACAAGCAATGTGAGCACATTTTCTGCCATACCCATATGCCATGTATATTGCATAGCACCTAAGTCATATAGCACCCGTTATTTATGTAACTCAAATTAAGTTAAATTTGACAGAAACAAAAATACATCATATAACTCCTGAAAAGTTTAAAATTAAAGATATTTTAAAAATCAAATATTAAATTGCATTACCAGTCAGAAAGTAATTCACAGTAATTGATAATTTAAAACTGTCAATACACTTAGGAAACAGTTACAACAGAGTTTAAAAGTAATTTTTCAGTTGTAAATTCTAGTCTTGGCAGCTAATGTAAGGTCAATAACTTGAGATTAACTTTGAGAATAGTGAATTTATATTAAAATAATTTAAGTCCAAAGCAGTTAGTACACAGTAAAAGTTCATAGCTAAAATCAATTAAATTAAATAGAGTGATCACCAGGCAATTTTGTTAGTCCAAAGTTGGTTGATTGAAAAGGTGGATAAGCACTTAGCAGTCATGAGCAAGACGAGATTGTGAACCCCAATGTCATAATTGAAAAGGTTCCCCTACCATGCTGCAGAGGAAGACATGACTGTCATCTACTGTATGCCATCAAATTTGACAGATTCCATAAAAAGAGCAACACTCAAAAATGATAACATGCTGAAAAAAACACCCTGATAAAGAAGTTGAAAGTCCTTTATCTATTCTTCAAGTATACTTGTACTGAAAACACACTTGTATGGAAAGATCCAAGACCTGATGGTTTTAATATTAAAGTGCAAGTAAATCTACATGTTTCCTTAGTAAATTGTGCTATGTATACATATATATAGTTCATATGTGTGTGTGTGTGTGTGTGTGTGTGTGTGTGTGTGTGTGTGTCTGTTTGCGTGTATATATGCTTCATCTCCAGTTGGGAGTCATTTAGTGGTCTATTTGATTAAATATGCATTTAAAAACTAATCAGCATAATTAAGTCTGTTGACACAATAATTGATAAATACTGAGAACAGGAGAAAAAGACATTAAAATAATTAAATATAGAATTTACTGAATATAAGGGCAAAAATAACCCAGTGAACCTCCATTTTCAATATGCTGAACAAATTATTCCTACTTTTCAATGGTGAGTACTTTTTAATATTATGTGTCCTTAAGACCGGGAAGCAAACTTGAATGTCTATTCTTTCAGCTATTTTAACATATTACTGACAATTCTAGCCATTGCAATAAGTTAAAAAACAGTATCCAACAGAAAAAAAAATTTATAGCATCCATATACTATGTTTATAAAAAAGACTTAAGGGATATATAGCAACTTTTTAGACTGATTAAATGATTTTAGCAAACTCACCGTAAATAAATTTAATGTAAAAAAATGAAGATTTTTATATTTGATAGTATAAGACCAGAAAACAAAGCTCGGAATATATTTCACTTATGGCAACACTCAAAACAAAATGCCTAGGAATAAATACAAGAAATGCACACAAATCCTATTGCAAATTGGACAGGGTGAGAAACTTCATTTCATTTTAGTCCATACTAGAGGTTGGAAACCAGAACCTCATGCATGCCATGCAAACCCTGTGCTGCTGAGCTATAGTTTTAGCTACAGCCCCTTTACTCAGTTTTTGAATCAGGGTCTCAGTAAATAGTTTATGCTGGCCTTGAGCTAACTCTATAACCTAGGAATTCCTTCAGCTTGTCATGTTTCTACCTTAGCTCACAAAACACAGAAAGACTGATGCAGATATATACCTTATTTATGAATTAAAAGGCAAGATCAAGACACTTTTCTTTACCATTTCTTTTAGTTTTGCAAATTTCTGGAGTAGGAGGTTTTTCTGTCTATGTGTTACTTTCATTGGTTAAATAAAGAGACTGCCTTGAGATTTTGACAGGGCAGCCCTGAAGTGGGTGGAGTAGACAGAACAGAATGCTGGGAGAAAGAAGGCAGGCAGAGAGAGCCGCCATGAAGCTGCCAGGTCAGACATGCTGATTCTTTTCTGGTAAGCCACAATCTCATGGTGACACACAGATTATTAGAAATTGGTTGATTCAAGGTGTGAGAGTTAGCCGATAAGAGGCTATAACTAATGGGCCAGGCAGTGTTTAAATGAATACAGTTTCTGTGTAATTATTTCAGGGCTAAGCCAGTTAGGCAGCGGGACACAGCCTTCTGCTTGCCTAATACTACAAATTTCATAGATCTATCCAATGAAATATGATGCTGTCTAGCCCCATTTCCATCTTCCAACTCCTTCCACTTTCAACCCTATCCATTTCTCTCCCTCCTTCATGTCATTTTCTCATATAACACATTATTTTCAGTGAGTACTGCCCACATTAGCATGGAGGTCAAGCTGTCCACTCATCTCCTAGAGCATGAAAACCCCAAACATTAAGAAAATCCCTAAGAAATCCGGAGGACTTGGTATAATGTAGTTTTTGATATACATTATTTTTATTTTGAAATATTTATTTCAAATATTTATTTGAAATATTTTGATAAGTCATTTTATGCCATATTAATTTGTTACCTGTGACAATAAAAAATAAAACAAAGTTAACAAATTTTTAGAAAAATTAATTAATACAACTGTATCTGATATTCAATTTTTAAAAAGTCACTTCTCCCCAAATTATGTACTGGATTTCACAAATTTGAGGCAGGATTCGAGGAAGTTTTCAGAGAAACAGACAAGTTTGCTCTGGAATTAAATAAAATGTCTAAAGCAAAAATGAAATGTGACGAGAGCAGTGGATTCTAGGCAGTGGGAAGTGAAAGCTACCAGAAAACTATTGGCCACTGTACACAGCAATCACACTGTTGGATGGTCTGTCATGACTGCTGCGGACTCTGAGGAACAGTTATACCACTGGAGGAAGCCTAGGACTTCCTTGGGAAGCAGTAAACAATACCTCGTAGGTAGTTTTATCAACGACAGTTTCTCCAACACTACCAGGTTCATGTCACCCATTGATTGTTCTAACCCTAGAACTGGACAAGTCTAATCTGAAGCAGCTGTCAGGTTCATGGTAGGGGAAAATACCCAAATATAGGAGCGCTTCTTTCATGATGGACTGTTTCTTTTTACCACAAAATGATAGGCAAGGAAACCACTACCATTACTGTTATCTCCATTGCTCTGCTGCAATCCCTACCCTCCAGATGAAGTAACAAGAAATCTAAAGGCAATTCTACATTTTCTTTTCTCTGTCTCTGTCTCTGTCTCTGTCTCTGTCTCTCTCTCTCTCTCTCTCTCTCTCTCTCTCTCTCTCTTTCTCATTTTAACGGTCAGGTATTAAAAACTAAAACTTTGGAAAGCAACCCAATTTATGCAGGAGATGAAAAAGCTTCTACAAAGACACAGTTGAGTATACATAGTCTGGGAAGATGGGAGGCAACCTTCGTGTTATGCTGTGGACTACAGGTGACATAGCCGTAGCCCACAAACCCCCTCAAAACAGAGTAAACAACTAGGCAAGATGGAGAACCTGATTTCCTATTAGCACGCTGTTTGAATTTAGAGAACAGGCTGCCTCTCACTAGCTGTGTAGCAATTGGCAGGAACAGCTTTCTTGCTCTCACCCACCACAGGGTTAGGGGGTGGGGAGGGCATCTCTCTCCTGCCCACATTACCATATGAAAGAATGGGGGTAGGACTCTATCTGCTATGTTCACATTCATGTTAACTAGGGGTGGGTTCATCCATATCCCTGGTCAATGAGGTTAGATCTACTCTAATGCCAAGACAAGATGCATGGTCAATTTTTCTGAGTGCTACAACTGGTAAGGGGAGGGTCAGCTTCCCTCCCCCACCACAGGTGGCAAGGGAAAGGGGGAAGCATCTCTCTCCTGCCCACACCACCATATGGCAGATGAGGGGGATGTGGCCAGCTGTCTCACACTCTCACATCCTCTGACTCAGCTCACCCATGCCTTCAAAAACAGGGTCAATCCCACTGTGCTGCCCAAGTAGGGCAGCTCTGCCACTCATATGATCTCAGGACCAGCTCTATAAATAACAGGTTTTCAACAGAAAATTAGAAAGTCAAAAAGACTATTCTTCAAAAAAATGAAGAAGACAGAACTATCTGGTAAAAATATAAAACTTTTTAATTGAAGCAAAAAAGGGGGGAAATTCAGAGATGAAAAAAATACCAGGATTAAAATGAAAACTTTATTGTGAGGAAACAAAGGCAAATTTCACCAGGTAGAAAATAGAATGAAAAAGCTTGAAGAAAGACATTGGAGTCTTATAAAAATGATTAATGAAGATGAATTAAAGGCAGAAAGATCCAAGGAGACTTATGGAGCATCATGGTGATGGCTATACTTGGTTTCCAACTTGACTACATCTGGAATTAACTAAAGCCTGTGAATAGAGGGGACACACCTAAGGGGAATTTCTGTTTATTTTGAACCAGGAAGATCTACTTCAAATTCAGATCTTTAAGAATGAAGACGTGCCTTTAATTCAGATCTTTAATCAGATGTAATTTGGGCCACTATTTCTACTGGAAGTCTAAGAAGAAGAGTCACCCTTCTAGCCTGAGAAATTACTGGATCCTTGAACTTCCAATTCATAGCCAGCCATTGTAGGATTAGCTGAACTTCAGTCTATAAGTTATTCTAGTCTTGACTTAATTTTGGTAAGTGATATCCAGAAAGTTGTCCATTTCTTTTACATTTTCCAATTTTGTGGAGTATAGGTTTTCAAAATATGATCTGATTATCCTCTGTATTTCCTCCATGTCTGTTGTTATGTCTCCCTTTTCATTTCTGATTTTGTTAATTTGGATATTCTCTCTCTGCCTTGGTTAGTTTGGATAAAGGTTTGTCTATTTTGCTGATTTTCTCAAAGAACCAACTCTTTGTCTCATTGATTCTTTGTATTGTTTTCTTTGTTTCTATTTTGTTGATTTCAGCTCTCAATTTGATTATTTCCTGCCACCTAGTTCTCTTAGGTGAGTTTGCTTCTTTTTGTTCTAAAGTTTTCAAATGTTCTGTTAATTCACTAGTGTGGGATTCTTCCACCTTCTCTATGTAGGCATTTAGTGCTATGAACTTTCGCTTAACACTGCTTTCATTGTGTCTCATAAATTTGCGTATGTTGTGTGGTCATTTTCATTGAATTTTAGGAAGTCTTTAATTCCCCCCCTTATTTATTCCTTGACCCATTGATGACTGAGGTGAGCATTGTTTTATCTGATAAGGTAAATTGGGTTATTCCATTTTTCTATTTGTTGAGGCTTGTTTTCTTATCTAGTATGTGGTCAATTTTTGAGAAGGTTCCATGAGGTGTTGAGAAGAAAGTATATTCTTCTCTGTTTGGATGGAATATTCTATAGATGTCTGTTAAGTCCATTTGAGTCATAACATCTTTTCGTTCTCTTATTTCTCTGTTCATTTTTTTGTCTGATTGACCTGTCCCGTGGTGAGAGGGGAGTGTTGAAGTCTGACACTGTTTTTTTTTTTTTTTTTTTTTTTTTTTTTTGGTTTTTTGAGACAGGGTTTCTCTGCAGCTTTTTTTTTTAGAGCCTGTCCTGGAACTAGCTCTTGTAGACCAGGCTGGCCTCGAACTCACGGAGATCCGCCTGCCTCTGCCTCCCGAGTGCTGGGATTAAAGGCGTGCGCCACCACCGCCTGGCTCGGAAGTCTCCCACTGTTAGTGTGTGGGGTTGAATATAAAAAAAATTCCCACAGATCAATCAGATATTGTACATATCATATCTTTGCCTTATAATTCATAATAGTAGCAAAATTATGGTTCTGAAGTAACACGTAGTAATTTTATAATTGGAGATCACTATAATGTAAGAGAGTATATTAGAAAGTTGCAACATTAGGAAGGTTGAGAACCACTGTTCTAGAGAATCCTGATTAATACAATCATCTCACTGACTAATATAGAAATTGTGGCTGTCCCTCAAAGCAGAGATGAGGAAAAGAGACAAATTAATAATTGAAAACTTTTCATTATGATGAGGCTACGCTATAAAAATAAGTAACCAAACAAACTGAACTGGAAATTTAAAGGACCTAAAGATATGCAAACCAGCACATGTTAAGTGAAAACCATTCAAATTAAAGACAGAAGTTTGAGCCAGCAAGGGAAATGCATTTCATTTCATACAATGATATGCACAAGGATATCAACAGATTTGTCATGAGATCTTTGAAAACCCAAAGGCAATGGTTAACATATTAAGAAGTAAGAAGAAAGAATCTGTTAGCAACAAACCTTACATAAGATAAAAATACCATTCAAAAGTAAAAGAGACATAAAGGCATTTTCAGACTATCAGAGGCATCTTGTTAATGAGATACTTAGCATACAGGGACTAAATAACAAAAGCTCAAGTGGTCTGAAGGTTAAACTAAAATCACCTTACATAGTAATATGAAGCTTTATGAAGAAAAAGACATTCATGTATAGGTAATCCCAAGACAATTTAATTTTTGCAATAATGGCATGTAATCCTATTTTTTTCATATGTGATTGTGAGATTCACTTAAAATGAATTACATATGTAAGCATTTAAGTTGCTGTAACTTCAATACCACTAGATAGTTTAACTTAATGAAGAATTAAATACATTGTTAGTTTATGGTTTGGGTGTATAACACATAAAGATCTAATGTGAAAGGAATGGAAGCAGAACTGCTTAAAATATAGATGCTAAAGTTACTTCGTATAAATCCAAAGTTTAGCATGATAATTTTAAGAAATTAAATGTAGTTCTCGTGGTAACCACAAAGAAACTGTTAACAGATCACACACAAAGGAAAACAAAAAGAAATAAAATACACACATTTTGAATAAATACTATCAAATATGAGTGCAGTAATGGAGATGAAGCCTGCACAATAAAACTATAAAGAATAAAAAAAGAATAACTCCCTTTTAATAAGTAAACATATTAAGTATAATTAGACTAAATTTATCAGCTTAGATAAGGAGACTTTCAAAATGGCTACCAAAGCATGGTTTAATCATATACTCTCTAGAAAAGACTGATTTTGGTTTAATATATGATCAATTTTGACCTAAGAGAATGAGAAAGGGTATATTATGAAAATAGAGAAGTGTGACTCTATTAATATCATGTTACATGTGCTATAGAAATAAAGGCAATCATGAGAGAAATAGAAAAATTTATGTGAATTAATGTATCAGATAAAAAGAGATACAACAGTAATAAATGCTTTACAATTGTCAGAATATAACGAATGATACTTGAAAGATTCATAGATGAAAATAGACTATTTTGCAATAATAGGAGACCTGTCTACATTCTCAATAATAGATAGAACAGTGAGGGATAGAATGAGTAAGGAAATGGGGGTTTGTTTAATAATCACAGATATGACAAACATAAATTTAGCAATCTAAATCTCAGCATCTACTATCTTATTCAGTTTACATAAATGTAGAATATTTCTTTAACATGTAAAGATGTGTTGCATTTGTTTAACTGTGTACGGATGGGTTGCTGTTTCTTGCCTGCCGAAGGCACCTGATTGACCTCATAAGCTCAAGATCCAGTAGCTAGGGAAGAAACATAGACAGGATTTCCAGGAAGGAAACTAACTGGGAAGAGGAATTTTGGCACAAGAAAGGAGAAAAAAGGGAGACAACAGAGTGATGCCAGAGGTCAGTCAGACAGACACAGAGGAAGCAGGAGAGTAGGACATACAGAATAAAAGATAGGTAAAAAGCCCTGGATCAAAGCATACATAAACAGAAAGAGGTTAAATTAAGTTAAAAGAGCTAGTGGGACAAGCCTAAGCTAAGGCTGAGCATTCATAATTAATAATAAGTCTTCTTTTCTTTATTTATGGGTGCTGGTTGGTGGTCCAGAGAAAATTCCAATGATATCCAGGATCTTCTCCATATAAGATTAAAATTTAAGTCACAAATTAAGTTCCAATCCATGAAATTATAATATTATATGAAGTATCTTCTCCAAGTGCAAAGATAAAATGAAATATTAGACATGAAAGAAATCTGAAAATTTCCTAAACTGTGGAAATAAATAAGATATTAACTATTAGGAGAGAGACCTAAGAAAATGGAAAATGGTCCACCAAAGATTAGATGAAAATAAAACTAAACAAACATTGTGAAGAAAGCAATATACTTGTAAAAGTCAATCTAATATCCACAAATGCAAATCACCAATGTATGCATACATCTAAAGGACTTAAATAAAAAAGGGATAAAACAGCCAAGCAGTGGTGGTACACACCTTTAATCCCAGCGCTCAGGAGGCAGAGACTGGCAGATCCCTATGAGTTTGATGCCAGCCTGGTCTACAAGAGCTAGTTCCAGGACAAACTCCAAAGCTACAGAGAAACCCTGTCTCAAAACTGTCCCCCCTCCAAATAAAGGCTAAAACAAATCAAATACAACCAAAGGGAATAAGTAAATAAACACTGGGCAGTACATTGAGATAGAAAAACCAGATAAATATCCAAATACATATTGGTTCTCATTTCTACATTTATTCCAAAGCTACAGTACTTGAAACAGTATGTATGATACCAGCAAACAACCAGGTATGCAGCGTAGTGACGAAATATGTACCAGAGACACACCCTCCTAAGCACAATCAAATGACGCTGACAAATAATTCAGTCATTATAAGGAATGAGTCTTTTCAACAAATATTTCTCGGGAAAGAGGAGATTTATGTCAAAAATGAATTTAGACATGGATATAATACTCTATTCTATTAAAGATTAGTTTGTAACAGATCCATTACTTAAAGGCAAGCCTTAAAATTTTACTTCCAGCAAAAGATAAGGTACAAAATTTTAAACAGCTGAATTTAAAATGGTTTCTTGGATAGGAAATTAAGGAACAGGTAACAAAATTTAAAACCAGATGAATTAGACTACAAAATATAACTTTTAATGTTGAATATTATTATTCATGAAGAAAAAACTTTCATGGAGTAGATATGTCTTTGTAAATTATTTCTCTAATCAGGAAATAATATGCAGGAGACATAAAAATCTTCTTAGACTCAACAATAAAAATGAAGTCAGAACAAAACAATAGAATGGACAATATCATATACCTACCCTGAGGTTCAGGGATCATAGAGAAGAGAAGGCAGAAAAGCACTATGTGCTGAGAATGGAGATGGCTACAGAGAAACACTATTAACTGTATACAAAATAATAGTATATATGAGCAAAGCAGTTGTGACAGTATGCCATCCACAAAAACTGGACGGAAAAAATATCCTTGTCAGTGTGGGCTGTGTACAAGGTCCCACTACTAGCTGCAGAACTATTGGCCGTTGATAAATACCAGAAAACGGGGAGTTAGTTTTCTTTAAGAGTGTGACACCTTCCAGGATATGCTTCACACCTGAATATTTGGGTATCAGAAATTGGACTAAGTGATTTTTACAATAAATAAAACAATAAATTGTGTGTTGGTAGGGGGGTTGTGGGAAGGGTGGTAGATATGATCAAAATATATTGGATGAAATTCTCATAGTAAAATTACTTAAAAACACATTTTACTGCATTTTCCTTTTTGATTCTTTTCTCTCATTTTTCCAATCTTGAATATAATTGTCATTATTACAGTTGTTATACCTATCATTTTTAAATAGACTTTAATGATTGATACAGTGATGGTTACTGATGATTCAATGTGTAAAATTGTTTGTTCCGAGACCTAACAACTTAAATTCAATCCATGGAATATGGCAGAAGGAGAGAATTTCCACAAGGTGTTTTCTCATCTCAAAATTACACACACACACACACACGTACACACACACACACACACACACACAGGGACACACACACGGACACTCACACGGACACTATGTAATTTTTAGTAATTGTCATATATTTCATGAAATAAACATGTATCTTCTAGAAGTATAGGAGCATAGTAGACTTATTTGTTTTACAAAAGTATCAGTATACCAATCCTAACAATTTGCAAAACAGTTTTATTGCCTCCCCAAAGTTCCAAAGCCAGTAGAAGTGCTATTATTCTACCCTCAGATACAAATAAGCACTAATTTAGTCTTCCTATGAGTATGGCAATTTCTGTAAAAAATAACTATTTTATTTGCAAGCTCTTCTGGTTGCCTTCGTTCACTTTGTATACCTTATATGTTGCAGTGACATTTCTTGATGGAGCATGGTTAATCATTTTATTTCCTGGGGATATTTTCTACCACATGTATAAATTATAAATTGTATAACCATTTTTGAGTTAAATAATGTAATAAAAGATGCAAATTAACAGGGCTGTATGCAAATTGACCTTCAATCAATCACTGATGAGGGCAAATGTTACTACTGCAGAAGTCAGTTCAACAGGTCCTCCAAAAGTTAAAGAGAATTTCTTTTGTTCAACCCCGTGGATTCCTCCTAGAAAAATGAATCAAATCATTAATAGCATCTGTCATTCCAAAATCTTACAAAAAGTTCACAGTATTCCACTACACTTTGCCAACAAGTGGAATGTCAATGCCCACACTCTAATTGGTTTGTAAGTCGGGAAAATTAAAGTTTAATAAAGAATATACATTGACTTAACTTATAAGCAGTGTGGCATTGAAATCAGGATCCCCAGGAGTTTGAGGCATGTGTTTTTTCCCTAACCTACTCACTTGCTCACCTCTTTTCTAAGACTCCTTGAAATAATGGATATTTATAGCCTGGACTGGCCATCTCCTATGATCAGGCAATGTTTCCAAGGATACAACTTTTGACCTACACTCTGTCCTGTCTATAGAATGCGTTGAGGTAAGAGAGGCACAGCACTTGTGGGATTGGTCAACAAATGACCATGAGGGTGAGCCTCCCTCTGCGACTTGCCAAGTGCCAGGATCCAGAGGCTGAATGTCCCAGAGATGTAGGACAGAACCAAACATGATTGGATTGGAAATGAAAAAAAATGGTCAGTGTAATGATGCTTAACATTATTCTGCTATATTCATAGATTGGTAACTATCCCAATTATCATCAGAGAGCCTTCATCCAGTAACTGATAGAAAGAGATGTAGAATCAAACATTAGGTAGGACTCGAGGAATCCTGCTGAAGAAAGGGAGGAAAAATTGTAAAAGCCAGGGGTCAAGGACATCATAAGAAAACCCACAGAAAACACAGGAGCTCACAGAGTATAAACCACCAACCAGGGAGCCTGCACGGGACCAATTTAGGCCATCTATACAATGGTGTCAGTTTTGTAGCTTGGTCTACTTGTGGAACTCCTCCCAGTGGAGCAGGGGCTGTCCCTAATGCTTTAACTGGCTTTTTTAGAAACTAGTCTTCATACTTGTTTGCCTTGTCTAACCTTAATACAAGGGGAGTACTTAGTCCTACCACAACTTGATGCTTAGTTGATACCCCTAGGAGCCCTGCTCCCTCCTGAACAGAAACAGAGAAGGGGTAGATAGGGTTGCACAGAGGGAAGGTGGAGGGAGGTGATGGAACGAAAGGTGAGGGAGAAAACTGTAGTCAGAATAGAAAATAAATGAATTTAATTATATAAAAATAAGTTAGGGGCTGACGCAAACTAGTAGGACCAAACAGATTCTGGACAGGCAGCTGGAGAACCTGCATGGGACCAAACTAGAACCTCTGAATTGGGTGTCGGTTATGTGGCTTTATCTGTTGTGCTGGGAGGGGCTTGGTAGTGAGACCGGGACTTATGCTAGATGCATGAACTGACCTTTTGGGATCCATTCCATATGGTGGAATATCTTGCTCAGTCTTGATACGGGAGGAGGGTCCTGGGCCTGCCTCAAATTGGTATACCAGACTTTGTTGACTCCTCTCAAGGGAGGCCTTACCCGTCTGACGAGTGAATGATGAATGGGAAGGAGGGAGGTGGGGGACAAGAGAAGGGGAGGGGGAAACTGGATTTGGTATATAAAATGAAAATAAAATTTAAATTTAAAAAGTTAAAAAATAATTTAGGAAGTTGCATTGCTGGAACATGCCTTTGATCCTAACACTCAAGAAGTAGGCAAATGGATCTCCGTGAGTTGCAGGAAGCCAGCATTACATAGTGAGACCCTGTTTCAAAAGCCAAACAAAATAATAATAATAATAATAATAATAACAACATCTACTTTAGGGAAGAGAGTCTAACATGTTTTCCATATTACAGGGCCACACAGAAAGCAAGAATAAGCATACAATTTGGCATATCAGCTTTTCAGCTTCAAGGACAAGAGAAGAAAACTGGACCACAGTGACCTGTCATACAAGCAAGTGTCTCTGAGCACCTTTCAGAGTGACTTAGTGATTTCTTGTATTGTTTGTCAAGAGTTAAGATTATTCTATAAAATTGAGAACAATAGTTAAGTCTGTTTATGAGCCTATGATTGCATGGATTAATTTTGCAATGCATATTAATTATACTACAATCACTATTTAGTCTCATTCTTTCTAATATCATTATTGTATGTATTTTAACCTAAGCAAAAGACATGTGTCATAAAGAATCTCATTAAGGAATTTGATCAGTGATATCCCTGGTCCTTTTACACTGACTACAACCATTTGTAATTCAGAATGTCAAGTCCAGTTTTGAATTTCATGGTATATTCTGACACAGACCTTTTCGGAAGAGAGTAAAATGTAATGTTGAGGCCAGGATATAGGAAGAGTACAAGTTTCCCTGAGGCAAATAAAATTAAAACCTGTGCACATCGCTAGGTGGCCCAGCACTACTTCCCAGGACACTCTAATTATCCACAAGGTTGAATGCTTATTAGGGCCTCCTTGAAAGAGGATTTCATCAACATCAGCGGGGTCACTTATGAGCAAGGATTCTTGCATATTTATCTTATTGTTGGCATTATTATTGCAAGGGAAACTAGGACCTGCAGGAAAATGTATTCTCTTTGAGGTCGCTTACAAACTTGTATTGCAGAGTTTTGTACAGAAATGAGAGTAAATAGAAAAAAAAGTGAAGGAATAGTAAGCTGTAGAAACAACAAAAAGAGTTGGAATTTCACAAGCTTCAAAGGTAATTCTATTTTCACACTCAGTTTCTGGAAATACCTTTTTATAGCCGACGTTGAACAGAATAACCTTCCTTCTTTTTTTTTGTTTTTGTTTTTGTTTTTCGAGACAGGGTTTCTCTGTAGCTTTGGAGCCTGTCCTGGAACTAGCTCTTGTAGACCAGGCTGGTCTCGAACTCACAGAGATCCACCTGCCTCTGCCTCCCGAGTGCTGGGATTAAAGGCGTGCGCCACCACCGCCCGGCTTTAATAACCTTCCTTCTAAGACTAGCTACAAGAATGGAAATTATCATGGAAATATCAGAACACTAGAAAGAGCAAGAGAGAAACAAAGGAAAAAAAGGAATTCCACATGTGGAATTCTGGTCACAGCAGCTAACATATATACATTTGCCACGTTTCTACAAATAACATCCTTCTACAGTTTATTTGATGAACATTCATCTGCTCTATGTCACATATATGTGTTCTGATCCTATGTACAAATTCTAAATTATTCTGTTTCCGAGAAGAAGCAGGCAACTCTATCGTTTTCCTCTGAGAAAAACCCTGCAAATTTATTTGTCCTTGTTTTGTTATTTTGATCAAATTCTAGTTCTTTTGTCTGTCTATACAATGGGCTACTTGACTTAAATTTCAGCCCCCAATCCAACAATATTTGAATGTATTAAAGCATGAAATATGAATATTCTGTTTTTTATTTGTATTATAGAAAACCAATGTGCATCAAGGCAATAACAAAAATAATAATATACATACCATTATTAAAATAAGTGCACCACATATATCAAAAATACAAATTTAAAAGTGAGATTTCTAATATTATAACAGTTCATTTTTGATGGAGGAGAGTTATCTGTCTATGTTTCTTTCATTGGTTAATTAATAAAGAAAACTGCCTTGGCCCTTTAAGAACAGAAAATTAGGTAGGTGGAGTAGACAGAACAGAATTGTGGGAACAAGGAAGTAGAGTTGGGGAGACGCTTCAGGCAGTCGCGTGGGGAGTCTCCATGCTGCTGCTCTCCGAGATGGACGCAGGTTAAGATCTCTCCTGGTAAGCCACAACTCGTGGTGCTACCCAGATTACTAAATATGGGTTAAAGCAAGATGTGAGAATTAACCAATAAGAGGCTGAAACTATGGGCCAGGCAGTGTTTAAATGAATACAGTTTCCGTGTAATTATTTCGGGTATAAAGCTAGCCGGCGGCGGGTAGCAGCCCGCCGCTTCACACTACACATTTTCCTACTTGAGGTTCTGAATTTCTAGGGGAAATCCCACTTGGTTTATACCAGTCTACTCAAAATAATATCCACATTATTTAGAGTGTTCTTGTTGTAAGAAAGGTCTTCTAATGTCACCTATGGAGGGTGTTTGGTTTTCTTTGGACCTAGATCTTTAATATGGCTGTTCTACATAGAACACTGCTAAATGTAAAGAGTCTTAAGCACTTTTTCCTTAAAAGTCCACAAAAAGAATGATATGTGTGTGTGTGTGTGTGTGTGTGTGTGTGTGTGTATACTAAAGAAAAGTCTAAATTTCTTTCTTCTTTCTTTTCTTGTGTAACATAATGATTTTTGTCAGCTGTCAGATTTTTAACTTAGTAATTGCCTAATAATCGTTCTCTTGTCTAAACGAATGACAACCTCCTAAAAAGTTTGTCATTTATTATGTTTATAAAGGTATCCCAACTGTACAACCGTTACATTCTCAGCACAAAACTTAATATATACACTGTCTTTTTATATATATGGTTACGTTTCCAAGAAAGAAAAACACTGATTGTCAATAGCATACGCACAATAAACAGTTATTTGATAAATAGCTGATATTCACAATCCGTTCAATAGAGACAGAGATGGTGGGTGGTAATTGAGATTCTTTAATGCATGCTGTAGGATTAAGAGAGCTATTTGCTCTGAAGATGTAGACACAACTCAGCCCTGCACCTGCAGTGGTGCCTGTTTAATAATATTTCCATTTAAAGATTCATTCCTATACGGTCTTCAAATTGGACACAGAAAACACATATGCATTTTTTATAATGATTTTTTCACTTAATGTTTTTTCTCATTTGTAATTTTTATAGCTAACTACTGCTTATGACAATTTTGGATCATTTAAAATATGTATTTTCCCTTGTTCCTATGTACTATATCATACCTGCATTGCTGTGTCCTGCTAGGTGTTGGCGAGTAAAAAGGCAATAAAATGTAGGTTGATAGCTATAGCATTTTCTGGACAGGTGACCAACAAAGAAGTCATTCTGGGATATTACCAATAAAAACAATGTTTTAATATATTAAATAAGTATGATTATAATTCTCTTCCAAGACACTTGTATCACTAACTACGTTGTATAAATATATCAGAAAATGTGATTAAATTGAGACTTAAAATATATTATGCATCTTCTCTTTTATATAGAAGAAAATAATGCTCATTTATTTTTTTTGCAGAGCTAGAAAGAATCATACACTGGCCCAGAACCCAGATTTGCTTCTGTATTTCCATCTTTGTAAGTGAGGTCTGTTTATCCTGAGACTGTGTAAGCTACAAAGAAGTTGTTTTTTTTTTTTTTTTTGATCAGGTATATTTTTTAATGAAATTTCATGCTCTGTATTCAGTAATTGTTATTCAATTCTACAAGTATATTGATGGCTAGTCAGTTTTTAATCACTCAGAAATGATCTTAATTTTTTTGCACAATGGAGTAAAAATTATGGTTATTTCTTTTACGGAAATCATGAAATTCAAAAGCATTAAAATAGAAATTTAATTTGTCTATGGTTTAATATAACATATCCCACAAAATATTTAAAAAACCCATTAAAAGGAATATATTCATTGGATAATCATATTGGTTTGCATATAAAATACAAAAACATTAAGTATAAGAACTTTTAAACCTACTATTTAATCATATAGTATATCATCAAGCTTAATGTTATCTTTCATGCATGTTTTGTGTGCTATTTGCTTTTAGAACTATGTAGGAAAACACAATATATAAACAAAAATGATTGATAATAATTTAATAAACACCAGATTTATAGAAGGGCAGAAATTGAACTCTGTCATTTACCTACTCAAGACAATAAATGAAAAATTATGTCTTTCTCAAGAGACTCACTATAATCATGGACAAATTACCTATCAGAACCATCAGACAATGTCTGCATAGTTTCCAGCTAAGGACAGGTTTAGTTTGCAGAATGTGTATTGACTTGTTTTTAATTCTCATTAAAGACAGATGTATTAATAGAATGTTGACCTATAGCAGGGCCCAGGGTTGTTCTATTCCTTTTCTCTGATTTAAAAGGAATGACTTTAAAATCAATCAACAACTTAGCAAGAGTCACTGCCATCAGGTCGCTCTACTAACTGTTCTTTCTATGTTAACCCTTTTTATTCTATAATTCTTGGAAATCATGTTTGGAGAGAAACTATCAGAACATTTTGTCAAATAATCTAGTTAAGACAAAATTTATTGCTAATACCGACAAGGGAAACAGTGATTCTGCATCCTGCATTTAACTAAAACACCAAAACTCTAATTAATTCCAGATTGAGCTGCCTTTAATTCCAGTTCTTGGGAGGCAGAGGCAGGCAGATCTCTGTAAATTCAAGGCTAGCCTGGTCTAAAAAGAGCTAGTTCTAGGAAAGACACCAAAAACTAAAGAGAAACCGTGTCTCAAAAATAAAAATAAATCAGATTGTTCAGTCCACATTGATGAGTATATGATTGACACTAACAGAATGAGTCAAGTATTACTGTGAGTTAATTTGATCATCTTTATGCTTTTCCCTCTGCAAATTATTGATTAAACCATGTCTTTGGTTTCTGCATCAGTAGCTGTTCCCTTTTGGACTTCTGAGTTTCATGACAGTTTTCTCTCCAGGAATGCTTTATAAACTTAATGTTATAGTAATGAATGATCAGAGTTAAGAAGAAACCATCCCATTTTAGATTCCTAAAATAAAAATTCTAGTCCTCTAAAAGCAAACAAAAGGAGAAGACAAAAGCCAGGATGCTTTTGAGGCCTGACAGATGGCTCCTATTTTGCATGAAATATTCTCATTTGTGCAGCCTACATTTTGAATGTTAGATCTTTATGGAAATATGGAAGAGGCCAAATTGTAGAATGAAGCCTTTGAGGCTTACTCTGTGAGTTTATATATCCATATGCACCCTGACTCTGGGAAAACGTAAGCTGAAGAATTCTCACCACCCTTCATGTTCTCAAGTCTCAGACTGGCTAGTGACAACAGTCAGAAGCAAGCTCAGCAACACGATTATAAAAGTGGTAGAAAAAAAGCCGGGCAGTTTTCATTTGTTTTCCTACATCTTTGAGAGAAGAAAACAAAAGAGAGAAAAAAAATTCAAGATCCTGCCATCTGGGAGAGGAATAGCTGCCATAAACGGATTGTGTACACAGGAAAACTATATCTGCAACTAACTATTTCAGGGTGGTGAATATATCAAATATTAACAAGAAAAAAACCCAGAGAGTATTTTATAGAAGCTCAAAGGTCACAACAAGTAAGACAAGTGTATGTTTTATTTATAGAAATATTTCATGCTATGCATGTTCCTTTAAGTCTCCAAATGAATAAATAGCATGCAGTTTCATAGCAATTACTGGATTCCAATATTTATAGAAAACTGACCACCATGAATATATAATTATTCTATTATGTCCACTCTAATGAATAGAAAAACTATTTATTCATTTACCATGACACAACACAAAAATCTTATTTTCTTCCTTGCCATGCAGAAATGAACTCAAACACTTGGTGAGCAAATATGTGGGTAGAATATATCCATGTGAGATTAGTGTACAGGATTCAGATGAAAAAAATGTGTAGAAATGTACTATTTCCTTCAGCACAAACAGATTTTTACCTGTATCAGAATATGTGGGAAGAAGGAATGTAGGAGCCAGTGCTGTAGATACCAGAAAAACATGGCTCACAGAACCAAAATAGAAGCTTTCAAAAGAGACTGAATAGAAAAACACGGACCCTCTATGGGTCTGAGCTAGGTCCTCTTCATGTACCATATTCATGATTGTGTAGTTTGGTGTTCTTGTAGGATTCACAACAGTGAGAGAGTTGGAGGATGTGTATAACTCTTTTGCCTGCAATTGGAAGCCATTTCCTCCTGCTGGGTTGCCTAAACTAGCCTTAAAGGTTTGTGCCTAGTCTTATTGTATCTTGATAGGACACATTTGGTAGGTATCCCTGGATGGGGGTTGCTCTTTTTATTTTTGAAGAGAATCTGAGAAGGAATGGATCTGGGAGAGAGGTGGAGAGGGCTGGGTGGAGTGGAATTTGAGGAACTATGTTGGGATGTAATGTATGAGAGAAGAGTAAAAGAGAAAAGAAAAGAAAATGTCATTGAAGTGTCCCAGAAATAAATGACTCCAGACCATTGGATTGTAATGCAAATTCAGTCACACAGGCTTAGAGTAGAAAAGTTCAAGTTCTGCTGGAGAACCTTCATCACCTGATGAGGAAGTACCAGGAGGACCTGTCAAACACAAAAAGGTACCAAGGAAAAGACCCTGTACAATTCAAACTTTTAACTACAGGAAAACCAGGCCCTATGAGGGAAAGATACCGAAGACAGCATCATTCAGAGAGATATAAAAAGCTAGGGGGCACAATGAGAGGACACGCAAAACTTGAGGGGTCTGCGATGAAAGGGATTTAGCAGCATCGACAGAATAGTGTTAGCTCTATGGATAACAATGTCTTTTACTCTACTTCACTTACGTTTAACTTCTATTTTAAAATTGATTATAGAAATGTATCTGTACATATATATATATGTACATATATATATGTATACACACACACACACACACATATATATATGGAGCTGGGTGCCATTTGGAATTATATGCATTTGTTAGGGGATTTGGAACATATCTCTTCATGTGAGAGGGAACTATAGCCCTATACTAAAGTGTTGAAAAGTTTTACAAAAACCTACCCATGAACAAATAATCTAAATGAATTAGATAAAAGTAGTAAGAATGACATTTGATGTGTTACTTCAAAACTGTGACAAGTGTTTGTCAAAACAGAAAATAAAAGCCTATTTCAAAAAAATAAGCTTAGAATGAATGATATATTTATTAATAGTACATGCAGTTGGACTGGCAATTGGAGATGTTTGAAAACTTGAGTGAAATGATTCTCATTGTATTTCGTATTTTCGCCATAGACAACAGAACACTTGTGTATCTGCTCCTGCAGTCAATGCTATGCATGCATGACCTCCATTCCTTTTCAGATAAAGACTTCCCAATTACTTGTATTTCACTGGGAAGACATCAGTGAGAAGTTTGATATATTGAAAGACTATCACAGATTGCACCATGGTTAGATAGAAATCAAGGGCTAAGGCGCAGGATCTAAAGGTTGAATATTCATAATGCCACTCCAGTTATCAAAGAGTTGACAGCACAATTTCGCTCCACCTATGGCCTACCAGAAGACAATGGCAGAACGCTCCAAGGGCAGTAAAAACCATTGTTCCCAAACCAGAAAGTAGAGAGTAATGAAAACCTTCCATTTTTTCCATTACAAATTTCAGGCATGGCCACCTTTTGAAATCATGTCATAATCTGTGACACTCATCACCCTTACAAGTACGACCAGTTCCTAAATACTATGGGTTCAACTCCAGTGTGGACTCCTAAATGCCACATGAAATGGCTGTTTGTTAAAAAAAGTAAAAGTACTAATTAAGCTTGCCCCAATATTTTAGTATGACATTTCAATGGTAGCAAGAATAAAAATTTTAACAACCACATGGGATGTCTTTTTGCAGAATCTGAAAAAGCATCCTTTTGGTTACAAGGCAGGAGTGTGCAGACAGGCATTTTAATAAAATTTATTTCTCCCAGTGAGGAAAAGTCCGTAATGAGGATAATACACACAAAATATGAATATTATAAAATAGTTTTAAAAATTGTATTTGTTTCTTTAAGCATAAAATATTATCTTTTTCATAAGTTTAATGTACTTAAACCTACTTAGCATATCTGTGAATTAAAATTCTAGTTTTATCTATGATTTGCTTGTTAATTTACTGAATTTTGGTCTGAAGATTTTAGGCAAATAAATTAGGATGTTTATATTTTAATTTTTACTAGTATTTTGTTTGTCTTCTTGTGTTTTGAAACAGGCTCTTGCTCTATAGCTTAGACTGTCCTGAATCTGATTATGCAGCCCAAGCTGAACTGGTTCTCACTCCTGGTGGCCTCAAATTCAGAATGTTCTTTTCTCCCTTTCCTCACTTTCTTACATGCTTGTTTATAGACACGAGCTGCTGTAAATGACTCAGTTGCATTTCTTTCTCCATATTTCTCTATATATTATCTTGAATTTCTGCTAACTTATTGTAGAGTTTTTAGGGAAATATTGAAAATAAACTATTCTCCAGCATTCAGATGGTAGGTCAAGAATGAGATCTACTTTCCCATTTTTCTAAAACCAATATGAAATGTGCTGAATTCCTTTGAGAAAAAAAGTAAATGCATGAAAGCAGGGGCTATTACATCCCTAAGCATATAATTTACCTTACAAATGTAAGCATACACATACTCGCCATCCTATGGGAATGAGCGAGAGCAAGTACACTAGGGAATTCTGTTTCATTTCAGCAGAAAAGCAGGATATTATTATGTATTAAAATTATTCACTACAGAAATAAACTATCTCCAAATAGGGCTCGTAATGCACATAGCCCTTGCACTCAAAGATGAGGAAAGCATTTCAAGTTTACATATTATCTGGCAAATGGTGCCACTGTTTGTTATTTGAGGCACATATTAGAAAGGTCTTGAAAAAGAGATTTTAAAAAACAGTAAGTAAAGTAATTCCTATGTTGTTCATTAATTCCACAGAACTGCATCTTATTTATATATTTATTCATGTATTATTTTATGGATTTCTCTGCCTAAACAACATTCAGACAACTTCAAACCCTTGCTTTTTAATGCTTTTCACTTTAATGCCAAAGCTACTTAGCCATCCATTTCTTAACTGTCAATCACAAATATTGAGTTACATGAACTAAGGGAAGTTGTGTTCCTTGTCATTTACCTACAATAAACATGAACATGTAAAGTTTTTCTGATGAAAGAACATACCAAAGTTTTAAAATTTATGATTTACACAATGCTGATACCCACATAAAGAGATGTCTTTGAAAAGAAATCTATGAATGCGAAATCCTGCAAAGAGTTGATCCCTGTGTCATTTATGGTCCCCGAGCTAAAAACAATTGGCTAAAAAGTAGATTTAAATACCACCTAAAATTTATTTGGGATATATACTACATTAAGTCTTAACTAACAATTTATGACCGAATAACTTTTAATCTTCACAGCAAGTGATTAGGCATTGAGTCTTATTTAGAAAAAAAAAATAATAATTTACAAAAATACACCCACCACTGAAGTACACTAGGCAGCTTGTCTGAAGTCACATGGCTTTTAAGCATAGGACCTATGATCTAAATGTGACTCTGACTTCAAACCCTAAGCTCTTAATATATTTTATTTGAGTCAACTATGCATGAAAATTAAATAAGCATTTTAATTACCTACTAAGTGTTGTGAGCCATGCTGAGAGCTGTTGTAAGCTGAAAAAAGTAATGGCTCCTAGTTATTGCCCCTTAATCACAGCTCAGTTCTCTAAAAGTAGTGTAATGATATATGGTTAACTTTAAAACTGAATAAGAACTAAAAAACTGCTTAAAATGGTGCATAGATCATAGCAGCTTACTAAATGGGAGGGGTTTGAAAACTATAAGTGACCACATAAAGTCTCATAAATAAAGTAGGTAACTATTATGTGTAAATCTTTCCAGCTCTTGTAAATTAAATGTATTTAAGTGACTAATAGTGCTCCTACTCAGAAAATTATCATAGAATCCCTCTATTAACAACAATTTACTGGTTCATTCTTAAGTATTGGGGAATGTTGCCCAGTATCTATGCTGTTTCCTATACATTAGGAAATGAGAGTCTACATTCAAATTCATTTCAGTGTCAACTTGTTATTTTGTCTTTTCTCTATATAGCAGAGGGTTCAGGATGTTCAACTAAGAGTATTTTCCAAGGTTTCCAGGTGGAAGACACTAGCAATAAAATGTCTAGAGTAGAAACCTGGTGGAAAGATCGGAAGTCTGGAGGATCATAAAGTTCCTCTGTGAACATGTTGTTTTTAATGACAGCTATTAAGTTTCTGGCTTAAAAAATGTGGAAAAAAAACAAACAACTCAACAACAACAACAACAAAAACACAAACTTATAAAAAAAAAACCTATGAGACACAAGAGACAAGAAAACAAAGCTATTTTTTTTTTTTCGAGACAGGGTTTCCCTGTAGTTTCTAGAGCCTGTCCTGGAACTAGCTCTTGTAGACCAGGCTGGCCTCGAACTCAGAGACCCTCCTGCCTCTGCCTCCCAAGTGCTGGGATTAAAGGCGTGCGCCACCGCCGCCCGGCTAACAAAGCTAATTTTTATAACTGAGGGGTAAGTACAGTGGAAATATGTGATTCTGAGATTTGAAGAGGGCCAATGCCAAATGAGCAATGAATGACAAATGTTCTGAAAAAATAAAATAAAGATGGGCTAAGTACTGGAAGAGACTCCTTATACTAAAATAGTGATGCTAGCTTAACTTCTGCTCAGAAGGTAACTTGAACAAAATCTTAGACATTCTGATAAAGTTACGTTTTACGTTAAGAGGAAACACTGAAGCTAAACCCAAATACATGTGGAGTAATTTAAAATATATCCCTACCTATGGGGAGAGAAAACATGAAGTTGAGTAATCAGTCAAGACTAATGAATGACTCCTCAACTGGCGCAAACAAGAGATGGACCTTTCAAACAACAAAGATTGATGTCTGTTTGAAAACAGAATGATTTCCCTGCGCTCACACCACGGGAAAGCCAATCCCCTCCTCCATTTGACCCATAAAGAAACCATAGATGTAATCTTCGACCCTATCAGGATGATATATTTAGCAAATTTAATCACAAAATGATCCATTGAATTTTATTATATGTAAATAGCAATTTATAATAATATCTATGTTTCATGTGCTCTTTATTTGGTAATAATAACTCATAATATTACATAACAATAGTTTGTGCTTATCTGAAGTTCAAATTTAACTGGTTATCTTCTAATCTACCTGGGAAGGGTAGAATCCAATGCTTGGTTGATACTGATAATTTTTCTCAATATACCCTTGTCTCTTTGGATAATCTTTGATGAGATGGTGCAATAGTACTGGCATTTACAGAAGCCAACTTTATGACATTTTTAATGGAAAATTTAAAATCCCATGTTACAGCTTTATTTCTCCTTGAATGATTACTTGGGGAAACAGAATGGAGATATTCAAAACTGGAGCTAAAAGTTAAATTGAATGTTTACCAATTATAAGATCAGGCAAAAACTCTAGGACACAAACTTGCACAGGCAGTCTTAGTGAAGATGTAAAAGTATTATTGAAATTCCCTTCCGAAATAAATAAAAAAGTTAATTAACAACAAATGGAATTAGATAGGCAATCAAGTTAACAGAAACACAGCGGAAACTACATTTTATAACTTATACACAAACAGCCAAATGTATGTAAAGAATTCAATTGATATATATTACCTAATTCAATGTTTCTGGAAGATTATTTCAAAATAGGATAATTAAAATATTAATTAAATGTATTACTCTTTCTTTCTGTTAAGAGTTCCAATGTAATTTTCACATTAACTTCAAAACTCAATGTGAACTGCATCCCATTTAAAATGTTCAGGAGCCATGTGTGACCAGTGCTCTTGCCTTAAAGAATTGATCCTAAAACACCAGGTAAAATTTATTTATCAGAAACCTCAAATGATAAGGAATAGAACAAGTTAGTTATTCAGGAATTTCAGGACTCTGTAAGAACAAGGTTATTATAAAAATATGTAAGTGAGAATCAATATTGTCATATCATAGCATACTTATTCCTATTATTTCTTGAGATATGATTGGAAAATAATCTATATTTAAAGAGTGAAGAATTGATATGCACATTATGAAGACACGGATAATCAAGCACATTAATATATCCTCATCTCATAGTTATTACTGTGTATTATCTATTCTATGGTTTTAGTATCCCATCGCATGCTTGTTGCATGTAGTTATGAATAGCTTGGCAACGTTCTGGATAGCTGGAGCATTTATCCTGTGATCAGTAGCTCCTTATTCTTTCTAGCATTCTGTCCCAGGTAATTACTCCTTCATACTTTCTGTGAATTCAAGTTTTAGAATTCTACATAATTAATACCACACAAAGCTGGGCGGTGGTGGCGCATGCCTTTAATCCCAGCACTCGGGAGGCAGAGGTAGGCTGATCTCTGAGTTCAAGGCCAGCCTGGTCTACAAGAGCTAGTTCCAGGACAGGCCCTAGAAACTACAGGGAAACCCTGTCTCGAAAAACAAAAAAACAAAAAAACAAAAAAACAAAAACAAAAACAAAAAAAAATTAATACCACACAATGTCTCCTTTTCTGTTTTGGCTGAACTCCCTTAAAAATGTTTTCTTTATTCATGCTGTTCAAATGTCAACATTATCCTGTTTTAAACTCTGTATAATATTCTATTGTACATAAACACATGTCTCTTCTTAAAAATATCATATCATTAAGTTTTTAACATTTATTTTTGCGTGAGTGTGGGAAATAGTTTGTGAATGCCATGATGTGTATGTGTGATGTATATGTATCTTTTCATCTATCTGTGTTCATATGCACATGTGTATGCAGCAAGCATGTGTGTTGGTGTGTGTGTGTAGAACAAAGGACAAGTTGCATAATGAGTTATCTTCTACCATGTGAGTTCTGGAGAGGAACTCACAAAGTCAGGGGTGTCAGCTATTATCCTTACCCACCGAGCAATTTCTCTGGGTTTCACCTTTTTTCATTAATCTGTTAAAAGTTGATTTATCTCTATATTTGGGCTATTGGTAATAATGTGGTAATGATGATGACTAGCATGTTATTTCTGATAACTTTTACTACCTAGAGTAATTTCTAGGAGCCACAGTCTATGCAGTAAAACTAGGCATTAGAAACATTGAGTTGTTGGTCAAGAGAATTCAAGAGATTCCAAATAACAAAAGCTATTGTCATTGCTTTTGGTTGTCTCCCCAGATTTGAAGGTGAGTGCCTGTTGCTGAAGATACCACATCTTTCAGTCGCAGGACTCAGAGGGATTGAGGTGGAACTGATATGAAAACTTCCTTCTTGAGGTCTAGCTCTCACAGGACATATAAATGGGAAGATGGGGTGACCCCCAACAGCCAAAGGCAGTAAAAATAACTGCTGTATGACACGTCCCAGTGGGCGAATAACTTAAAGAATGCTGGCTGTAGGATTTCCTAGAGCACCAGGTGGCCAGCACTAAAATCATAAACATATGAGCAATGCTAATGGTCTCAGCAAGTTCTATATATGTGTGTGTATACATAACCATATAATAATAATACCTAAATAAAATAAAACAACAGAGATAATGCATAGAAGTAGGGGGAGGGATTGGAGGCAGAACAAAGGGAGCAGTGGGGGGAGGTGGAGAAAGATATGCTAATTGGGGATTTAAGATGAGCAAAGTATTGTGGGAGCATGTTTGGAATGAATTCCATCAGTTTGTACAATTAAAAATTGCTACTAAAATGAAAATAAATAATGTGGAAAATAAATGACATTTAATACTCAAGGTTTAATTCTGGCCTAAATACATAAACGCACATATACACACACTCTACCTATGTGCTTCATACAGACACATATGTAAAGTCCTCCCATGTAGGGACTCAACCATGGAACCAGGAAGTTATAAAACTTTAACAATAAGCACAGTGTCATGGGGTTACTAAATAGAATTAAATGGAGTTCCTAAAATCTGTCACATAGACATTTTTTTTCTGTGCTAGATGGGATTAGACATTCCTGAAAGACTTCTACAATAGATTCTTCACAGATTCTTGCCAATTTATGCTAGAAAATAGCGAATTTGAACTCAAAATTCTTACTATATAGGTAAGAGATTGAGAAAAATCTCTCTTGTAGTGTTAAATGAGTACATATTAAAATGGTTCAAATGTGCAAACCAAAGAACTACAAAAATCCAAGATAACATCTAGAAGAGCAGAATAGTTCTCAAAAAAAACCCTAAGAAATACTATAAAACCTAAATCTATCTCAGTCCTGCTAAAAGGAAAGCACAAAATGGAAATAAACTTACAAAGGCCTCCATTCTACAAAGTTCCCAAAGACAATGCCGGGGTCGGGGAACAATACTTACAAAATTACATGAAAACTCATGTTGATAAAATATTCAAACAATAAAAATATCTAGCAAGGCTGTATTTTTAAGAATGTAAATGAGACAATATTACAAGGAAGTAAAAAGTTATTTATCACCCACATTAAAACATATTCCAATTAAAATAAAATGATTTCTTCACCCTTTATGTTGAAGAAAATTATGTACTGCCTCAATACTTGTCAGATTTCATGTTAGCCGAATTTTTACATAGGTACTGCGGGGAACAACAGAAATAGGGATTATTACTTTGAAACATAATTAGATATTATATTGAAAATTAAACACATGTTTATTCTAAGACTGGAAAATGCCATCATTGAATCATACCAAAGCAGTTTTCCTTCTAGCTAATGAGAAATTTTTCTCTACTGTTATTTCTACTTTTCTTTAAAAAATTCTACAAGTATCTCCCCTCTGCCTCTGCCTTTTATAGTCCATTAGTCTACTCTTTACTCTTACGTTTTCATTCTTTTATTCCGTTTCTCTCTGTGCACAAAGCATGTCTATTCAAACAACTTAGTCATACAAGAAGCATGCATTCATCATTCAATGAACACTTATTAAGTAGTCAGTTTTAGGCCCACAGCAGTGAACCAGATACGCAGGTCTCCTACCACGAGCTTTTGCTTTCTAACAGGTGACTAAACCATTGTTGTTCAGATTGACAGTAGAAAAGCAGGCGCTTATTTTTCTGATGAAGGAAATTGGACTGGCAAACCATTCGTCTGAGGAAAATATGAAATGATGGAAGTGGGTGTAGCTATTAAGTACTTGAAATGGTATAAGTGAACATTTCCTCCTGTAAGATATGGGTTTTCCTTTGTATACAATGGAAATGAAATAACATCACGTTATATATTATGTAATATATAAAAAATAAAAACATTTTCAAGTATTTATACATATAGCTACTCTTAATGCCCTCAGCTCCAATAAAAACAATCAGTTATATTCATCCTTTTGGGGATGATGGGATCAAACCATGGCTTTACACATGCTGGACAAATGCTTTACCATTTATTTTTCATCCAAATGTAGCCAAGTTCTTACTCCCCTCCTCATAGGCCTTCATTATGCACTTACTGAACGCATGTGTGCAGTGTCCTTTTGTATAGCAAAGGCTATTGGGCTTCAACAGGGCTTGAGCTGCATGTCCATGGCCTCACTCCCCATTCTCTTCTTGCACAAAATTCTCCCTGTCTCTTTGTCTTTCCCTGTATTGACTGACTGAAGGACATGGACATTTTTCTCCCAGAATCTCTGTGACACATACACAGACCTTGAGAATTGAAGGCAGGTGATAAACCAAGGTTTGAGACCAAAAAATTCTACTTGATGTAAATACAAAGAGATGGCACTTCCCACTTGAACTTTTTTTCTGTTAATCAGAAATGTGAAAATGCCTGAAGTAAACATCATTAATGTGTCATTTTACAATGGTCACGTTCTTATGAATAATTTCTTGAAAGCCCAATCAGTTATAGAAAAAGGGTTTATTGTATTGTATTATGAACCAATAGTTGATTTTTCGTATAATTTTAGAAACTTTTTACATACATACATACATACATACATATACGTACATATGTATGTATGTATGTATGAAAATGGGCCATTTACCCACCAGCTGAACAAGATAGATTTTTACCTTTAAATATTGACTGCATTGGAAGACAAGACAGAGGTAAATAGAAACCACCTAAATTTTTTATATTTTATATAAAATATATTATATTTTGTATAATTTTTATATTTTAATTAATCTTTGAGATTCCATTGCATTTTGATAATAATCATCAGTCTCACTCTTCCCCTTGCAGATCTGTCCCCTGATCTGAAGTTTCCCATCTTTTAGAAAGCATGACCAAAACTCAACAATAGATCCCTAACTCCTGTTAGAGCCTCTAGACTCTCAGATGTGTGGCCGTCAGCTGACACCTGTTAGGCCTACCACAGGCTATACCATTTAAAGAAACCTAACTGCCTGTCTCCCAGAAGCTATCGATTGTCAATTTACTCCTCAACTCGTGATGAATTTCGTATTACCTACCTGCTTCCATGCTGCGATTTTATCTGACTTGAGCTTACAAAGGTCTTGGGCATAATGCCATAATTACAATGAATTCATATAGGCAAACGTCTTGTCATAACCAGAGAATATGGTTTCCTTGACACTCGCCACCACTCTTAGAGTTCTTGTACTTCCTTTTCTGATAATCCCTGAGCGTGGGGAGAGGGGTGTATTTATGGTCTTATTTCTTCGTATTCTCTTGCAATGGATTTTCATAGAATATTATCAGCATTTTCATAGAATATTACTCATTTCCTTCTAGCTTTTATACTTTTATTTTGTTGCTCACCATTTTAGTGAAACACACCACAGAATTCTATGATTTTTGGAAAAGTTTTTCCTGTGTTAACTAACAACAATTTTTTGATGCAAAAATGTTTTCAAATTTTAATTCAGGTACATTCATATTTCCTTTAATCATTGACACTATGACTTACAGTCCTCAATAGCTGAAGGGGAGAGCTTATGCTTAGAAGTATGGCAATGCACCAAATAGTTATTAACTGGTCATGTTATTATTAGAATATTTTGGCTTTATATTTAGTCTACACTGACTTTTATTCATCTACAAGGTTAGATACTGTCCCCATGTCAGTATTATTTTGCATAAAATTAAAATGTCCCTTCCTAAAAACATTGAGCTTCATTTATTGGTTACAGTAATTCTATGTTTTTCAAATGTTTTCTGGTAAATTCTTCATTCCAAATACACTGAATTATTAGATTTGCCTGCACAATCATATCTTTACTTTAATCTGCCATATTTACACATTATTTTAGAGCATAATGATTAGTGTACTATATGTTTAGAATGTTTCAATGTATTTTCACCAAACCAAATCTATTCTATAATATGATGATTTAAAACATATTTGTAGCCAACTAAATCATAAGTCTCTTTTATACAAATCAGTCTGTTTTTGTAGAGTGGTTTGAGATGTTAGCATTTTAGATAATTTGGTCTTTTTTACTTAGGTCTCAATTAAAGTATCTATTAACTTATTATACTATAAGGGCTATAACCAAATAAAATTCTTTATTGCAGTGATTACTAAAATAATTACTATCACCATAAACTATTATATGGCCATAATAATAAACCTTTTTTTCAATAAGGAATTGCTGAATTGGGCTCTAGTTGTCTTCAGCATAGAGGAGTTATTTAACATTTCTCTTAGAAAACAGTGTCACTTCAAAGGCATGTGACTGGAAGCTCGTGTTAAGTGCCGTAATGGCCTGGTGCTTATTCCCAGAATGCTTTTAAAGCTACAAATCTCTAATATTTCCTAAACATAATGACTATCTGAAGGCACATAGGGGAGATGGAGAAAATTAAATGCTCATTAAATAAAATGAAACCGCCATTACGTTGCAGAAGTCATTGTTTCAGAGAAGATTCATAGAAATTTTGGAAATACAAGTAGTATGTCTGCTAGAGAAACACAGTCTGGAGGAAGGAGGAAAAGAACCCTGAAGGGCAGGTGGGCTCAGAATTACAGCTCATAGGGTCCACGTTCAGCCCTTTCTGTGTCTCTCAGGTATCTATCCTGGAAAGGGAGGGAAGGCATCCGAATTACAATATCCTGATAGATGTTTTATTCTAACAAAGAGTGCTGCATTTAAATATAATGGTGTTTACTTTGTGTGAAACTGAAACATTTGTAAAGGTTTCTTTGTGCTGTTTCTAATCTATAATTTAACAGATTTGTTCCACCAGAACAAACATTTGCTGAATGTCATGGAAATGGTTTTGAAAAGTGTAAGTGTCAGCAAGATCGCCTCTGAAAAAAGCCCTCAAACATGGCAGCACCTGTATGCTGAGCATACAATGCCCACCCCCAAACTGGAAGTGTTTCCACACAGCCAGAATCTCAGAATCTCAGCCATAGCTGTACCTTTATGCTCCCTTTCCTTTTGTCTGAGCTAAAGACATGCCGTCAGACACTTCCTCTTATTTTACACAAGCAAGGGACATTCATCACACCAGTCTCCTTGCCCCTTTCCTCAGCTTTGATGCTGATGATCTATTCTGTGACTTAACTTTTACTCCCGATCTTTCTGATCAATAAGATGGATGGCAAGGAAGGAAAAAGCATGAGGTTTACATCTTCATAGAAACAGCTACCTCTTTAGGGTAGTTAACATAAATAATTCTATAGTAACCCCCATTGCCTCTCACTAGTGACAAGTGATCTCTTTGATGTTTAGTCTTGTTCGGGTTCTGCTCTGTTGATGAGCTTTCAAAAGCCCCCTACGAGGAGTGTCAAATTAAGTACCCTTATGAATATGCATGAACAAAACCATCCTATATTCATTTTGGTGGCTACTCACTGTTCTGGGTTTCCCTGGAAGCCATTCCAAAATCGTTTCGATTTTGCGTTTGAGATTCTTAATGGTAGTAATTATCTGTTGCAGCCATGCAGTACCAAATATGATGCATGTTAGAGATACTTTAAAAATAATGATAAAAACGACTAAAGATGCTAATTCCCACATTTTGGTTCCTACAGGGCAATTAGCCCTTAGTAATGATGTTTATATTTATATGCAAATATTTCAGGAAAAAAAGAATCTTAAGAGAAACTTCATATCAATACTATTGGGAGATGAGAGTGTTCCATCTGTCTGTAGAAAACGTCTGCCACTAGCTGTACATGTATTTCTGAAATAGAAACTATTAAATCTTAAGTAATTCATTCTTCATCTTGTGTTATTTTCCTTTCCTTCTGTTCTTTTATTAAGACTCTTAACTAACATACAGTATGAACAGCTCTCCAGGGCTGATGCTTAGGTGCCTTGCCACATTTTCTTCTGAGTATCATCTGTTCTTTAAATTATTAGCTAATATCATTACCATGTCTCATTTTCAAATAATAATTGAGCAACCAAAGCAGGCTTCTTGGGAGGCACTTACTGGTTAATATCTTCTGTTTTAAGGATTACAGCATGTGAAATACAGAATCATAATGAAAAAGCAAAGTTCTGAATTTCAGTTATAGTTTGTGTTTAGGATTTTGCTAATAAAGAAAGAAAGGGAGAAAAAAAAGCAAAGTAAAGAAAAAGCGCCTGTATATGTGAGGAGAAAGAAGCATCAAGATAGCCCAAGAGCTCCTAGCTCAGTCTCAGTTGGAGAAATGGAACAGGTTGAGGCCAGAATCAACTTCATCTTGCAGTACATTGTATACCAAAACAGCCATCCATGGAAGATTCTCTTGCCATTAATCATCCCCTTTGTTATATTCCCTTTGTTTCCACAAGGCATATAAAACGATTTATGGGCAATTCTGTTACTTAGGTACCATCCCTAGAGATGTGGATTGTGAAAGAGTAGAAGAAACATCCTTTATTTAATTTAAGAACTAGTATTGGTTACTCACTTCAGAACGCAGCAAAGAATCATTTCTTTTTAGGTATCAGAAATAGAGAGTTGCTAAATACATGATTAATACAATCATTAGCTGACCTGAACAGCATAGAGGTCTATTCAGTGCTGTGTATGCATTTGAGGTTTCCAATATATGTAAGATTATTTTTTAAAAAAAGGTTGAAGAGCAGCATAGGAAGAGCACTGTGCCTTATTTGTCACAGCACCATAGTAAATATCCTTGTAAGAATAGCAACACCCAAGCAAGAGAAGGCTCACAGAAAGTCCCTCATATAACCACATCCAGGAATGGGGTAATTATCCACAGCTCACATGCTAAAAAGACTTACCATGACATCTCTGTAGACACATTTTCCCATTTAACCTAGAACAAACAGGGAAGGGAGCTGCCCCCACATTTCTAAATAAGAACCAAATACCTCTAATAGCACGATATTTCAAAAGGCAGATGTTCGCTGTCACTCACTGTCAAAAGACTGGGATGAAGGAGTCGGGGAAAGGAGATTTTCAGCACCCTGACAGTGGGAAATCTCATTAGAAACTCTTGAGATTTATCTGTCACTCTGACAGGATAATTTGATTTTAAATTCCATCCCTGCTAGCCCTAATTTTTAAAATTAAATAGAAAAAAGTGTGACTTCTCTTCCCCCTTACAATGAGTAATAGAATCATATAAATCAAAATCAAGGGTTCCATTAATCAGAAATCACAGGAAAATTTTTTTGAAAATTTTAGGGTTTGAGGAAAATTGAAAAGCTCTCTCGTCCCTCAATTTTCATCCAACCCTCATGGAACTAGGTTGTGGATGAGTTAAGAGTTTCCTGCAAGGCTCAAGTTGGAAAGTCTAAAGTTTTCATATCAATAGAAAACTGTAATATTTCTCACAATGACTATCTCGAGAAGCAGCACAGCCAAACCCCATGGGTAGTTGGTTTATTGCATAATTATTGCTACCATTCTTGGACCTGAGTTTTGCAGGCAGGTTGCAAGACATCCTAAAATAATATGCATACATTCTCCTTCTAGGGGTGTATATATATCAGAAGACTTTTACACATCCAGCCAGTGTTTCCTGTTCTCAACAAAGGTTCAAATAAACAATTTGAAGTGAGTGATAGCTACACTCTCAGAAGCCAGTAAACTGCTGAAAAACCAAGATCACTGCTTGCTTTTACCGTCATTTGACTGTGGAGTAACTGGAATATTCTCTGTCCCACAGTGAAAATAAAACAACTAATTACAAAGAAAAGAATTGTATCCAGGACCAAGATGGGAGAGAGCATGGCTATAGGCAGAGAACAACTCCCTACATCTCCATGGGAGACACTTCACACATTTCCCCTGCATTACACTTTCTAAAGAAGAAGGACTTAATGTCAACTTGCTTCTTGTTAGGGAACCAGGATCAGGAAAGGACAAAAGAAGAATGTTATAATACGAAGTTGAGGAGTCAGAGGTGCTCAGAAATTTAGCCTCATCACTTAGCAGAATCAACTCTAATGGGCTCATCTTCCAACAGGTACCTCCTGAAATATGACCACTTTCTTCATTCTAGGTTTGCCTGTATCACATTTCTCCTCAGTACATTGATAGGGAGATAAAGTAGTATGTTCCCATTACTTACTAAAATGTCATTATAGTTCCTAGAAAGATGATCTAGTACAGTATAGCCTTTCCTTACATGTAACTCAGAACTGCCATAACTCAACCAACCTCTGTTCACGTTGTAAGATCCAGGTTGTGCTAAGTCAGTAATCAAGATATTAAAAGTATTTAATATGTTCATGTGTTAAAAGCCACAGTTTCAACTTGGCATTATAAGCAGATAAGGCCTTTTGACACCGGTTTTCTGTATCTAACTGCATTCATGTGACTCTCTTCATATAATGCATGCGCAGATACATTTTACTTGTGTGTTGTTCAGAATGGCAACAGTCCTACCATCAAAAAATAGATTAAAAAATTTGGCTGAGCAATCTGAATTAACTTTATTCATGCTTCTCTGAAAATTCGATCAATAATTATTTTAAATGATAGCTTTGCACAATGCTCAGATTTTTAGGACAAAGCTATAAACTTCATTTTATTAAAAATTAAAACATCATTATGGCTTCCTAGGAAATAGGCCAAGTAGGAAATAAGGGTGCCCTTACCTTATGAATTTGTGTATTTTCTCCTGATCAGGTGATGTTTGAGGATATCCTCCTGAGTGCTCAAACAATGTGGCTTCGACAGTAAACTCCAAAATGCTACAAAATTTAAAAATGGAATTTTGTAAAAGGCAGAATAATACTTTTTGAAAATTTCAAACTGTCTATTCATTAACAACAAACTATCGAAATTATGAATGTCTGTATGGAAACTTCCGTACCACCTTATCCTATTCTTTTTGCTGGTTATGTGTCAAATTAACAAAACAAAAACTCATGGAAAAGTAGTTTGAACAAAGAATGCCTTCATCATAGGCATTCAGTTCTAACTTTCATGATAAAGCCTCTCAAAAGTTTCTCTTTCACCTCCAACACAGCTGTGACAAGTCCGTCAAGGTCTACCGAATCCAATTAGAGCAGTTTCGGGGAAAGGAGCTAAGTTTCTTGACAACATTAGGGCAAAATACTGTGCAAGCTATTTTAACTTTAAGGAGGGCAATGGTAGTTACAATCATCCTTTAGACGACGGCTAAAATGCTGTCGTCAATCAGTGACAGGGCAAAGGTACCTGCCAAGCTCTGCTGGTCGTAGCCATTGGTTTTTCTGCCCTATACATCTACGGATTCTCTATGCTCCGTTGCATAGAATCAGGAGATGTGAAGAAATTATCAGAGCAGAGGACAGAAAACTCACCTCCATCTTCCATAATTTTTAGGAGTGTGATGGTGCTCAATCTTATGAACAGGGATGTAAAACATAGTAACAACTCCAGAGATCTGTTACCCGATTTCCCTCATAGGCTTGAGCCGTGACAAGCAGGCTTCCTGGATGTTTTATTCTCTCGTTTCACAGTTCCTATCCTTTTGTTGTTTTTGTTATCTGTGTTCACACTGCCTTCTTCTTGAAGGTGGTTGCTCGTCCTCAGGCTTCTCTTTTATCATACTGCCCTGTATCTGAAGCATTTTCAAAAGTACAAATACACACACGCCAACGTTTGCCTGGTTTTATTTCACTATTACTTTATTGCAGAATGTTAGGAAATATATCCATTGTGATCTCTTGTCTATGTTTGCAAACTTGTCTTCTGAATGTTCCATGCTTTACCAAAACAAGTTCTAAGTGCCAAGCCGTATCCAGTTTCAACCATGCTTCACACACTTAATGCTGTCTGCCTTTTAACCCACTCAGTAAAGCTCTGATTGCTTTGTTGACTGTACTTTGGGAGGCTGAGTTCTCAGCTCTTCTCTTTCCTTCTTGACAGTCATCTTCCTCTATGGTTATTCTGTAACTCTGTCAATGTACTCATCTCTTTAGATGAGGTAATGTTTAAGTTAATACTTTCCCAGATAATAGTTGAAAAATGAAATCAATGGAACATAGATGAGGGATCTGTTTGTCTATGTTAAAGGAGTCCAAATGGATTGTAGCCATGTAAATATATATATATATATATATATATATATATATATATATGTATATATATATATATTCCTTCATTTGCTCTCACATCATGGACATCCTTACTAAAAAGAAAATATTGTTTTTCTTAAGTCCTATATCACTTACCTGCTTTTCTGAATTGCCTAGCAGAATGCCTGATCTATAGACCAAATGTGTGTTGATTGAGTGTTTAGGAAAAGCTTTTCACGAATTCATGGGCCGTAGATTTCTTTCAGGTCAATATTTAATTGGATTCCCAATGCTATAAGAAGCTTTAAGCTTAAATGTAAATGTTGGGTCATGCATATCTGACAAGACCCTAGTATTTTCATTCTGTAATTATGTAGTGTATCTTTAAGTGAACAATTGAATCACCACACACCATACTCTGTCCTTTAAACTACTCCGAATTATCTCCATATGAAATTCTTAATTCTCCAATGGTACTTAAGAGGAGTCAGAAATATGGGGAAATATTAGTAACTGATGCTTGTGTGAAAAAGATGATGCTTTTAGAATAAGTCATGGACAAAAAAAAGAAAAGAAAAGAAGAAAGGAAGAAAAAACTAACTACTGATTTCATTCCTGAGTCCAGTGGTCACTCAATAACACAAAGCAAGTATAACATATAAAGTTCTTCCTCTCTCAGTGTGACTTCCACAAGTATGACAGGATAGCTATTTGTTCCCATTAGGTTAATATTTTCTCAGCTAATATTTGGTAAATGAAATCAACGGAACATCGATAGAGGGTTTTGTTTGTCAATGTTAAAGGAGGCCAAATGGAGTGGAGCAATGTAATTATATCCCCACCTTCATTTGCTCTTCCAGGCTGCACACGAAACAGTAGTATCAATACAAACCACATTTGATCAACATGCAGGAGGACTGCGAAGGTATTCTTGCTTCTGTAATGCCTTTTCCCCCACCTTTCAAAACTGAGTGACTTGAAATAATCCCCCTGAAACTTCCCACCTCACAATCCTTTCAAAGCCCAATGTTCACACATGGTAGCATTAGAGGAAGGGCTATTAAAGACCCCATTGGAACTGGGGCCTATTCATTTTCTGTGTAAACCACGGGGTTCCTGTGCAGACAGAGATGTGCCAACACGAGCCCACCAGCTGCTGTACCAAAGCTGCTCAGAGTGCAGGTGGGGGGACAGCTTGTGATATTAACAAGGCTAGATCCTTCTTGTGGCTTTCTATAGCCTTTATTTAAAATAAAGAAAATGCTTTCAAAGGCTTATTTATAACTGTATCAAGCACAGATTGCACCAACATTTTGCTGCAATGAGCACATGTGTTATTCATACTGATATTAAGTATTTTTTTCCTTTTTTGAAGTAGCCAAAAAGGAGAAAAAGGGTGGGGGGGGCTGTTTCCTGAGGATGATTTCTGATAGAAACTACTAAAAGCATATCAATGATACTAATGGATGAAAATAGCTTTGGGGGAATTTAAAAAACCAAGAAAACAAACAAACAAAAAGATCCAAAGTAAATAGAGATATCAAGACATGAGAAATGATGTTTAGGAAAAAAAAAGTTTTAAAGGCTATCACATCTGTTACATGTATTGTTGTTTTTCTCAAAGATCATAATTAAATTAGTTCAATTGTTCTGCATTGCTATGGTGCAGTTAAGCTTTCTTTCTAATGCCTCAATAATACCACAAAGTGAAGACAGCTTTTGTGGAAAACCTCCATGATACACGGGAAAAAGATTTTTAATATTTTGCTCTTAAGGAAACCAATTTTAAGTCGTGCCGGTTCAAATATTTCCAACCTCAGCATGTCCTGAACTTGTTAGTACCTGACACCTACTGAAATCAGAGCACTGCTGGCCATTCATTCCCTTTCTATACAAGTTTCCTTGATTTTTTTTTTTTGAAGAATCAAAACAATGTGTGCTTTGTCTGAAAGTCATCATGAAAGTATGTAATAAAAGATCACACTCAATATCCGCACCAAATATGAAAATGAGTTGATCACTCGGGAGGCAGAGGCAGGCGGATCTCTGTGAGTTCGAGACCAGCCTGGTCTACAAGAGCTAGTTCCAGGACAGGCTCCAAAGCCACAGAGAAACCCTGTCTCGAAAAAACAAACAAACAAACAAACAAAAATGAAAATGAGTTGAGAGAGATGACAAATCCAAGTGAAAATGCTACTCCCAGGGAATGTTACTCTGAACTACTGGGGGAAATATATGTTCTATGCTTTTTAAAATTAAAGAAACATTATTGCAAAATTTAAAGCAAGTATTTTCAATGTGAACATCTGATTTTATGGTTAGTTTACTACATAGAATTCATCAAAATAATTAATATCTGTTTAAAGAAATCACTTCTCTTGCACCCAAAGCCTTAAGAAGGAAACATGGAGCAAATGTTTTGAATTTTCTTTGTGGAATTAAGCCTATTATTTTTAACAAATTTCAGAGGGAAAGTAAATGAGATTTATGTAGAAAAATGTTACAATAAAGATATTGGGGGCGGGGAGAAGTTAGAGAGTAGAATGGGAAAGAGAACCATCCAATGGCATGTATGTATAAAAATGTCATAACAAACCTATCATTTTGTATGCTGACTTAAACGATTAATTAAAAATGTAATTAATAATAAAAGAGAGAACAGATTGTTAATGACAGAATGAACACCAACAGCCCTTCTCCCAGGCATCAGCATGCCTTTTCCTTTTTCAGAATACAAGTAACCTAATATAAAATGTATGGATTGTATCACATATCAAATTAATTCTGAACATGACAGGAAGGGCAGACAAGTGGCTGTTTTAGAAATGAATAGAGTTCATGAAGTATTTAATAAGTATTGATCCTGATTTCACCAGGGGGTAAGCTCTTCTCTGCTACTAAGTTAAGCACTTTTGAAAACTGCATCAACTAGAAGGTCAGCAGTTCACCTAATAGCCAGTCCTGAGCTGTTGGACACAATAATCCTTATGAAATCAGGACAGGCCCCTTTTCATCTTTGCTCCACTGTCTCCAGACCACATTTGGAAATGGAAAAGATCATGTGTATGAATATAGGGCACGGATTGAAGTCATCACTAAATAGAAATGTGCCTAGATAGAGCTTTCATGAACCTACAGAAGCTATGATTACCTGAACAAAATGTAGCCAAGTAAAGCCAAGATTCTAGTACAGATAAAGAGGTACTCTCAAAGCTTCAGCCCTTACTAAGGACTCATTGGCAGCTGATAGTTGCTAAAGGAAAGGAAATCATACTTGTAATTGAAAATAAATTTCTTTCCATAAACCATATTCAGAAGAAGTGGTATCCTTTCCGCAATCTCTTTCCCACCTCCGCACTCATATGGCTTCATGCTTTCTCTCTCTCTCTCTCTATTTTGAATACAAATGGGCATCATTTGGATATATATATTCAAAAGTGGTGTTACTGGGTCTTGAGGAAGGTTGTTTTCTAATTTTCTGAAAAATTGCCACACTGACATCCAAAGGGGCTGTACCAGTTTGCATTCCCACCAGCAATGCCAAAGTGTTCCCTTTTCCTCACTACCTTTCCAGCATAAGTTGTCATCAGTGTTTTTGATCTTGACCATTTTTGCAGGTGAAAGATGGAATCTCAGAGTTGTTTTGATTTCTATTTCTCTGATGACTAAGGATGTTGAACATTTCCTTAAGTGTCTTTCAGCCATTTTAGACTCCTCTGTTGAGAGTTCTCTGCTTAGGTCTATATTCCAATTTTTTTGGATTATTTGTTCTTTTGATGACCAATTTCTTGAGTTCTTTCTATATTTTGGTACATTTACACAACGGAGTACTACATAGCAGAAAAAAACAATGACATCTTGAATTTTGCAGTCAAATGGATGGAGCTAGAAAACATTATTTTGAATGAGGTATCCCAGACACAGAGAGACAATTATCACTTATAAGTGGTTTTTAAGCATAAGGCAAAGAAAACCAGTCTACAAATCACAGTTCCAGAGAACTTAGACAACAACGAGGACTCTTAGAGAAACATACATGGATCTAATCTACATGGGAAGTAGAAAAAGATAAGATCTCCTGAGTAAATTAGGAGCATGGGAACCTTGGGGGAGGGTTGAAGGGAGAGGGGAGAGGTTTGGAGGGAAACAGAGAAAAATGTCAAGCTCAATAAAAATAAATAAATGAAGAAAAAAGAAGAAAGAGAGAGAGAGAGAAAGAAAGAACGAACGGACGAACGAACGAAAGAAAGAAAGAAAGAAAGAAAGAAAGAAAGAAAGAAAGAAAGCAAGCAAGCAAACCGGCAAAATAGGTAGTAGCACACACTTATCTTAACATACAGAAGGCAGAGGCAGGTGTGTTTCTATGAGTATGATGTCAGCCTGTGGGGGTGTATCTCAAAGCGGAAAAAAGAAGGCAAATTAACAAGGGTATTTACATATTCCCATCATAGAGTTCCTAGACTCCCAAATGGCCTGGGATGTGGGGAAGGATGTATATTTGTAAACATATAGTCAGCATTAACAGTACATAAAACTGAGAAACTTGTATAAAACAAAGAACATGGTCAACAAGACAAAACTGCAGCCTACAAAATGGGAAAAGCTCTTCATCAACCCCACATCAAATAGAAGGTGGATCTCCAAAATATATAAAATTATATTAAAAATATTAATATTGATCAAAAATATAATAATACAATAAAAAATGAAGTGTAGACCTAAACAGAGAACTCTCAACAGATGAATCTCAACAGACAAATCTCAAATGGGTAAAAGACACCAAAGGAAATGTTCAACATCCTTAGCCATCAGAGAAATCCAAATGAAAACAACTCCAAGAATCCATCTTACACCTGTCAGAATGGCCAAGATAAAAAACACTTATGACAGCTTATGTTGGAAAGGATGTGGGGTAAGGGGAATACTCTTCCGTTGCTGGAGGAAGTGCAAACTTGTAAAGCCACAATTAGTATGATGATTTCTCAGAAAATTAGGAAACAATCTTCCTTAAGACCTGGTGATACCACCTTTGGGTATATATCCAAAGGAAGCTCAATCATACCACAAGGATATGTGCTCAACCATGTTCATATCAGTATTATTTGTAATAGCCAAAACCTGGAAACAGCCTAGATGCCCCTCAACTGAAGAATGGGAAAAGAAAATGTGGTACATTTACCCAATGGAGTACTACTCAGTGGTAAATAACAATAATAATATCTTGAAATTTGAAGGCAAATGGATGGATCCAGGCAAAACCAAACTGAGTGAGGTAACTCAGAACCAGAAAGACAAATATAATATGTGCTCACTCATAAATGGCTTTTAGACATAAAGCAAAAAAAGCTTATAATCTACAACCCCAGAGAATCTAGACAACCAAGAGGACCCTAAGAGAGACATACACAGACCTAAATAAGAAGAAAAAAATCTACTGAGTAAATTGGGAGTGTGAAAATCAATAGAAGGGAAAAAGGAATAAATAAAAACCATGAAAAAGTAAAAGACACGAGGGTGAAAGGTGACATGTTATAAGGACAGGGAAGAAAATGGATGAGGAAAATGGAGGTGGGTATGATCATATTTTAAGATATACCTCTATGACCTCTTACAAAAAAAGAAGATAAATTAAAAGTGCCGTGACTTACTCTTTGTCTTTAACAAACAAAAAACAAGGCCATATTTTACAGTATTTAAGAAGACTTCTATTATGGCTTAAATAAGAAATAACCCCTACAGCCTCAAGAATTTGAATTCATGGTCACAATTGGTAGTGCCATTTGGAAATATTGGGGAAACTTAATATTAGGAAATTAATATTAGGAAAACTCAGAAGGGAGGCAAAATCTTATTGAAAGGATGGAATCTTGATGTGGGAGGGTCTTCTGTTTGAGTTGGTTTCATTGGTTAATAAAGAAACTGCCTGGCTCAGTTGATAGGCCGGCCTTTAGGTGGGTGGAGTAGGCAAAACAGAATGTTCGAAGGGAAGTTAATAAATCGCCATGCCTCTGCTCTCTGGGTCAGACGCTTTGAAGCTCTGGCCCAAGATGGACATACGCTAGAATCTTCCCGGTAAGACACCACTTCGTGGTGCTACACAGATTATTAGATATGGGTTAATCAAGATGTGAGTAAGAGGCTGGAACTAATGGGCCAGGTAGTATTTAAATGAATACAGTTTGTGTGTTGTTATTTTGGGGCATAAGCTAGCCAGGAGGCCAAGAGCCAGGTGGCAGGAATACAGCCTGCTGCTCATCACTACAGGATCTCTCTGGTTGACCTGGAGGCTTTGTAGTCTGTGCACATGTCCTGTTCCTTTTTACCTTCTTGACTGTTGAGCCAACATAAATAGAAATTTTCTTGGTGCTGTCAAGTCTTACCTGCATGCTGTCCTGTCTTCTATGTAAGCCATATTGTGGTACTTTATCAAAGCAACTGGGAGTGTATCTAAGACACTCTTAAAAGGTCACTGAAACTGCTCTATCAGATTTGGTTCCATCTCGCTTTCTTTTATCCTTTCCTAATTTTTATATTTTCAGTACAATATTGCACATACTACCCAGAGTGCTCAAATAAGTAGGGGGGGGGGCCTCTGGAGATAGATCAATAGGAAGAGTGCCTGTCTTGCAAGCATGATGCATGAGTTCAATGCCCATAAATCATAGAAAAACAGCCAAGCATTGAGGTGTATGCTTGTAAACCCACGTCTGGAAATACAGAGTATCCCTGGGGTTTACTAGCCAACCAGCATAGCATAATTGTTAGTGAGCTCCAGGCCAGTGAATGATGGACCTGACCCAAATATCAAAAGCTGGCATTCAGACCTGAAGAATCATCCAAAGTGGCCCGCTGAACACGATATGAAAATGTATACAAGTGCATGTTTATCTACACAATAAATGCAACTTCACATTAGCACGTACACACATACACAACCCAAGAAAATTTCAGTGGCTATATTATCTCTTGTGATGAGAAAAATAAAGCTTGGTTTATTTGTCATTCTCTTTTGATACCAATTTCCATCTGAGCTTTGATGTCTCTCTGGACCCAAAAGCTGCCTGAACAGAAAAGGCAGTTTAATGGTCTATGCTTCAAATGCTCCACAAAAGGAAGTAGCTAATGTATTTCCAACTCCATACTTTAACTCTCTTCTCCTTTTCTCCTTCATTCTAGACTTCCATATTGGTAAAATGAGCAGACAACTTTAAAGCCAACTTTAAACTGCACAGAATGAAGTTGTGCTGAGAAGATTCTTTTCATATTTTTATTTTATTAAATTGTGCCTTTTGTTGTGAACAATGGAACTATTGTCTGGCACAAGTCCTCTGAGTTGTTGAAAGGGACTTTCATGGCCTTATAAACCTGTTTCCCAGAAGAGTAGGGTGATTATAATCATATTCAGGGCTCCATGCTGTTTATAGCTCTATGGAATACTTTGCTAAGACCAGATTTGGCTGCTTCAATCTCTCAATAGATTTTCTTTTAAAATTAGCTCTGTGTTAGTATGAGAAGGTATAAATACAGTGATAGGATGAACCATTTCACCACCATTACTTTGATGGATAGAGTTCATATTCGGGTTAATTTGTTTAATGCCTCAAATGCAAATGGGTCAGAGTTGTAATCACTATTTCTATTTTATAAGTGGTCAAGAGGGAGAACAGAAATAACCTGGCATTTTCAAGATGATCCTGGGAAACTAATCTTTCATCTGTATCTCCAACCAGTGCATTCTTCATCTGAATACTGCACACAACTATTTTGGGTAACCTTAAATTTTATGTGAACCTACTCACATGATTGTTGAAACAAAATTAGATTCTGAAATGTTCTAAGTCACCCAACACTATGAGTGTGGTTTTATCCCATTTTGATATGGTTAAAATCCCCTTGAAAGCAACCCCTTAGTAAGGATCAAAGTAGTAAAATTTATATTTACAAGCATGCATTCTTCTTGTGCATGTTGCCTATGTATCTATTAAGAATGTATTCCTTGTTTACCAAGAATAAAAATGATTCTTTTAAAAGTTTAAAAATTACCCTACTTGGTGGACCTTCTTGTTTTGATAGATGGATGTCTTACCTTACTCAGACATGATATTTCTTTTTAATATATCAAATAAATATTTGTAATATTTTTATTTTATGATGCTGAAAAATTTGATGGAAAGTATAATAGAAGCTTAGTATTGCTACCACAGGTAGACAATGTACAAGTAGAAAAATATAGCACATTCTCCTAAGTTATTAATATAGTTCAAGTATTCCAATTTACAGTCCTAAAGGGCACCTTCAAACAATGTAACAGATTTTATTTAAATATGTTCACTAGATAGCAAATATTTAAGATTATCAAGTAATTTTCATATGATTAAGAGTTTTTAAAAGTCAATAACTTTACCATTTAATAACCTTGGCTTTGAAGGTCTAGCATATATATTGATATTTATATTTAGAGAAAATGACAACATATAGTATTATCAATAGAATAGATATGAAATGAATTATATACATAATGGAAAATTTTACAAATGATAAGGTAGAATTGTCCGAGAAAACCCAATAATATTCACAAATACAAAGGCTAACTGTATTTAAAACTATATATCAATTATCAGACAATGACAATGGAACAGATGTTATGAAGACATGATTTTAAAAAAGGCATAGGAGCTCAATCAGCAGAGGTGGTATTGAATAATAAATGGGGAAACCCTGCTTTGTATCTTGGAATACGAGAGGTTGAGTACAGACCATCTGCGATTGAAACAAGCATCCCAGCCATGTATTGACAAGCTTCTGAAACAAGCATCCCAGATATGTATTGACAAACTTCTGATGTCTGGTCCTGGTAAGCAGATTTAAGGATGCTTTTGAGAAACATTACACAGAACTGTGTCATGGAAGAAAGTTCAACTGCCATGATCACAAGATGCTCTAAAATATTTATCACATTCTTCCCCATTAGGATAGGGTCCGAGTGTGTATACATTGGGATCACTTGTAAGTAGTCAGAAAGGAACAAACCAATACACTTGGCCAAAAGTCAAAGTGTTTGCCCACAAAGTATTCCTCCTGGATTAAAGTCATCATCATTTTTTCTCTCAAAATACATATAATATGTAATCACAGAGTTTTAACATATATCCAACCATTTTGCTTCTATTGAAGTGGTTTTACAATTTCAAGACCAGATGCTGTTATCCACCCTTTACAAATATGTGTTTGTAAAACATCTCCTTGCTGTATTAGCCAATTAAAATCATGAAAATAAGATTCCAGAAGAAAACAACAAGGAAAGAAATAGTCTTGTAGCAACTGTCCACATATTTTGCAAATGGATATGCATGCCTCATTAAAAACAGCAGATTGTGTGGGCTAAGAATTTCTGTCTTAAGAAACCTGGACAGCAGCGCCACTGAGATGTTCAGGAAAATACATCATTGCAGAAAATTTGTCTTCATGACAACAAAAGTATTAGTAGCCATGAGCGAGTACAGGAAAACTTATTTTACAAATGTTATATTTGACATTCTCATTTTAATAGACTTACAAACAGATCAATTCAGTATTGGTATTTTCAGTAGAGATTTTACTAGTTTTAGTTACGTGCTCAATGATTTGTGAATTTTAGTTGCCTAGTTCTGAAAATTTAAGCACAAAAATAGTAAGGCTGTCAGTTCGGAAATGTATCTAATGTTTGGGAGATTGCTCTTATAAAATTAGTGGTGATGACTCCAAATTCAAAGATAATGAATACAAAAGCAATTATGAATGTGAGACTATTGTACAATTAACATACTACTTGAAAATATTAAACAAGAGAAATGGGAGTTGCAGAGTTGGGTAATATAATCTCCTATGGATACAGATTTACATTAGTGCCTACATCAAACTGTATCATTTTCACAGAGTGTATATGTCTCTTTACAATAAAGTGTTAAAGTCAATGAAATTCCTAAAGCTTTTTACTAATATTTCTATACTAACAAATGTAAAATATTTATAAAGGAAGGTCAAAGAGAAAGAATATGTTATTAATAACTATACTTGATACCTATTTAACTCAGACCCCTTGATAGTTTTATTCAGAAATTTCCCTCCTTTGTTGCTGGAGAGATAGGTCAACATAGGGACACTTAATGATCCACTAAAGGATACCCAGTTCCCAGCACTCTCACTGTAGGGCTTACAGCCTCCTGTTACTCTAGTCCAGGCCATACAACTCGTTGGACGTTTGTATTGTCTGCATACATGTGCACATAACCCTTCACCCAGAAGCACCCGTGTACATATAATCATAAATAATAACAGTAAAATAAAAATTATCATCTCAAGTATAAAACATACACAGTCAAGATATTGCGGTCCTTAAATATAAAATGTCAGTGCTACAATAACATGTAGATGTTAATGTATATTTGGGAAAATCTCAGTACTGAAAAATAGTTTTTCTTCTGCAAGTGAAAATAATGCAGCTTGAAAAAGCAAGAGAGTCTATCTGGAATGTCTAAATCAGAAAAAAGTTCATCATCAGTGGAACCAGGCTGTTCTGAAGGCAGTAGTTGATGAGATCACATGTTGCTTCTAGATTCAATAGCCACTGGAGTCTCATTTGACTCCCACAAAGCCAGTCATTTATAGCTTTGAACACTATTCCTTGTCATTCAGATTTATTGTGAAAAAAAACAACTAAATATTAAATTCACCATACTTACTTACATATTTATTGTAGTTCATCAAAATTTATTAAGAGTAGACATAAAAATGTTAAACATACAAAAATTCAATATCCATCAACTCTTTGGGTGCTTATTAAACTTGGAAATGCCACATGGAAAGTTGTATTTGCATAAATCCATGTTGTGTAAGAAAAGATGAGGATGAAAAAAATTAGCTACTTTGTTAAAAATATGGTAGTTACTATAAAAAAAGAAATCCTTGTTTGATTTTCCAAACTGTTACTATAATATTGATTTCACAACTCTAATTTTAAAACAACTCAAGAACTTACACACTTACAAGGAGAAATGTGTATTTTAATATGTTTTGCGTTTAGGTATTATTTATATATGTGTGTGTACAATATTTTGGTCTATGTATTTTCTCAAGAACTCACTCTCATTACTAAACCATATGTCTTGAGACGTTTTCTTTTCTTCACATGTATCTTATGTGTGAACAGCTTTGTATTAACTGGACCATACGCATCCCATAATACTCCTTTATTCGGTAAAATGCAATAGACATTAAGATGTTTTCATGAAATATCTACTCTAAAACTCTTCTGTTTCTATATGAACATAGATAAGTATGTTCTCCCATATAAATAAAGAATGACATGACTGGATGGCCCCTTTTAATATGAAAATATGGCCATTAGAAAGGAAGTCAGTGCTCCTTAAATTGGAGAATTGCATGAAAATTTCAAGATATTTACTCCCAACCCTCTGTGTGCTTTTTTAAAGAATTTAATGAATGAACGGAAATTTCCCTATTATTTCCATTTCCAATTAGCTGATTTTTTTTTCCTGAGAGCAATGTTGTTCATAACATCTGTATGCAGGAATTCTGAGCTCTCTTCTAAAATGTACAAGCAATTTATTGTGGTAAAAGAGTCTTACTAGAATACTTCCATTATAAGCATTTTTAAGTATGCAGTTTGCTGTTATAAACTATACTGACATCATCAGAAACAGTCACCACCACCATCGCTCTAGAATGCTCGAAGATTTTGAACTTGATGCATGCTAACTTTTAAGCATGAAGTATCTACAGTTCCTCCTCCCAGAATCTTCATCCCACTCGTTGTCTTGTTATTTGTTTCTGTGAATTTAGATATACTTAGTAGCTTTAACAAGTGCTTTCCCATAATGTCTGTCCTTTTGCTTTTCTCTTATTGCTCTAAGATGTTTCCAAACTTCATACATTTGGTAATATGCACTAGAATTACTGCACTGAACCTGATCATTTCATTTTGCCCTACAATTCACGATGTCATGTTAACAGGTACCAACTAATTGGAAGCTAAACTAATAAAAGCAGTGTTTCTTAGCAGACAACATAAACGTCAGTATTGAAAGTCCTGAATGTTTTGAGGTTCTAAGATGTCTTTAGATTTTATATCACTCCAATAATTTTAATTCAATAATTAACCCATAAGTATTTACAGTGTTTTGCAATTAATTGTATGATTGCATACAACATATTTTACAATTAATATTCTGAAATAATTATTCATATCTAACCCCAGTTTTGAATCCATTGACCAATGGATTGACCACCTCCTCCCACACTCTCACAGAGAAAAAGTTTTCTCTGTGAGTGTGTCAATTTGACTATCATAGATGTTACAGTTAAGGAAATTTGGCAGTAGTTGACATTAAGTAGATGGCTTATTTCATTTTCTATAATAAATGCACAACTACATTTCCTGTTAAAACTTTGATTTTTGCTTTATTAACAAAATAGTATTACATTATTAGATTACAGGTATATTTTATTACAAAATATATAGTGTATATATGGTTTTATGCCTCTCTACTGAAGAATGGATAGAAAAAGATGTGGTACAGTTAAACAATGGAGTACAACACAGCAGAAAAAAATAACGACATCTTGAAATTTGCTGAAAAATGAATGGAAAACTTCGGATTGAGTGTAGTAATCCAGACCCAGAAAGACAAATATATACTCATTCGTAAGTGGCTTTTAGACATAAAGCAAAGAAAAGTCAGCCTCCAGTTCACAATCCCGGAGAACCTGGACAATGAAGAGGACCATAAGAGACACATACATGGATCTAACCCATATGGGAAGTAGAAAAAGACAAGATCTCCTGGGTAAATTGGGAGCATGGGTATCATGGGAGTGGGTAAAATGGCAAGGGAGAAAAGAGAGCAGAGCAGAGAAAAATAGGTAGCTCAATACAAGCAAGAAAAATTGAAAAAAGAAGGCCGGGCAGTGGTGGTGCACGCCTTTAATCCCAGCACTCGGGAGGCAGAGGCAGGCGGATCTCTGTGAGTTCGAGGCCAGCCTGGTCTACAAGAGCTAGTTCCAGGACAGGCTCTAAAAAAGCTGCAGAGAAACCCTGTCTGGAAAAAACAAAAAACAAAAAAAAAAATTGAAAAAAGAAATAATACAATTTTCAGGTAAATGAGTGTATGCAACAGGAAAATATTTTATGAAAATAGTTTTCACTATTCTGGTATGACTATATACACAGGAGTCAGGAAAGTAGAAAGGGACTATGCTGAGACATTGGGAGAAGAAACCTAGAGAGGGAGACAGAAGGAAACAGGTGCTATGAGGGGAGTAATGGAAACACTCTGCGTATGGTTCTATTTAGGGAAGGAGAAAGAAATATGGTGGGAGGAGTGGGGGGAGGAGAGATAAATCACAGTAATGGCATATGAAAGGCTATAGGGAAACATTATTTTATAAATTTCTGGTCACAGATGGTACGAAAGACACTCAACTATTGTCGCTGCTCTTAGTTACCTCTCAGATTGAAGGTGGAGCTCTATTGCTGAAGACACAACATATGTTAGACACAAAGCTTGGTTTAAATGAGCTGGAACTGACCTCTAGAAGCTTTCATCCTGAATACCTCCTCTTAAAGCATCACAAAGTTGTGTACAAGTTTCCAAGATAGAAAAGCAATCGATAGTCTCACTTTTTTTTCTTTTTTCTTTTTGGATTTTTAAGACAGGCTTTTTCTGTAGCTTTGGGGCATTCCCACCCAATGTTAAATTCTATAACCCACAGCAAGGGTGATGTAATGGCACTTTTACCTTAGAAAAATATAACAGCTTTCTAATTGGGATTAAGGATCACTCATATGAAGGAATTCATGTCTGGCAGTATAAATCTAGAAAACTATCCATAACTAGAGTGATCATAGAATGTAGAGAACTACTCCTGCCACTTTCCTAAACAAATATAATTGCATTATAACGATGCCTTTAACATGCGTCTTTATTTCCACAGATGAGTGTAGTTTTCCCCTCTCATCAAAGAAGTTTATTTTGCAGCAGATGCAAACTATTGAATAGATTCACAACTGGTCAAACACAGAGTCAAACTGGCCATGGGGACCCAAGGCCTGGTGTAGGGAATCCTTCTGTGTATATGCTGCTTTTATCGGTTAATGAATAGATCTGTTTCAGCTAGTGGGCTTAGCAGGCTAGAACTAGGCAGGAAAACTAAACTGAATGCTGGGAGAAAGAAGGCAGTGTCAAAGGAAAGCAATGTATGCCACTGGAGACAGATGCACCAGAACCTTGCTGATAGGCCACAAGCTTCATGGTAAAATATAAAGTCATAGAAATGGGTTAAGATATAAGAGCTAGCTATATACTTAAAGCTATTGGCCAAACAGTATTGCAAATAATATAGTTTCTGAGTGATTATTTCGTGGTCTGGGCAGCCAGGAATGAACAAATGGCCTCCTGATGCAACTACAACACAGTCTCTGAGCCTAATCTCAGGAATCTGTAACTGATTTACAATAAATGTGCAGCTTTTTTTTTTTTCATGTCAAATTACATCATTTGTATGTCTGTACATTTCTTCCTTAAATCATAATTTTGGAAAGTTTTACTAACTGATTTTCTTCTATAATGCCAGATTTTGAGTTTCATACAGGATAGTCAAAGAAGTATGGTACATTATAACGTATATTTTAAAACAGCACACATGCACAAACACACATATACATACACACACAATCACACACACTTCTAAATACATAAGTACAACATACTCAGCTAAGGCTATTGTTACTTTAAGTATGTTTTCAAAGGGTTACTGTTGGTGTTAGATAGTTGTGTCCTATTCCCTGGGGGAAAATATTACTGCACAAGCTTTTTGCTTTTGAAAGATTTTGCTAAATACTGATGAGAGAGAACTTAGTCTAGATACAAATGTAAAGGTACCTGGAGGAAACAGAAGAGAACAATTGGCTGTAAATTACAGGCAAATGTGCCATTTTACAATCTCCCATAAAGATTCCTGATTCATACCTTCATGCTACTCCCTCTATGAGTGTCGTGTCTTAATCATTGGGTGGACAAAAAAAAAAAAACGATCATGATCTCATGACCTCTTATAATTCAATAGCTGCTTTTTTGTTTCAATACATAATGGTTGTTCCACAGTAGCATTCAATAATAAATTATCTATAATCCTTTCTCAAATGTTACTTTTTTGACTTTTGAAGCTCGTTAATCTACAAACATCAATTCCTACTTTCCAAAACTTTCCCATGAATTTCTAAGTTTCAACAAGTGGTAGTCATTCCTTTGATGCCAAACACTTTTAATATAACAAATACCCATTTTTACATCATCCATTTCTTAACTTCATTCCTTAACTATCTTAAATTCACAGCACAGTGTGTTTGAAGCTCAATGCCTTACTTCCTTTCACTTGTAATTGCTCAAATCCTAGTTTAATCATTTGATTTGTCAACTCCTATTAATGTATACACATTGAGGTTAAACAAAGCTTTAATTTGACAATGTTTTTATTCAATGACTAAAAGTTATTATTCAGTTCCAGTCAGTATAATATAGGATGAGTCAAAGCTTATCTACCTGACTTAAGGATATAAACTCAGTGTATTTTTATATCATTTAATTTGCTTTATTTCTTACACAAAGCTTATTATACTTTATATTATACACTATCCAGTTATGATAAAAATCCAAATGTAAACAAAAGTTCTTAAATTCACTGTATTTCTAATCCTCCTTTTACCTCATTACTGCATAAAAATGAATGTGGTAATAGTCATGTACTTTTGTAAACTGTCTAAGTGAACTTCACTGATATGGGATTCCCCTCTGAATACTGTGAGTATGTTTTATTACCAATAGTTAACAAGAAGTTGCTTTGGCCTATGAAAGATCAGAATATAAGGTAGGAGAAAAAAACAAAACTGAATGTAGGGAGAAAGAAGGCAGAATCAGGAAGATGCCATGTAGTTGCCAAAGGAGAAAGATGCCAGAACAATACTGGCAAGGCACAGCTTCATGGTGATGCATAAATAGAAATGTGTTAATTCAAGATGCAAGATATAACTCGGAATATGCCTGATCGTTTGGACAAACAGTATTGCAATTAGTATAGTTTCTGTGTGATTATTTGTGTGTGGGCAGCCGGGAAATACAAGCACTGTCTCTGTGCACTCTCCCAGCTCCTTTTGCTCAGCCTAAAAGGTGCAGTCTGGAATTATTGGTGAGGATATTTTTTTTTTAAATTGAAACCCCAGTTCCCTGATTTTTTGGTTCCTCACAGAGTACTATAGTAAGCTGAGATGGGACCTGTCTCTTTTCACCTATATACTTCTCATTCAGTTATCTGACTATTCTGACAACCCTCGCCTTCAATAAGAGTGGCCATAGCCCTGTTCCATGGATGTCAGCGTTAAGTGACCTGGTTTGTTTTACCTGACTTATTTCTCCAGAACTGGATTCCCTCCTTCTGCTCTGCTCACTTGTAAGCCTGGTGTACTTTTACCAAACCTCATAGTTATGACCATCGCAACACTGTTGATGACTCCAAAATCTATCTTCACAGCCTCCAGTTCTTCCAATGTTGACTCTCCAAATACCTCCTCACCATTGACCATTTTCTTTGGTGGCCTCTTTCTAAACCTACATCTATTTTAGAATTGGTTAAAGTCATGTTTATGTTTCATGTGATAATGTCAGAAACATTAGTTTAATCACTGACTTTTTATTTATGCTAAACACTCAAATATAATGAGTCTACCTTTGTAATCTAGTTGACTTATAGCATTACACTGCTGTCATGCTTATTTAAGCCCTGCAGCAATCGACCAACTTCCTGAAATTAAAACTTTTTGCTTCTATCTTTTACAACTAGAAAACACAAAAACCAAAGCAACCAGAATTATCTGTTTTATTTACTATTACTGATGATGATGGTGATGATGATGATGATGATGATGATGATGATGGTTGTGTGGGGGGGAGCTTGTGCATGTGTATGCCTCAGTGTATACTCATGGAGATCTCAGGAATACTTTGTTCAGTCTACACTCTTCTTTCATCTTTCCATGGGTTCTAAGGTTAAATGCAGATCATCAGGCTTATACAAGGAGCACTCATATATAAAATAGATATAGAACCAGGACCTAAAATAAAATAGGTAGAACGGGGACCTAGAACAAAAGTCAGTAGTCAAGAGCCTGTACTGCTCATCTAGAGATACTGATCCCGTTCACATTACCCATGTTAGGTGTCTTATGACATTAAGCTCCAGAGGGTCCAATACACTCTTCAGTCTCAACATAATCCTGCATGCACATGTACACATATGCACACACAAAGAGAAAGAGGGTATGGGAAGAAAACTGAAATACTTTAAAGAAAACAGCTATGATGAAGTTAGAGGCAAGTTAAGACAAAAAAGTAAGTTGAAAAAACTTCTTGGGAAACATTGAAGACACTCAACCTTAGGTTTTTCTAATACATTATAACTTCTGAGAAATAAAAAGCAACAATTACCCAGATTTAAGTAGAGGCAAAGGAGATGAATGAATTTTAGCATGAACTAAATGAAAGGCAAATATCCCATAATGAGAGGAAGTGATTTTCAGTGTCTTTCTCCTTAAGGCTAAGTTGAAATTAGAATCTCTGTAGCCTAGTCAGTATACAGATGCCATAGTCATTTAAAGCAAATCTTCCAACACATATTAAAATGTCTATATTTAACCTGTCAAAGCCACTATAATACGGAGCATATATTTGTTTGTTGGATTATAAATACAGTATTCCACTAGAAATAAGATAGACTTTTTTTGGTCTTACAACTGTTTATAGTTTTTACCAGTACAACCTAATGAAACAAATATCTATATCTATGTCTATAGATATAGACATAGATATAGATAGATAGATAGATAGATAGATAGATAGATAGATATTATATATATATATATATATATATATATATATATATATGCAGAGAGAGAGAATATAGTGGAGAATATTATCCAGCTACTTATAAAGATGGAGGATTACCTGTTTTATAATAGTGTTCAATGATTATATACATATATATGTGTGTATATATATATATGTGTGTGTGTTGTACATTTGTAGTTCATACACACACATACACACATGAAAGTAAACAAGAATAAAGAAAATAGATAAAACTGGAAATATTGACATAAACATTAGACTATATTTTTAGCAATACATAGAACTTTTGTCTTCCCAATTTCATCCATTAGAAGAGCTAATAAAAAGTTTCTTGTATGCAGGCAAACAGAGTATTGCAGAGATTGTTTTTGGAGCATGAAATTTCACTTTACAATAACTTTATATTATTTCATATGATTCATTTAAAAAGCACAAATATTGTATACCATTTCCACTAAAATTTTATCCATTTGTATTAGATCTCAGTGAAAACACAAGTCTAGGTATTATTCCACAAGATGTACATTCTCACCTCTACTGTCTCTTTCATCCTTACAGCTATCTTTGTCTTTGAATGTGCTCAAATTAAGGTAATGATTGCTATACCCCTATACTGATTCACAAACATGTCCCCTTTCCTCAGTTCCAATGCTCTTTCTGATGCTGTGAATATTCTCACCCCAGATACCCTCAGGCTCTTTGTCTTTATATTTATTCAAATGTCATTCATCAGGGATATCAGGTTGACCACGCTCTGCAAATTCTCTTCAGCTCCCCTATTTCTGAAATGTCAATTCATTAATCCTGATGGAGCAGATATTACCATTTGCTGTATCATCATTTTGCATATTTTATTCCTGTTCTCTCTCCCTCTGCACCCAGGAGACAAGATCCACTCAGCATTTGTTTATCTTATTGGTGTGATTTCAATGCCTTCCTCAGCATATTTATGTCAATGAATTTTAGATGCTTTGTCATACAAAATAAGCCTAGTGCTTCTACTGAAGCATTTGCGCTACTGTAGAAGAACACAAATCCTACCCTGGTGGTTTGGTCATGATAGACCTTTGGAAAACCTTGGTTCTTTGAAATAACTGGGTGGAGATCCAGCGATAGAAGGAAGTTTTCTTTTGTTTTTCTCTTCTAAGGTTGAATCCCATTGGTGCTTAATGCAAAGCCCAGCCTTTGGGAGACACATCTAGCTTAGATCTCATGCTCTATTTTTAAACTTCTAGGAGCCTATCTGTCCAGCTCTCAAATATTACACAACTATTCCTGAAGATGAAATCTGACTGTTTTCAGGCAAATTAACATTTTCCCCTGATAACTCATAACATTTCAACAGCATGATCAAATAATGGCACCAAAATTAAACTCAGTCATCATCAACACCTTCTGTTGGTAGGCAAACGTGAAATGTTTGTGTTTGGGAGTAAGCCGGCATTATAAAACTTGTATTAACACATATATGTTCAGGGTATATAATTTAATCATGCAGTTAAAGAATCTAATCTGCGTTCTGCACCTCTTGAGTGATTGGCTTCTTGCTGGATAAGGGTCCAGGCATTTTCACTTCTCTATCTACGTGACCCTACTGCTGTTATGATATCTTAGTTTTGTGATTTTTTTCATTTTGGCCTTACTCTGAGTAGAGATTAAGAATAGACATTCTTTTTAAAAATTATTTTTTCTTTCACTTATCAATCCAAGAGTAATAGTGAGATTATTCCTTAAACTATTTTTCTTCAAGTCTTTCTGTGTAACCAGAGTCTAGGATAATCTGCTGCCCTCTCTCCCTTGTGGAAGATCTCTGTCTGTCTGAACATGGACTTAGAGGTGTCAGGAATTTTTGTTCTCAGCAAACCCTGAACTCCTTTTTATAGACCTATTACCCATGGTTTCCTCCTGAAACTGGCTCCCCTGGAGCTCCTCTGGGCACAGAGTTCTCACTTTCCCCCCATGCATTCATTTTCTTATTTTTTCAATCCTTGCTCTTCAATGAAGTTGACCTCATTTTGTCAGAATTCAGGTTTTTCCTTGCTCTCTTCCCCCAACCCACACTCTCTTTCCACCTCCTTTTTCCATCTACAATGGCATTTTCCAGCAGAATATAATATGAGAGGGCTCAGACACACAGCTAGATTTGTAGCAAGGAACCTACATTTTATAATGAAAGAAAAGTCCAACAGAAAGTGCCTTTGACATGTGAAACATACAAACATACACACACACACACACACACACACACACACACACAGGTTCACACACACACACAATTTAAGAATCTAAAATACTGCAATTCTGTTCTGCCAGGTCCCCTTTTCTCTCCCTTCCCTGTCACCACACTGATTCCATATCTTCATGACAGCATTCCTTCACCACGCTCCCAAACTGCTCTATTTTTGATCTTCCTTACGGATTTCCCATGTAACAGTTATCAAAGTACCTATGAACATTATTTACCATTTGACTAATTTTTCCCTCTGTTCCCTTCTGAAGTACAAACCCTGTGAAAATTGAGAATGTGTTTATCTTTGAACCTTTTCTTACATTCTTCAAGTCTAACTTGGACAAGTGACGAGCTCTCTAGTTCCTAGGGCAGCTGAGGAGAGGGTGCCAGAAATGTCCAGATCCTATTGTCATACTCATGAATATCTTGCATATCACCATAGAACCTTCACCTGGCATTGGATGGAGAAAATGACAGAGCCCCACATAGGAGCACCAGACTGAGCTCTCAAGGTCCTGATGAGGAGCAAAAGGAGGGAGATCATGAGCAAGGAAGCCAGGACCGCGAGGAGTGCTTTTACCCATTGAGACGGTGGAACAGATCTAACGGGAGACCACCAAGTCCAGTCGGAATGGGACTGATGGAACAGGGGACCAAACCGGACTCTCTGAATGTGGCTGACGGTGGAGGAGGACTGAGAAACCAAGGACAATGGCAATGAACATGAACCCTACAGCATGGACGGGCTCACTGTGAGCCTTGTCAGTTTGGTTGCTCACCTTCCTGGACTTAGGGGGAGCTGGGAGGACCTTGGACTTAACATAGTGAGGGGAACCCTGATGGCTCTTTGTCTTTGGAGAGGGGTGGAGTGGGGGTGTGGGTGGAAGGGAGGGGAGGGAAGGGGGAGGAGATGGAAATCTTGAATAAAAAAATGAGAAAAGAAAAAAAAAAACTTTTCCTCTCAGATTTTATATCAGAGACAAGGGGACTAGAAAGAATTAATAATCCTTTTGCCATTGCCATTTAGAAAGTAAGTTAATGATTTCTATTTTATTTAGATTTACTAGAAATCATATATTGTCCCCATATTAAATTAATAATATAATTTAACTATTATCTGGATTAAAACATTAGTTTCTATTACTTTCTTAAGATATGATCACATGGACGTTTTGGATATGAAATGCTTAGAAAACTATATGACCAGCACATCTGCAAGTAGAGATTGCATTGTCTCCTTAATGGGTTACTAATGGATATCATTGGATTTGTTTTTTTTTTTACAGTAAGTTATTAATCAGGAATAACTCTTATTGACAAGCAGCATACTATTTTATATGAAAATAGCTTGTCATGACCTCGCAAATAAAAGTCAGACAAAATAAAATGTGTTTAATGAGAAAAAAAAAAAAACTGAAGAGCTGCTGAGTTTCATTCTCCTGGATCTTTTATCCCCACCTCAGCCCAGTTATTTGGAAGATTTTTTTTCCATGAGCACCATCCCTCAACTTCACAACATTTAAATAACAGATATTCTATACTGTTGAAAACCTGTCATGTTCTAAAGGTAGTTCTTCCTTCCTAGTCCACACATAGTTTCTAATTTTTTCTGGCTCGTGTGAGTTGAAAGGGGAAATTCCCATTTACATCATTACTTGATTATATGGCTTACCTAGTAGCAGCTCCATTACGGCATTTCCTTCTCATTTCGCTGTAGATGATTCGGCCTTTCCCACCCACTCCTCTTCCTCCTCCTCCTTTCCTTCCCAGCTGTGCATTCTCCCCCTACCATTTCCCAATTCTACTTTTATGTCTCATCTCATGCATTTTATTACCAACTCTACCACTTTCCTTAAAAACCCTTTCCTCTCTTAGCCCCTTTCTAGTTTCCATGACTTAACCCCACACCACATATAAACACAAAGACACATAGATCAGAAATCGGATGTGAACACTACAGAGAACATGCGGTGATTTGGTTTTAGAGTGGCTTGATGTAATAACGTCTAGAGAATGGTTTCAAAATCCACTCATGTTCTGCAAATTTATAATTATATTTTCCCCTTATGGCTGAATGAAATCACACTAGGTGAATGCATAACATTTTGATTGCCCATTTCCTCCATCAAAGGACACATAAGCTGGTTCCATTTCTTTACTATTGTGACTAGAGCAACATTAAACATGGGTGTGCAGGTATGTCTGTACTAGGCTATACAGTCATTTGCATACAAACCCATTAGTGGTACAGCTGGGTCATATGGCTGTGCCATTTTTAGTCTCTTAAGAAAACGTAGCACAAATTTCCTTTTGTTGCAGCTAGCGTTCCTTTCTCCCCACATCCTTGCCAGTTTCTTATCATTCGTACACATTCCTTCTGAAGCAGGCAATGTTGGAGTAGTTGTAATCTCTATTTTCTTGGTGACTATGGTTGTAAATACATTTTAAAAAATTAATTATTGACCACATGGGTTTCTACTTTAAAGAACAGTCTGCTTTATTTTGTGGTTTACTTATTGATTTCTAATGGTTTTAATTTTTCATTGTTAAATTTTTTATGCTCTTTGCATAATCTAGAAAGTAACCCCATGAAAAACTGACAAATATTTTAGCCATTATTTAGCTGTCTATCCACTTTCTTGATGGTGTTGTTCTTGTGAAGAAGGATTTTAAGGTCATATAATCCTATTTGACAATTCTTGGAGGTAAATCTGTGCTATTTTACCTACAAAGTTCTTGACTACATTGACATTTTTAAGTGTGTCCCTTACATTTTATTCTAGCTATTACACATTGCACATTTTAAATTAAGGTATTTGACTCATTTTTAATTGATTTATGTTCAGAGTAATAAATCTGGACCTAAATACATTTTTCTATAGGTAGTAGTAGTTTTGCCAACACTACTTAACTTTGTTTTTGTCTTTCTTTATGTTGAGTAAGTAAGTCATGGCTTCTTTCTTGATTGCTTTCTTTCTTTCTTTCTTTCTGTCTTTTTTGATTCAGTTCGTTCCTTTCTTTCTTCCCTCCCCTCCTCCCTCCTCACTCCTCCCTCCCTTTATCCCCTCCCTTCCCTCCCCTCCCCTCCCTTCCCTTCTTTCTTTCTTTCTTTCTTTCTTTCTTTCTTTCTTTCTTTCTTTCTTCCTTTCTTTTTGTTTTTTGAGATAGGGTTCCTCTGTGTAGTTTTGGTGCCTGTCTGTCCTAAAACTCATTCTGTAGACCAGGCTGATCTCGAGCTCACCGAGGTTTCTTTGCCTCTGCCTCCTGAGTGCTGAGATTAAAGGCATGCATCACCACTTCCTGACTCCAACTGTATATTACACAGTAGTTTTGTTGTTGACAAATACTGTTTCATTCTTCTACTGAGTATTTTACCATGTCATTCATCTAATTTTGGCCAAATGCTACAAAACTATAATATAGAATGTAGTTTTAAATACAACTATAATTTAAGATGTATTTATTGCTCCCAATTTCAGGTGCATCTAATATTAACTCACAACATCTTGACATATTTTAAATGTAGAACTTAAATAGAAATAGAGAAATTCAGTAACATACCAGTCAAATGTAGGGCTCTATGGTCTGTCTCTTATAAGAATTTGCAGTAACTTAAAGGATAAGTCATACTTTAATGACAGATTGCAGTACAATAAATACTTTTTATGAATAAATTGGCCTTATCATTATATATCCTATAACTTATTCATGTAGTGGTTCTATTATTTTCATTTTTGCAAATTCTTATAAAATGAGTACTTGCAATTTTAGTATAATTTTGGGTTTTGAAGTGTTTATGATTAAATAATTTTAAGTGAGTTTAATTTCTATATTTAACAAAATGGATATTTCTTTTCATTTAGATTCTTTCACTGTTAATCATTTTTTTAAAAAATAACCACTTAAAATTATACAAAATATATTCCTTCTTCGTTAATGTATAGTTAATAAGTTCTTTGTTAATGGTCTGTCCAGAGAATACAGATTCCTGATATTAAAGCATTCAACTGGCATGCATGTTACCTAATACAGGTTTTGACATTACCTTTGGTACTGATTTCTTGTGTTGTGGTGGGAATTTCATATGGAATCTCTGTACTAAGACTCCCTTGATGCTCAATGTCTTCAGTCCACAGTATTTTCTCAAGGATCGAATGAGATGATGCATGAACCTCCATAGTCCCTGAGCATGAAAGTTTCCCAAGGATTTCAGCTAATTTTCATTAGTATGATATGGTTACTGTTATTATTGAATCTCAGGCATTATTCCTTTATGAGCAAGTGATTTTAATATCTGGGAAGATCTCTTGTTTTTTTTTTTAATTTTTAAAATGAGCTATGCGTATTTCTCCACTTTTCTTCCTTCCTCACCCCTCCTGTTCTTCCTTTTCTGTGCTGCCTGTTCTTTCAATTTACTCAGAAGTTATTGTCCTTTTCTACTTTCTATTAGATCCATGTATGTCTCTCTTAGTGTCCTCTTTGCGGTCTATGTTCTCTGGGGTTGTGGACTATAGCCTTGTTTTTCTTTGCTTTATATCAAAAAGCCACTTATGAGTGAATACATATTATATTTGTCTTTACTGAGTCTGGGTTACCTCACTTAGTTTGTATTTTTCTAGATCCATCCATTTGCCTGCAAATTTCAAGATGTCATTATTTTTCATTGCTGTGTAGTACTCCATTGTGCAAATGTGCCTCATTTTCTTTGCCCATCCTTTGGTTGAGGGGCATCTAGGTTGTTTCCAGGTTCTAGCTACTACAAATAATGATGCTATAAACATAGTTGAGCACATGTCCTTGTGGTACGTTTGAGCATCCTTTAGGTATATACCCAAAGTAGTATTGATGGGCCTTGAATTAAAATTTTTCCTAATTTTCTGAGAAATCACCATACTGAAATAGCTGAAAGACACTTAAGAAAATGCTTAACATCCTTAACCATCAGAGAAATGCAAATCAAACCAACTCTGAGATTTCATTTTTTTACCTGTCAGAATGGCCAAGAGCAGTCACCAATGACAGCTTATGCTGGAGAGGATGTGGAGTAAGGGATATATACTTCATTGCTGGTGGGAATGTAAACTTGATTAGCCACTTTGAAAGATCTCTTCTTTATTCATGATTTGGGTCATGTGTTAATAAGACAATTCTTGTATAAGAGTTCAATAGGCCTAACATCCTATATGATGCTACTTATATGTAAGGATAAAATAGCCTCATAAAATTTTGGGCAAGCATAAGTAAGATATTAAAGGAATAAAATGAAAGAGAGTATGATTGTTTTTGAAAGAGTCTCAAATCTACTAGGAGTTAAAATGTCACTTAGTCACTACATTGAAAAATAGAATACAATACACACTACTTCATATTAGCAAAGAATTCAGGCAAAAATGAGAAAGAACTTAAGGGCTAGACACTGAATACAAACACTACAATGGACATTATTATGTCAATTGCAGAATATGGCTTCTCAAAAAAATACAGTGAAATAATAGGACCCAATGCCTCAGACCATACGCTCTTTAAAAATAGGCTTCCCAACAACCATAGCACCCCAAAAGTAATCAAATAAAAATTATGACATTCACTTGCATCCTAATAAAAGGAAAAATATCGACGCCATGACAATATATCTACCATTAAAAGATGACCACAGGACTGAAGCGAAGCAACTTTTCTCCAACAGGTGCCAAAGGGTCAGGAAATAGCGAGGTTAGGGGTTAAGATGGGATTCTCTTTCGAATCCTTTATAGCCTGCTGATAGCCTTGATTTCAGGCTTCATGTTCCAGAATTACAAGATGAAAACTTTCTCTTTTAAAGTACACAGAGTTTAGAGTCTCTTTAGGTAGCTGTAGGAGGCAAATCTAGTCCTAAGTTCTACCTCACACTGGAGGAATAGAAATACAAGTGAGCTGCAGTTATGAACTGAGAACAGAAAAACATTCTTGACCCCATAAAAATATTTTTATAAATAAGCTACCATGTATACTAATATTTCTATGAGATAGACAGGCATCTACTGGTTTCTACTTTAGTAGGATATTTAACAATAAACAGAAGGTAGGGTTTACTAATTAATTTTGTTAACTAACCTCTAAGGTAATGTAAAATATTTATTAACTGTAAGATATTATAAAGTATTTATTTATTTTTAACTTTGGTTTCCTGATACAGGGTCTCAGATGTGAGTCTACATCCTAGACTCTCTGTATCGTGACGCCCTGCCTGAGAGATTATGTTCATGTCTCCTCTCATCCAGCTAATAATTTCTTCAATTGAACAAATACCCCAATTAAGTTGTTTAAACCAAGAAAGATAATAAAACTTAATGTCACAGGAAACATAAATAAGTACAAGGGAAACACATAATCTCCTTGAGATATACAACATGTGGAATATAAATATTATGAAATACATGGATTAATATTTATTTACCTTAAACACTGACAGCATTTTTAAACTGTATTTTAACTATTCACAAATAACACTTGTTTGCATGACTTTATCCTTGAGGCTTGTCTATTTTTCACTAATGAAACTTGTTATTACCTAGGGGTAAGGTTTGTTCTGACATGGAGAAAACAATGATGATAAAAATCGGAAAGCTCAAGAATCTCAGCAACAAACAAGCAAATTTCCGTCCAAGCCCAACCTGGTTCACACAGAGAGCTTTCTCTGTGCATGAGATGCGTTTTGCACTAATTCTAAGGAAACAAAGAAACAAGCAAACAAACCAAAAAAACTCAGGAAAATCAAAAGAAAACTAGAAAGTAGAAAGACAAGAGAATTTTGATGTTCTTATTCCAGACTATGACTTAGAAGTCTCCTGTTTTTATATTGTCTATTCCAGTTTGATTGAATAAGCATAAAGTACAATTCTTTCTTACACTGTATCCTCAAGGAATTTCGATACAATTTGATATTTGCCATTAACAGGGCCAGCTGAAAAGACCACAAAAATATAAAAATGCCTTGTGATTTTGAAATAAATGGAAGGAATCTTGAATCCTCATTATTTTCTAATATTAGGAAATATCGGTGCTGTTTCAACTCTCCACTGATCATCTTCTCAATTCTTTCATTATTATTTATTTTTCCAATAGTCTCCAATGGTTCTGATCCTTTAACTTCTGTGAATAACTTTAAAAACAACTAATTTAGCCATAATTCATTGTTGCTGTCCCTCATTCATATAAGACTTACATAAATGTACTCAATTCTCTTGTCAAGATAAAGATTTCAATGAAGGCTGACAATAAATATACATACATATACACATCTGTGCATGTGTGTAGCCTCACATGAATGTGTCCACCTGTATGTCAGTGTATATGCAAGCTAGTTTGAGTATGTCTGCCCCAATGATATGATCCACAAGTTCTAAGAATTCTTTTTATTATTATTCTTTAATGTAATATGTTACATGTGACTCAAACCACTCAAATATAATAGAAAAAATAAAAACTAAAACAACTGTCATAGCAATATGAAAACTAATTTAAGTCCCTCAGTTTTTGAAAGAAAATAATTGTTAATTTGGCATGCTAAATAGTTTTGTACTTTTTAAGTTATCTAAAATATTTTATATGTGGGTATGTATATATACACACAACTGCCGTAGGCAGTCAGGAGAGGGTGTCAGATTCCCTGGAGTTACAATTGCAGGGAGTTGTGATACTGCCTATATGGATGAAGGAACTCTGATTCAGGCCTTCTGAAAGAACAGTGAGGACATTTAAATGCCAAATCATCACTTCAGCCAAAACTTATGCACCTTGTCGCTCTGTGATCAGGTTCATAGCTAGATAGAGAGCCTGGCTGATGTTTTCCATGTATGGAATTAGTTTATGTTTTAATAGCTTAATAGTGAAAAATAGTTATAAAACAAAATTATTGACTGGGCATTGCTGTGTGTTCTTAACAAAGAGGATTTATAGATTCTTATAGCAACAATAGAAGTTGAATAATTTTAATATTGTCTCTGGTTTACTTTAATTTATATGGCTTATAGAACTTCAGGTATCAGTTCTTAGACAACCCTTTCTATAAAGGTTTCAAATTGCTGCAAAGCTGGGGTTGTTGATGGCGAGTCTCGCCCAGGGTGTCACATCCTGACATCAGAATACCACTATTCTCATCCAGTCCACATTGACATTGCTTGTGTAGCTAGTTTGCTACTATGAAATTTTGTTAAAATGCCTAAATATGGCTTAGCATACATAAGGACAATGCTAGCACTGATTTAATTGTCAAGTAGCAAAACTGATCTTAAATGATAGCTTGCCTTGTGAGTTACATAACTGAACAATAAAAAAAATAAGGTATTCTACCTTTATGCATTTTAAAGGAAGGCCTGTTATAATCTACATTGATTTTGGTTTCTATGAGAAGTATATAGTTTTCAATAAAAACGGAGATAATGGAAACAAACTTCAGGAGAACAAAACCATGACTTATGTCTTTAATGTATATTTAAAGTGCTATTAAGAATAGTAAATAAGTAAAGGATAACAAATTATTTAAATCCCCAGTACTGGGAAGTATCTTAATTTGACTAGCTTGCATCAGTCCCAAGGTTTAATCCCTAGTACTGCTAAGAAAAATAACATTTAAGAAAAAAAAAACCTCAGAATCCCCCCTCCCCCTCCCGCTAAAGTGAATGCATACTTGCTTTTAGGTCTCCAAGACTCTTCCTGGATGCTTACATCTATATGAAGAGACAATAAACTTACAAAACTCAACAACAACAAAAGACCTGTTAGAAGGGGCTGAAGTGATTGCTCAGTGGTTAGGAGTGTGAATTTCTCTTTTAGACCATGCTCTTCCTACTGGGCAACTCACAATTGTCTGTAACCCCAGCTCCAGAAGAGCTGATGTCCCATTCTGGGCTCCTTCAACAATTGTGGTCACACATGTATAATGTCCACACACACACACACACACAGAGAGAGAGAGAGAGAGAGAGAGAGAGAGAGAGAGAGAGAGAGAGAGAGAGAGAGAGAGAGAGAGAGAGAGAGAGAGAGAGAGAGAGAGAGAGAGATAGTTTAAAATTGCATTTCATATAAAAAATCTGTTAGGACAGCTTGTATAAAGAACATCTAATGTGTGACCTCTAAAAGTCTCTTTTATAACATGTGGTCTTTGATGCTACAGTGACTACCGCTACTAAAAGTACTAGCAGGCAGATGAAAAGTGGGGAAAAAGAAAGGAACTCATTTGAAACAGTAATAACAGGTGAATGTAAGTCATGATTGCACATGGAAGTGCTGCCTTTCAACATATCATTCTTGTAAAGCTCCAAAGAGAATGGGGGTTTTGGAATGTTTCATATTAATTAAATTCTATAGTGTATCAAACCATCTCCCAGTGTGTTATCATATTACATAAAACAATTCGTCATTCACTATCTTCCAATCAATCTCAGTACCAATGTGCTCTTAGAAACAGTTCCCAGCAATGTGAATACCAACAGGTATGTGTTGCCTGGGAACCAAAGAATTTTCATTTTCCTCCACGAGGCTGAATAGCCAGTTGATTTATTTCGTAACAAAAGCACAACATTCAATACCGTATGAAAGATACCTGCATAAAACCTTTTGAAAGTTAATGATTTTTTGGTATAATTCCAAAGATGTGTTCAAGTACTAAGCTCAGCATAAAATGGGCCCCTTTATCAATTCATAATGGTGGTTAGCTCTGAAGACTTAATGGAATGGGATTAGATTGAAAGAAAGCGAAATTTTTCTTAGGGAAGAAAACATCTTTAGGGGAAAAGGCAATGTGTAAATCCTCAATGACAGAATTAAGGTCTAAACTTTAAAGAGCTTGGCAAATAAAACATGTGGTTTTTAAGCCACATGAACTCAGGTGCACAACAATTGTTAATTAGCATTTTGTGCATAAGAGATGACCTAAAACAGGAACCTAAAAAAATAAAGGGTTACGGAGCCACTTGCGTCTGAGAAGAAAATGTTGTGCCTACCTGTGACCCCACCCTTTCTTTGTATGCAAAGCTCTCTGTGGTGACTGAGCTTGGCATAAAGTGACTTTTTTACATAGGCTAAGCCATCATCATTCCCTTAAACTGCAACTTTCCTGTCTAGTTAAACAGAAATTTAAAATCTGTGGAGATGACTCAAAGGGTACAATGCTCACCAAGCAAGTTTGAAGAACTGTAGGAGTCCCTGGAACTCAAGCAAAGTCAGGGGTGGTGGCTTGTATAGGTAATCCCAGTGTTCTTACAAGGAGTTGGGAGTCCAAAGATAAGGAGTCTCTTAGAGCTCCTGTGTTAGCTAGTCTACCTTACACAGTTACAGCTGCTAATAATGAAAGCATGTCTGAAATAAAGTGGAAGGAAAGGACGACACAAAAGTTGTCTTCTGACATTTATGTACATGTAGTTTAAGTACATGACTTTTATTACACACACACACACACACACACATCCTACAGGTACACAGCTAAATTTAGAACCTTTGTGAATCCTGGGCACTGTGTCCAGTGTGTTTAATAGAGAGAAACTATCACAGATATGTCTCTACCCCAACTGACCATTGGAAACTTATTCAATTATCTGTGATTGGTCAGCTGTAAGATTAGTGGACAACAGTATTGTCTACTACATTTAAGAGGGCCTAAGAGGGGGCAAATGAATGTATGCATCTGTTAAACACAAATTACATATAATTATATATATGTGTATATATATATACATATATATATATATAATTATATAATCCACAAATGAAGGATGTGCTGGCCGCTGTGGGGGTGAGGACTGATAAGGATGGAGAGGTGTGTATAGGGGTTTTGTCACAAGGCTTGGGGAAGATGAATGGAGCAGTCTCAGGGAGATTGAAATATCTTTACCTAGTAAGCGCCTTGTGACTCAGTGTCTGCGTCTCCTGTGTTCATATGCTTTCATCATTTTTCAAATATAGCAGTTATTTAGTTAAATAAAATACATATTCATTTAACCAAGACACTGACATTTTGTCATAGCAGATTTTCCCAAGGCATCCTCCAAAGGCACAGCAATTCTTAATGTGGTGATGGTTGTAATTGACTGTGTAAGAAGGTAATCATGGATGTCAATGGGATAATTTGGAGGATTACAGAGTCAAAAGTTTGAAAATTGAGAACTGAAAGAGACCATAATTATTTAGTGAAAGCCACAAAATTTACAGCTGATTTAAATGAATCTGAAAGAAGTTTGCATGATGCCACCAATTAGGGTTCTAACTTGCATCTACTGACTCTTACTCTCAGGACCCACTTCACCAAACAACATAGTGGGAAGGGAGACTAAAATAATGATTAACATTAGGTCATTCATTGCTGATTTTGGAGGTTTGCGTATTATGGAGTGTTTCCATTAATCCAAATGTACTTCCTGAGCCTATAATGTGCTTGCTAATTTTTATGTAGTATAGGAAAAACACAATGAAACCTTCAAGGGGATTCTAGTTTAGACAGCGGGACACACATACAGCAAAAGATTGTGCCAATGTCTACATCATTTTAAGCAAAAGAAAAAAGAAAACCTACTGAAAACAAGGACAAATGTTAGGAAACTAAACAAAACAAGCTCTTAAAATGCTGTTAAAGCTTCAGGAAATGCTTCCCTGAGAAGGAAATGATCAAAATGGGACTTGACAGGTGAGCTCAGGCTAAGATGGTAAGAGAGTACGTGCTCTTTACGGAAAAGAGGGAAGATTTGAAAACCCTTCCCAAGGCAGAGGTCAGTGTGTGGCTGTGGCCTGTAAGGGGAAGGACGAGACTAGTATCTGGGTTGGTGCCTAGCAGTTTATTTAAGCAATTAACAAATGTGCTAGAAAATGTCTAGTGTGGTGCAGCAACTTGTGTGTGAATATATTAATATAATATTAATATACTCCAGAAGAGAAATGATTGTTATGCTTAAGGTGGGATGTTACAGTACCAGCGAGGGAAATGGAAATGATTAAAATATCGTTTACAAGGAAAAATATTTAAAATTTATTTCGTGTTGGAAGGCATGTGGATGTCAAATAGTGAGTAACCATCATTGTCTGATAAAATTAACTACAAGGCGATCTACCGTGCAAAGATATCTTACCCTCTGGTAGAAAGGGGGATTAAATGTCACTTCTTCCATGTGCTTTCTTCTGTTTAATTCATCCTATAAAATCAGCTTAATAGCTTTAGACAATTCAAGTAAATCTAAGATGGTATTTGGGAATAAAAAATGGATGCAAGCTTGCAGTTTAAGAATAAATTGTAGAAACACAGATTTACATTTACTGGCTATATGCGCGTTGGCCAGTCATTTTTCTAAGATAGTTATATGAATACTATATTTACATGTACTCATTTATATCTTCAAATCAACATGAAACAAATAAAATTTTATTTTTTTATACCTGAGAAACTAAAGCACAGATTACTCCAGTATGTGAGCAGAATAGAAGTGACAAGAACAGATCTTAAATTCCCATTTCTTGTGGGTATGGCAGCATTCCTCTTTTGCTGGACTCTCCTAATTTAATTTTACACAGAACCATAAAGGATCCTGTTAACCCTCCAATTATTGAAGCGTACTAAGCTAAGGAGCTGATGAAGAATTTTGGGTCCAAACCCTGGATCGCAATAAAAAGTGTTAGAAATACCACGTTGCTTTCGAGAAACGGGAAGCAAAAGTGAGTCCCTGGGTGGGAATAGAGATTGAGAGGGTTTTGTAACTGGCTCCAGTTCTAATAATGAATATAGCTATGGCGAGGACTTGGAAATTATTTTTTAGTCCCTTTACAACTGGTTTGTCATTTAAGAGCCGTCAGATGATACCATTTTTACAACACAGAAATTCAACTCAGGCACCAGAGTGAACTTGCCTTTTATGAAGGAAAAAGGAGCTGGATAGATATTTTTAGTCATAATCTCGTGAAATCATTTATCTTGCTAAAGTTGACAAGCAGAGACCTATGGTGCCTGTTATCTGTTGAACATCCATGAAGCATTAGGTCGCTTAGAATAGTGCTATCTTAAGGTACTGAATCGTTCAGGTTTATTACCCACATGAATTTCTTGTGATCAGTTTTTAGCATAGCATTTTGCCATAACACATTTCATGGTTCATTGATAAAATACAATCCCTCAACTCAGATAAATAACGGTCGGTGACATATTTGTGGTGTCGGATTCTGAGTCAAGCTCTGGGTACATTATATAGTTAATACTTTAGCAGGGAAATAGAATTCATATATTAGATTGTTTTAAATGCCAAATAAGATATCTGTCCATAATACCTGATGCCATTTTACAATCTTGGTTGAATGTAACATGCACACAGTGTTGAGATCAGTGTGTGCCAGTACACAATGATGCCTTCCTTGTTAACTGTTTTTAGTGTAGCAATGCATCCCGCCCACAGTTATCAAGCACCAATTGCTCTGCAATTGAACCCCCCTTCGATTTACATTTTTAAGCTCAGCTTGGAGATCATGGATAAATTTATCTGACACGGAGCACCGTATTTTTAGTTAATGCTGATAAAATACTCTGGCAAGACCTTGTTTTTCAAAGAAAGTTGACTCTGAAGGACATAACCTTTTCTGTCATGATTGCAGCCCTCATTGCAAAACGGGAAAATCAAATCACTTGGGAATTCTAGAAAAGACAGAAAACTTTAAACTAAATGCCACTCATAACACCAGAAAGCAGAGTAAATGATGTGTTCGCTTTAGTACAAGAAAACATCCATGACATTATCTATTATTTTGTTAGAAATCTGTCAGGTGTGTTTTCCTTACAATGATTCTATTTTTTTTTTTCAAAATAAGCCTGGGATTGAGCTGTTTAAATAAGAATTGGCATAGGTATCAGTTTAAACAAACTTTCATTCCACCTATAAAGCGCAGGCCAAAAGGACCATCAGCGTTCTTCTCTTTGCTACCTTCAGGGTGACTAAATGATGCTGCCTTTCCTTGTTCCAAGATGCAAGCTTTTTCTGTCTCACTTTACCCTGCATTAATTGCCTCTAGCCCACACTGCCTGGTCAAGCATGTCCTCAATTGCTGTTCAGTAATTAACAGCCTTTCTTCAAAGCTAAAAGTTTGCATAAGGTACAAAAATTATTTCGTGGTATATGTAAAAAATTATGCAGAGGGGGGGTTGATGTTTGCTTTTAAATACAAATCCTATTTATTATTCACAGGACAGTAAATGAAAACAGAATCCTTTAAACTTAATAACCTTGAAAACAACCCACAATTTTGGAAATACGATGCCCAGTAAATAATTTCCTTTAGGAAGATAAAATAATAAAGCCTATCTTTCCTCATGTAAAAAATATTCAAATTATTTTTATATGTGTTTGTGTCTTATCCACTTACTAAGACTATTTCTGGGTATATATACCCAAACTTTGTATCACATATATGTGTGTGTATGTATGTGTATGTGTGTGTGTACAAATAGTCACATAGAAAGAATACAAATTTAATTTATACTCAGAAAAAAAGAAATCTGAAAAAGTTTAAGACCCTATTTTGAAAAGTTTGCTAGGAACATTGTGTGAGGGCAGGTTCCCTTCAGAAAATGTGGAACATTTATAGATATGGGAAATACATGTAAGCTTTCACTTAGTACCAGAGAGCAGGCTGTGTTTACTATGTATGAAACCCTGGCTTGTGTTTGCTGGACTAATGGGCTTCTAGTAATATCTATGCTCAAAAGAACTCTGCTACCTCACAGTGAACCATCAAATTGAGTTGTATCTCACACACTTTTCATTTTTACTTAGCAATATGTGAATTATGATCAGAAAAATAGTCTTAGAATTAATAGATAAGGCAGTTGTTTTTAATATTAAAACAAACTGTAGTGTCATGAAATGACCTTTTGAAATTAACTTTTGCGCCACCTTCAAAAAGGTCTTCAAAGCCTAAAAATGGTAAATTTTGAGTAAGGGATCTCTTTCAGTTCTGATAGTTAACTCGTACTCATTTCAAACAACTAGCATTTCACTGTTCTTGTAAATTCTTTTTACATATGGTAACTATTACGGGTGCCAGGTATTCACACAATAATAGCTGTGCAAGGTACTTGAACTCTTCTAATACTTCTTTTTTTACCTCATACAGCCTGTGACATTTTTTGGAGGATTTTCCAAATATGATTTTATTATTTATTTATTTATTTATTTATTTATTTATTTATTTATTTATACACTATTCTGTCTGTGTGTATACCTGCAGGCCAGAAGAGGGCACCAGACCTGATTACAGATGGTTGTGAGCCACCATGTGGTTGCTGGGAATTGAACTCAGGACTTTTGGAAGAGCAGGCAATGCTCTTAACCTCTGAGCATCTCTCCAGCCCCCCAAATATGATTTTATAATTGGGAACACTTTTTAATTTCCAAACTAAAAGGCAGTAAGATATAGACATGTTTGGGTAGTATTAACATTCCATGAGAAGCTATGATCAAATACAGAGTGATTTTACAAGAGACTATGAATTTAGGAAACCTGTTCATCCTATGATAGACTTTGAACCTGTAATTTCAGGTTTAGCAATTGATTGGTTAAAGAGCTCAGTAACGAACACTTTCAATCTCTGTCCTGTTATTTACTTTGTCCTTGTAGCATGAAAGTAGTCACAGACAACAGACAGCTGACTAAGTGTGTCTGGACTCAAAGGAGATTCTATTCACAAAAGTAAGTGTCGGAATTGATTCAGTCTGAGGACACTGGCTTTCTGATCCCTCTCTTCTAAGTAACACTCAGATAATCATGATACCTTTGCAAGAAAACACTTCACTCAAAGAAAGAGAGATAGGAAATGACTCCAAGTATAATTACTACCTGGTCTACAGATATTAATATGAAATATCATTTGCTTGTATATCAATCAAATCAATCTCTCTAGATTATCATTATCAAGTATTTACTTCTAATCTTTATCCATATTTCTGTGTTTCTTTAAAACAAATGACATTTTTCTTGAACAAATATGAGAAACCATGGAATTTCCAGGTATGTAAATTTTTGACTCTACCACTTCGATACAGATTAGAGATGTTGATAATCCAATCATCATCTTATGAATAAGAAAAATGGTTAATTTGAATCCAATGATATTAAAAATTTCAAATATTGTTTTTATTTCTCTAATTTTGTATTTTTGGGGGCTGTTTTTTTGGAGGGGCTCTGCACTGGAGTGCTGTGACCAAGAATGCCAGAAGCTGGCATAAACTCTCCAGGAGCATATGCTAAAAGACGTGGTAAGCTACCCCAAGTAGGTGATAGGAGACCATCAATATCTATTAATCTATGTGTACATGTACATATTGATTTGTACAAACGTGTGTGTGTGTACTTATAAACTAATCTTTGCATTACTGTTATAAAATATATTACATTTGCTTATTTAACTAATCCATGTGTAAGAAACAGATAAACCACACTTGGTGTACATGGAACTCAGAGAACAACCAGAAAGAATAGGTTGTCTCTTTCCACAACGTGGAGCCAACACTCTACGCACTGAGCCATCTTGCCCAAAGACCTAATAACCACCCAAGGCTGGGAAAACTGAGTCACTCTGCAGTCAATTACCTTTAATAATAGCTACTAATAGGGAGTTTGCATATAGAAGTCAGTAGTCCAGCTTCAGAATCCTTATTACCAACTGTTTCACAATTTAAATAAGCATCCTTTTCTGTTTTATTACCATTTCTATGAATGATGCGATATTTAAGTCAGCAATGAAATTGTACTTTAGCTACAATCCATAGTATTCAAAATTTACATAAAAGTTCTATCTATCTATCTATCTATCTATCTATCTATCTATCTATCTATCATCTATCTATCTATCTATCATCTATCTATCTATCTATCTGTCTGTCTGTCTGTCTGTCTATCTATCTATCTATCTATCTATCTTTCTATCTCAGAAAATTTTGATCAACTAAATCCCTTTCTGAAGAGCTAACCATTGTTTCCGTGTCTACCTGTGACACATGAACATAAATGCTTTCCAATTTTTCTTATCCCTCTCCAAGCAAAGCTCTTTTTAAGGCTTCCTAAAAATTAAAATGGATCAAATAAGTGAATGTTAACTCATTCTTTCCACACACGTGGACTTAGTAGAGCTGAGAATAATAAGAACGAAACTACAGGTAGTCTTTTATGAACAAATGGCAATAAATACTCTAAAATCAATAAATACTCCAGATCCACCATCTCTTGGCTCCTCTCTGTTAAACCAATAAATAACATGTAAGAAAAACAACCTTCACATCTCTGTTCCCCAATTAATATGGTTTTAATGTGTTTAGAAAATATCTGGCTGAATTTAGTAAAACAGCCAATTATAAAGCAGGTGCTTCTATTGTATAAATAGCCCAAGATGTGGAATGCATTAATTACCGGCAAAGTCTTTATCTCAGTTCCAAACCAACCAACTAAGAATGCTTTGAGGAGTGTTACACATTCCCTAACTTGCATCTACACTGTGTTTTAAGATCTCATTACAGTTTTAAAGGATGGAATCAAGATCTCTAGAGCACACAGGGCTCCTTGGTAATTATATATACAAGATGGTATTAATAATAAACTTTATTTCCATTCATTTCTCTCATTAATTCATTCTTTTAAATTTTGTACATTGCAATGGGATTTTTTTCCTCCCATTGTTACAGATGTTTGGATTTTCTAATCCCCTCAGGTATCAGGGGCCTGCACATCCCATCTGCAATGATAAACATATCTGGTGATTAGAATTTCATACAGAGCAAAAATACTAATACATCATTAAGCCTACAAAATATTTAGTTCTCCATATGTTGTTTGTGCTTCAGATTTCTCAAACACATCGCTATAAAATACAATTCAGAATAACTAATAGATAAAAGTCAAGTGAAAAGAAAGAGTATCTGGATTTTAAAAATGTCATTTTGTATTTCATTTGTGTGGAGTGTACTGCTCATTTCTCAGTAGTCATACATCCTTAATAACAATTCTGAATACTCACAGTATGAGGTTTATAAAATATATTGGTTTTAATAATATATTTGGTATTAAAATGAGACTAATAAATGGGTGGGGAAATTCCTGAATGGGCATTAATTACCAGTCATGCCATCAAAACTAGAAAATTTTATATAATCTCTGAGGTGAAGTAAAAGTCTTGTGTTCTCTAGAGATTTTAAGTGCAACTTCACTTTAGGATGCACCGTTTGACAAATAAATCAAATGTTCAGAGAAACCAACACATATTTTATTGTTCATAAGACAGAGAAACCCAAAAGTCAAGTGAACCCAATCCAAATTTCAAAGAGAATGATGTGCTATTTTTAGGTATTCCCTTTCAGTAGATCCACATTCATTGTGTACATTGGCCAGTGTGTGAAGCAAACCATGAGAACAAGCTCTGCTTAATGTGAAACAAGAGAGAAAAAAAAAAAAAAACAACTCTCAAATTTGTACTAAGTGACAATCAACAAAATTCCTGTCTTTGCTCTCAGCCTCTTTGTTTTCTGGCCACTCTCCTTCCTAGCCACTGTTTCTTCTACATTCTACTCATCCCTGCTTCATCCTGGATGATGTCAGCCTGTGAGGAGAATAACAGCAAAACAGAGGTTTAGAAAGTTCTCCCCGGAGAACGCAACTGATAGGGCATTTCACCTGTTCAAGGATACCAACTTGAAGCCTTGAAGCCTGAATCTGTTTGTTTCAAATGTAAACGTAACTGTGATCACCGATTAAGCACTTTTATGTTTTTCTTAGTTAATAAAACTTCAGGCCTCCAGAGTACAGATATCTGCAATTTATATTCTTCTTAAAACCAAATTAAAAAAATAAAAGTAAGAAAGGCCTTTCGGGTTGGTGGGGCTGTCCCCTGGAGACCACAGAGGGTAATGGCCTGGCATAAATGCATCAGTGTTTGTCCCCCTCAAGTGTGAGAGTTCCCCAGTGTTAGGCAGCTTTTGACCTTTTATTTACAGTGTTATTTATTATTCATATTTTATTAAATATTTAAAATGTCACCTATTGTATTTGATGACTATTATGAGAAGAAAAAGGTTCCTGTTATTCAGGTCCAGCTAGTTAATATACCAGATTTGGCATTAATTATCTGGAACTCACTCTTAAAAGTTCCTAAAGCTTCATGCTGGTAATAAAGACACAAGAGTTGTCAAGCCATTGGTAAAAGCCACTTAGAGTCGTAAAGATGTCAAACCTTGGGAACTACTCCTTTTCATTCATAAAGATCTATTACATGTTTTGCATTGACAGGGAGTATCTCTCATAAGTGACATAGCAGAAATAAAAATAAAATTTAAATATAATATATACTCATTACATATATGCTTGGATTTGTGTATCTATAACTATGTCTAAATTCAGAGCGATTCCTTCTAGTTTTCTTTAAAGCATCTCTATTGCCATTACTTGTATGCGATTTTTCTCTAATCCTCTCTTCCATATAATATACACTGTATATGTTCATAGCAAAAAGTTAATGAAAGAAGAAGCCGTGAATTTTAAAGAAAGCATGGAATGATTTATTGAGAGTTTGAAGGCAAATAAAATGTCAAGATGAAAACAGAGACTTTGAAGGTGTTGATAATCAATGTATTAAAGTTATAGGTAAATTATAATGCCTGAAAGAAGCTCCTGATAGTTATGCATTCCCCTGGATGTGAAGAAGCAATCTACAAGCAAGTTTTTTTTTTTCATTTTTTTAATTTAATATTTTAAAAATTTCCATCTCCTCCCCTCCTCTTTCTTCTTCCCTCCCCTCCCTTCCACCCATACCCCCATTCCCTCCCTCTCCAGGCCAAAGAGCCAACAGGGTTCCCTACCCTATGTTAAGTCCAAGGTCATCCCAACTCCCCCCAGGTCCAGGAAGGTGCTCAACCAAACCGACAAGGCTCACACAGAGCCTGTCCATGCCGTAGAGGCCAAGCCCATCGCCATTGTCCTTGGTTTCTCAGTCAGCCTCCACTGTCAGCCACACCATCAGCCACATTCAGAGAGTCCGGTTTGGTTGCATGTTCCATCAGTCCCATTCCAAGTGGTCTTGGTGATCTCCCGTTAGTTCTGTCCCACCGTCGCAGTGGATGAAAGCACCCCTCACAGTACTGACTTTCTTTCTCATGTTCTCCCTCTTTCTGCTCCTCATCAGGACCTTGGGAGCTCAGTCTGGTTCTCCAATGTGGGGCTCTTTCTCTATCTCCATCCATCGCCAGGTGAAGGCTCCATGGTGATATGCAAGATATTCATGAGTATGGCTATAGGATCTGGCCTTTTCCGGCTCCCTCTCCTCAGCTGCCCAAGCATCCAGCTGGGGGCATCTCCATGGACACCCGGGAACCCCTCCAGAGTCAAGTCTCTTGACAACCCTAATATGGCTCCCTTAATTAAGATATATGCTTCCCTGCTCCTATATCCACCCCTCCTACATCTCAAGCATCCCATTCCCCCAAGCTCTCCCCATCCTCCCCTTCACGCTTTGCTCTCCCCATCTCCCCTTGCCCCCAGCATTATTTGTAATAGCCAGAACCTGGAAACAACCTAGATGCCCTTCAGTGGAAGAATGGATGAAGAAACTGTGGAATATATACATATTAGAGTACTACTCAGCGATAAAAGACAATGACATCTTGAATTTTGCATGCAAATGGATGGAAATAGAAAACACTATTCTAAGTGAGGTAACCCAGACCCAAAAAGATGAACATGGGATGTACTCACTCATAATCGGTATCTAGCCATAACTAAAGGACATCAAGCCTATAATTCGCGATCCTTGAGAAGATAATAAGAAGGTGAACCCAAAGAAAAACATATAGTTATCCTCATGGATATTGGAAGCAGACAAGATTGCCGGGCAAAAATTGGGAACTTGGGGGTGGGGTACAAGCAAGTTTTATAACTGGTTAACAATGGAGCTTGCTATAGGTTAATCCTTTGTATAGTTTGAATGTTGTGGCATACATTTGATGCATTTCATTACTGCATCCTTAAATGTAGTCTTTAAATATTCCTATAAAGCTTTCTTTAGAGTGATAATTTGGCATCCTTTGTATTGCAGTTAGCAAAAGAAAAAGCCTATATGGAGAAATATGCTGCTCATTATAGCAGACACTCTAGCAAGTGGGAAGAGAATTTCATGGGCTTCAAGAGCAGGATTGCCCAGGTACAGGGCTGAAGAAGCAACAAATGAAGCAGTCATATAGCACTTATCACATTATAGAAAATAGGGAAGCAGGATAATTTATGTCTCTACATTATCCTCTATGCAATACACACATGTGTGTGCATGACACATACGCACAAAACACACACATACTCATGTGTAAACACACATGCACACATGTGAGCACACTCAAAATTCATTCAGAGTCAAGGTCATTATCACTTAGATTATGAGTTCCTGCTGGAAGTCATATTAATTTTTATCTCTCAGTCCCTTTTTGACATGAACCCTGCATATATGTTTCATTTTTTTCTTTATTTCTTCTTTGCTCAACATCTCTTAACAACTTCAAGGGATCTAGACATCAATTTGATTTCTTAGCATCTATTTTCTAACTGAGGCAGTAATGATGATGGGTTCTTTGTAAGAGTTAAATCTTGGATCTGTCATTTATTATTTGTGTGACCTTGGAAAATGAACATATCAGACACTCATATTCTCCACACATAATTTGGAAATAAAAACTAGGACACACATAGATGTTTTTGATGAGTAAATGGGGTTATTTGTGTAAAGCACTTGGCAGTATGCCTGGCATACAGTTTATCGATATTAGCTGCAATTATTATTAATTATAATTAGTCAGATGACTCTAAATACGTGCTTGCAACCATGGTATTTATATTTAACCCCAGCCTTTATCTCCAGCCCTTTTCTGATTATAATATTTTTATACTGCATATTCAACATTTGTTAAAGTAAACTTATTCTGTTTTTAACTTCCCAAACTTGATTCCCGTTTTCCCTACATGTCTTTTTAGTTATTAGATTCTGTCACTACCCCTCATGTATCTTGGTCATTCCTTCTTTTCTTACAAAAAAAGTATCCCCAGGAAACAAGCTAACTTGCTGTCAGTTGCTTCAAATGTTTCTTTGTTTTGTTTGAGTGGAAAAATCCCTATTACAGTCATTATGAACAACAGTTTGGTGATTCATTGCCACTGTTTAACTGGCTGGATATAGAATCACCTCAGAGATCGGCAAGATAGATCTCTGGATGTGCTTGTGACAACCTTCAGGTCCAGTTTAACTGAGTAGAGAGAGACCTACCATGAAGGTTTCTACACCATTGCATCATCTCGGTGGCTGGCTGATTAATTTAAAAATAAAAGTGTGTGAAGAGGAAGACAACCAAGCATTCCCCTTTCCATGCATGTTTCAATAACCCATGGATTAAACAGCTCCCTTCTTCCATACAAACCCACCACCATGCTATCCTAACCAAGTTTATGGGGAATAATCAACTATGGGAAAGACCTTCTGAAATCATGAATTAAAATTAATCTCCTTTGTTTCAGTACAGAACTTGGTAACAGTTATTAGAAAACTGAGTCACATAAATGGAGACCAACCAGTATTCTAAAAATAACAGTCCCCTTTGTACATTTTTTCAAGAGGTCCTGTGTAAATTCTTTGCAAGTTAGTTCTTAGTCTTCATTTCCAGTTTCCACTATTCTCATATAAAGCATTAAATTCTAATGAAACATATTTCCCATACCGTCTCTGAGCATACCACATATTGCCTTACCTATCAGTCAATGTTTGCACTCTCTGTCTGAAATGTATTCATCAGCACATTTCTGTATAAAGGAATACATGCCCTTTAAAGGTTATCTCTAATGAAATAACACATATATCAATCTTCCTTTGATTCTGATATTGCCTTAGTTAAGATTTTCTAGCATTTTGCTAATATATTTTTCCTGCTGCTTCAGTATAACAGGGGGTATGTTATAGACTCAGGCTTCTTATCTCTTCCTTTGTGTTCACTAAGTTTGAAGACATTTGGTGAAGATTTAGCTTCAGCTGAGTTCTATATGAACTTTTGTTTCCATGTACCTGATTGATATTCAGACACAGTTCATGCAGTGGCCGTGATTGCTTTAAACAAGCCTCCCAAAATTTATCTATCACATATCCACTCGAAGCTATCACCAAGTGACAAATAAGCATGTTAATTTCACTATATACAAATGATATAGTCAAGAGTTTATTGATCTTATTACTTAAAATGTGTTATTGGAGTCAGATACAGTGGCATATGCTTTAAATACTATAGTATGCTCTAGAAAAGGTGTCTCCTATTTCAAGTTCTCTAGTCTCTTAACTGTAGAGGAGAAATACTCATAGAGAACACACATACTTTCTAGATTCAAGACTGAGACGAAACGCTTGTCTTTTGGCAGCATTAATGATCCACTAGGGAAAAACTACCTCCCTTTAGCCAAAAGAATGTAATCCACCTGTGGCTGGAGATGCAGCAGTATCTCCTTCCTTAGGAGTTAATCCAGCTGGACACATCAGCCACCTGACCATGCGGCCATCTTTCAGGAAAGCTGATTCACCATAAGCGATGCTAAAATGATGGTATGATAATTTAGATAATGTACTTTTCCTTCAAACAATTCCTTCTCTCTGTGCACTTGCTATAGAACCATCATGAGATTCTGACAATTCCTTTTTCTCCTCTTCTCTTTCTGTTGAATGCCAGTCAGACCCTAACTACATTTCTTGATAGTTGGGCTTCCATATCCTTTCTCTGCAGCTCCCCCTGTGGCTGCCTATGAACCAGGTTGTTGTCCTCCACGGCAACTTAACTCAAATAGTAAGGCTTCCTCTTTTTTGTCTCTATCTTTCTGCTATAAGCCACTGCCAAGATGTACAGATTCCTGGTCTTGGATTATTTCTTGAAAATGCTAATAAAATTTGACTTTAGCTTCCTTTTGAGGCTATTCTAAATTATTTCACTAACAAGATTAAGAAACTTGAGAGGTACCTCCATTACTTGGTTAACAGGTGAAAACTCCACAAGAACTCCCCGAATTTCCAGTAATGACTGTGGTACCACAGAGAATAAAAAAGGAGCACTTATATAGAAAGTCACAAAAGACAACTCAACAAATCTCTGACATTTAACTACATACTATGTTAGTAAAACTGGACTGGTACTCGGGATAGGCCTCCTAAAGACAAACTATCTCACCACGAACTTCATCAGTTCCCTGACAGATTTGTTGTTTTAGCCTATTTAAGTCAAGCTCATTGCAAAAGCCACTAAAAATGAAACCACAATTTTCTATAGAATGTTCACTGAATCTAAAAATCCTTACAGTACACAATCAATGAGCCAAAAGCATAATCCAAAATTAAATACTGTAAGAAACAACACAAAAAGATTAAATTAACCTGAAAAGTAGTGAGAATGATGTTATACCCAACAGGATAAAGGGTAATTGTAATGTAATAAATGAAATACTAAACTATTTTGGGACAGAAACTAAGTATATAATCAAAGAAGCTGAAGAGTCTGAAAACAATGCATAAAATCTGGAACACTAGGTGTGTTTTCCATCCTACTGGGGGAAGAGCAACATTCCAAATGACTGCAGATTTAGGGAAATGATCCAATGTGTGTACTGTTGAGAAATAATTTAAAATTTTCTATTGTTGTTTAGCAACTATAACAAGGTCATGAACTATCACGTAAGAAAATGTCTACAAGAGTTGGAAGCAAGCAATATAAATGTCTACAAATGACAATAAAGACTTTTAAGAATGAAACTGATCACTAACCAACATAACTTTGAAGGAGATAACAGGAAGAATATTGCCTACTTCTAGAATCAAGCTTTGTTTTCATCAAAAGAAGCAGCAATTTAAATTATTTTGGCAAAGGAATATTATAAATGGTAACTCCACTTAAAAACTATGCAAGCTTGGTTACTGCATTTATCAAAAAGTACTGCTGAACTCAATGGGAATCAATGTGCTTTTCAGTAAGTGGTACTACATCCATGGAAAAGCTGTTTGTTGTAAATAAACATATTATAAATATGATGCAAGCATGAGAATTAGCTTTTAAACTGCGCTTTGAATTAAACCAACTATATACTCAGAAGATTATGTAGGATATTATTTTGATAACTATGGAACGTACAGACATTACTTTATTTGAATAAAAGAATTATAACAAAGGAAATGTTGATAGAATTCCCATTATTACTTTTCCTTTTTATTTCAAAATTCAAGGTTTTAACGTAATGGGTGGTATATGTATTACAACTGACAATGTATTGTAATTGAAATATACCACTGTTGTATGTATGACATATAACTGACAATGGACTGTAATTTAATTATGCCACTGTCTTTAACAAATGAGGAGGAAACACACAAGTTAAAGAGAAGCCAAGTTCTAAGTGGAAAATAATCCAGTATTGAAGAGGTAAGACACTGCTGCTCTCAATAACACCACTAAGGAGTCTTGGCTAGAAATAGAAAATAAGCCACATATACTGGAATCATTCAAATGCAAATCCGGTGATAGCAAAAGATAAAAATGTCATCTCACGTGCTTTCAGTATAAGTATTTATCAAAATTTCAGTTGCTTGACCTGTCCTCTACTTACAGGTTCATTCATGGTTCTACACAAAAAAATACACATTGGCAAACTAGAAATCATGTACAAGTATGCCCATAGCCATGCAATTTGCATAGTGTTGGTAAAATACCTTTAAATACAAAGTTTCTAAACTTACATATTTTCCAATGGAATTTTTAAATCATATGGAAAAATGCATTTATGTGTGCCGTGATTTGACTGAATCTCAAAATAAAATATTAGCTAAAACAAGTCAAACAAAAGGTACTCACTATATAATTATTTAATTCTCAAAACTATGTCAGTCCAATAAGTGTGGAAAAATGTCAGAACTGTACCTATTGCCGGAACAGGTGATGTAAAGTGTGCTGAAGACTATAAATAGGTTTCTGAGCCTATTTTCCTTTTCTTCATGATGGTTGATTTCACCATTGGGTCCTCATTTCTAATTTTTTTCTTCCGTATTTTCCTTTCTTTTCTTTTACTGCATGTCATGTGCCTGGTACCCATATGGCTAAAAGAGTATGTAAGGTTCCATAGATCTGAAGTTGTAGATAGATAGCTGTCAGTTACCATGAGGGTGTTGGGAATAAAACCAAGTCTTCTGGATCACAACAAGTGATCTCAATCTCTCCAGCTCCAGGATTCCACATTAGAAAGTAAAGTGATGGGATTTAATAGATATAGCTTGCACTAATTTTAAAAAAAGTATGTCTCAATAATGCATTCTTTCATAGCAACACAAATTATGTAGATAAGAAAGAGCACACAGAATAAGATTTATTATTTCCTATTCAGCAATAAACTTGAATGCTTTATTTAAGAAAGAAAGTCTTTCATGGAGATACATCTGTAGAAACACTTTTTTCTAAGATTCTGTAGATTAACAAAAAATTAGAACATTCATGTTAGACCACTTTTGCAAATGTTTATACTTTTTCTGCTGCCCATTTATAAACCATTTAAGTTCTTCTTGAGGACATGAAATTGAAGACTAAAACATAGTCCTGGCATTTGAAATTCTGAGATGTTCCTTGGAAGCTTTCTGAGCCAACGTTACAAAATATGTGTCTCTAGAATGAACATCAAAGTGTTGTATTCTCTCTCTTATGGAGAGAAGTGGTCTCTTTATCAGAAACATGAATAGGCATCCATTGTTTGATACTAATGTGGTATAGTTGGTAACTGTATTGTTTTATGATTTTTATTTATTTTATCTATTTTTACCACTTTTTGTTTCAAGATATTCATAGTCATTTCCTAGTAAAATAATAAATCAAGGTCAAAATAGGATGATACATTTTTGTCCATATACTTCTTTCTGTCCATAGGATAGCTCTCTTTTAATAAATAAATATAATTATTTATTTATTAATTTCACACCCCACCACAATTTCCCCTCCCTCCTCTCCTCCCAGCCCTCACCCAGCCTCACAACCTTTTGTCCCCACTCACCCCCAATCCACTACCCTTCCATTTCTGTTTAGGAAAGGGCAGGTATCCCATGAGTGTCAACAAAACATGGCATCTCAAGTTGCAGTAAGACTTAGCACTTCACATGTATTAAGGCTAGGCAAGCTTATCCAGTATGAAGAGTAGGGTCCTAAAAGCTAGTAAAAGAGTTGAAGACTCTTCCTACTTCCACAATTAGAAGTCACACCAGGGGACCAAGCTACCCTACTATAACATACAGAGTGCCTAGGTCAGTCCCATGCAGACTCCCTGGTTTTGGCTCAGACCCTGTGAGCCCTTATGAGACCAAGTTAGTTGATTTGGTGAGTATTCTTGTGTTCTTAACCCCTCTGGTTACTATAGCCCTTTCTAACCCTCTTCTGCAGGATTCCCTGAACTCTGCCTAATGCTTGGCTGTGTCTCTACATCTGTTTTTATCAGATGCTGGAAGAAGCCTCTTGATGACAATTGGGCCAGGCCATCCCTGATTTCAAGCTCTGCTACAAAGCTATAGCAATAAAAACTACATGGTATTGACATAAAAATATACAGGTAGATCAATGGAATCTAATGAAAGACTCAGACAGAAATCCACACACCTATTGACACCTCATTTTCGACAAAAAAAAAAAAAAGCCAAAATTACACAATGGGAAAAGAAAAGCATCTTCAACAAAAGGTGCTGGTTCAACTGGATGTCAGCACATAGAAGAATGCAAACAGATCCATATGTATCATCCCGCATACAACTCAAGTCCAAGTGTATCAAAGACCTCAACATAAATCTAGTTATATGAATCTGGTAGAAGAGAAAGTGGAAAATAATCTCGAATACATTGGCAGAAGAGATCACTTCCTGAACAGCAAACCTATAGTAAAGGCACTAAGATGTTCTATGACTTTTACATTATGGACAGGAGACCCTATAAACATTTTTCCTTGACTTACTATTTCTCACACATACAGTGTTAAGAGAATACTCTGTATTCAATAAAAACTGTAGTCCAAATTGTTTTTTGCACAATTTCTTATGCATGCAGTGTATTATGTTCTAGTCTCCCCCTTCTGCTCATGTCTTCATCTGTGGGTGTGGCTTCTGTACAGGAAAACACAGTTGTTGCATACTCATGATTACTGAAGCCATTTTACATTCATGAAACAGTTTTACACAGAGATTCTCCTCCTGTCTTTGGCTCTGAAATCTTTCTGGTCCTTTTACATCATATTCCCTCTGCCCTAAAGGGAGAGACTTTCATACTGTGATGTAATATCCATATATATATATATATATATATATATATATATATATATATACACACACATAAATTCTTAGTAGGCTTTATTTTGGATAGATTACAGAATTTTATTAAAATATTTTAAAACACAAATTAAAAAGCATACAACAGAACACAATAAAACAAGACCCAGCACTAACCAAGAAAGTTGGTCTTGTTCAAATTGGATATTCGTTTTTTTTTTTTCATTTTCTATCTACAAAGAACCCTTAAATTTGACATTGGTATATAAATCATTATGGCTTTAAATTTATTTTTATTTATTTCACTGATTTCCAAAACCAAGCTAATTAAGCTAACACTGAGACTACCTCCAGTTAGGAGGGACTGGTTAGGCTCCTGGAGTATATTATTACTACATTTGTGATACATTTTATAATAAGAAAAATAAATAGCAAAATCATATGATTATTTCTGTAATTTAGCTTACATTTTCTAAAACCGGTAATAACTAGTGTAATTTAGATCTCATAAAAGAAACAGAGATGCTCCAGTGAATCTAAAATCAAAGCCCATGAAAACCTTTCATACACAATGTAAACAGACATGTTTAATATAAGCATCTGCCAATCTAATCTGATAATTTTGCTCATGTTGTATTTTCTGCCCATTTGGCATGTTTTTATGCAGCAATTTATATACAACACTGTATCAGCATATATGGGGGTATACAAGCAGCTGTGTCCTATTATAAAATTTACAGGAAAAAAAAGTTTGACAAAGAAAATTGCTTCCTAATGAAATATGTAGGGAAAATTCGGAGATGTGGAACCTGTTGACCTATTTCCCATTGGGGCTCACAAGGGCATATCTTGGAAGTGGCCTGTTGGCTAAAATGTTGATTCCTCTTACACAGATCTGCAGGTTTATTCCAAGGCAGAACGTTTCCTGTTAGCTTCACAAATGAGGCAAAAGGAATGTGAAATCAAGTTTTTGAAGCAGTAGGAAAATGCGGCATGCACTTGGTTCCCTACTCCAAAATAAGGTTTTGTTGTTGTTGTTGTTGTTTTTCCTTTTTTTTTCTTTTTGCAATCTGAAAGTTGTGATTAGTGGCAAGCAGAGTAAACAGTGGTGGTGAAGAACAATATACAATCAAAAGCATGCATGAGATGAGCAGCTGCCAGCAGTTAGCATAGTTTATGCACACTGTTTTCCAAACTATTGCTTATACTATTGGGGGAAAGAATCGGGGAGATTGGATAGTTGGCAAAGAATAAGGGTCATGACCTTGCTATAAAAAGTGCTTCTACCTTCCACCCCTGAGTGCTATTTCGATTTGCTGGTTGGGGCCGAGCCTCTTCATGCAAGTATCCTGTGGTCCTGAGATTATCCACTGAGCCAGATATACTCAGCAATAAGTACCCACCACACCCCCCTATCTTTTAGTCTTTAGAAGTCCATTGTCTTGAAATGATTCATACATATGAGAAAGTTCAGAAAGCTAGCTTTCCTCAGAGATTTCCGTAAGAAGGATTTATTTCTTCCTCCATTAAATCCTTGTATAAACCTCTTTATTCTCATTCAAATGTCAATTTTCTCCTTTTAATTGAAGGCCACTGTCAGTGTCTGAGAGGAGTCAAGCCATTTTGATGCTTCAGAAGTGTTGTTGTCTCTGGCCAAACAGTCTAAGCTGAGTGACTGTACTTTGAACCCTCTCCAACATGCTTCTGATACAACATGCAATTTTGATTTCATGGGCTTATAAGACTGGAACTGTCTAATATTTTTTTTCTTTTAGGAAGCCTGAACCAGTGCTTTGTCCATGAGGATTGATACTATCCAAGCAAAATTAAATAAAAAAATAAAAAAATAAAAATAAATAAATAAATAAATAAATAAATGCTCTCATAATGGGGTAAGATAGAATTTGTTTGGTTTGGAGATCATTTGGGGTCCATGATACAGTATACAAAGTTGGGTTATCCTAAAGTCTCTATGCTGTCATGGTGTAGTTTTGTGATGCTTTCCTAGCTTTGTAGAGCAAAGACAGTCAGAAACCAAGGAAAGTTTAAAAAGCCGTGGTGAGCATCTCAGAGAGGCAAGTACAGTGATTTGGGGAAAGCTCTTCTATGGGTCCAAGATGATGGTGCCATCCTTAGCTTTTGATAGGTGGAAGCTAGCTGTCTGCCAAGTAAACAGATTCTAAAGCTTTTTATCTGGTAGCCACAGACGTACATTACAGCATGGATGAGGGTCAGGAATGGCTGTTGTAGAGGGTTAGAGCTAACCTAAGGTCAGGTAACTAGCCTTTCGGCTTGAGGCATCCCAATCTCCCCACAATACTTTCAACTAGTCTCTGTACACGTAGGTTTTTTTTCAGGGCGTTTTTGTATATAATACAGTGGATTTCTTTAGCTTGATAGCTGTGAGACTATGTATTTATGTATCTATTTCCCAACTCCCTATGTAAATGTAGCTCTTTTGCCTCCTCCTCTCTTCCTGTTGTTGCTCTGAAAAGTTTCATGTAGTCCATGCTGGCCCTTCTGTTTCTCCTGCTCCCACCTCTTTATAACCTTGTGCCACCATTACTGGTTTAATACCGTCTATTGTACTATTGTTTTTATTTAGTTTTTCCTAATGGAGTAAAGTGATTTTATTCTGAACCAATTATGAATGACCATGGCTTGGAAAGAGCTTCAGGTTGTCATAAATAAAGAGCTCCGTTGTGGAAGCAGTGAAACAATCATTTTTAATATTTCCTTCTAATTTGCTCATATGCTCACAGCAATCCCTCTCTACTTGCCACACAAAATTGATAGGAAAGATGTGTTACAAATGTCAGTAGAACAATCACAGAATATTTATAATTATCAAATAGGGAGGGGGCAGAGCATGGCCAATGTAGTAGGGTAGGCAAACAGTTCCTGCCCCCACTAATTATATATGTCATAAACAATAGCAAAGTGTAAACTGATATTTTCGAATACTTGTTAGTTCTCAGGAAGTACTTTGGTAAGCATTCCAAAGACACAAGTTCCCAGATTGATATGTGTCCATTAGCAGGAGTTTGGGATACTATACAGTGGTTTAACAGGAATATTTGAAAGTTTAATGTCACTGTTCAGAAGGCCAGACCACTGGTGTATTTAAGATGAACACAATGACTGACCTTCACACCAAATTGTATTTGTATTGGTCTAGCTTTCTCCAAGCTTATGAGATTAACAAGTTATGATTTAGGTATAATAAATGAAAATCTCATTTCAAAAACCCCCACAGAAAAATAAAACCTCCTGTGAGAACATTGTATGCAGATCTGGCTCTGTGCCAGGTATCTTCTTAAACATTTGCCTTCATAAAAAAATAAAATAAAATAAAAATGTATGTGAACACAAACAGGCAAGTGTGGTACAAGATAATCTTTTGAGAAATAAACTCAAATAAATTTTTAAAAGCAAACAAAACCATTATCAAAAATTTACAATTCTATAATACACCAGAGACAGAGAGAGAGAGAGAGAGAGAGAGAGAGAGAGAGAGAGAGAGAGAGAGAGAGAGAGAGAGAGTAGATTTATCTGATGAAATTTATAAGACCCAATGCACAAGATTAAACTCAAACAAACCTGGAACCATTATCAGGCAAAGAGCCTGTTTCTAGACAGATCACAGACCCTAGAAGAGATGAGCATAGCATTTTGCAAGTCTTAATGACTTATCATTAAGATCAGTGCATCTCTAATTGTAGGGCCCGGGTCTGCCCTTGTTCCTGGGGCTCATCTTGAGGACAGTTTCTGGTCAGATGACTAAGCATCCTGTTTGTTCCTGTGCTCCCTCTGCCCCGCCTGGTGATTTGTTTGTAGGGCATTGTTGACTCTATTGTTGATATGGTAATTTCCCACCTGCCTAGGTGTAAGTCCTTGTGCAGCAGTTAGATATGGTAATTTCCCACCTGCCTGGGTGGAATTCCTTGGGCAGGAGTGGGGTATATAAGATTTTCCCCAAGGCTAAATAAACAGCATCCGGCTGATCTCCTTTCGAATGACCCAGGTCTCTTTGTGTGGGGCTGGAGAGATGGCTCAGTGGTTAAGAGCATTGCCTGCTCTTCCAAAGGTCCTGAGTTCAATTTCCAGCAACCACATGGTGGCTCACAACCATCTGTAATGAGGTCTGGTGCCCTCTTCTGGCCTGCAGACATACACACAGACAGAATATTGTATACATAATAAATAAATAAATAAATAAATAAATAAATAAATATTTAAATAAATAAATTCAATCTCCAGGCCCTTGTCTGACTCGCGCACAGTGGCGCGTGAACTGTACCGAGGAGGTAACACAGAATCGGGTGTTACATCTAATCTCTTTTTAAGAGTCATTTCTGTTTGCAGGACATGATAAAGCAACACAGAGGCTCAAGACCTAGCCAAAGTGCAAAGAAAAAGAGAGGGCAGAATTTCAGCTATTTAGCTCTAAAGAGAATGTGTCTATTGAACCTCCACCACAAGGGTTTAGGAACCATTGTGGAAGAGGTACTGAAATGATTGCAAAAGTCAGAGCAGAGAATGACTACAAAGGACAGTGTCTTCTGACACTGCAGGGAAATTGTGCCTTTGAACTCCCAAAAGGCTGTGACTGCGTGGATAAGTTCTGTGAAAGATCAAGCCACATAAAATCCAAGCATGGGGGTGCTAGTTCTGTTGGACGTCTCACCCCTAGTCCCATTGGTAATAGGAAGCTGCTGCGAGGGGGATGGATCAGTTTTCTCTAGTGTGGTGCCCCATCATGTTTATCATGCTTCTGCGGAAGGCCATATATACAAGAATAACTGTGCAGCACAAATTAACCTCAATGGAGAAAAAGGTTGTTTATTTGTTTTATTGGCTTTTCCAGACAGGGTTTCTCTGTGCAACCTTCCTACCTATCCTGAAATGCACTTTGTAGACCAGGCTGGTCTCAAACTCACTGAGATCTGTCTGCTTCTGTCTCCCAAATGCTGGGATTAAAGGTGTGTGCCATCACCGCCAAGCAAGGAAAAGTTTTAAGAGGACACAAAGTTGTGTGGAAGATAAAAGGGGTTGGATGCGGGAATTTCATAGGGAATAGGTCGAGTAAGATCAAAATAACTCTACAAACTTCTCAAGGAAGTAAAAGGCATATTTCAAGAAAAAGAATGGAGTCAGGCATAGTGGCACACACCTTTATTCTAAGCACTCAGGATGCAGAGGTGGGTAGATCTCTGAGTTTGAGGATAGTGCGGTCTACAGAGGGAGTTCCATTCATCCAGGGCTAAATAGAGAAATCCTGTTTCAAAAAACAAAACAAAAAAAAAAAAACAAACAAACAAACCAAAGCAAAACAAAACAAAACAAAAGAGTATGAATGGAGAAATCAAAGAATATGGATACTTTCTAAATAATCGTATGGGACAGTATTGTTAGCACAATTGAGGGAATACAAATTGACTTTCTTCTTTTCTAGGACGGTTTTGATGAGCACAAGGGAAAACAATGGAGCCACAAGATCTTGGTATATTCTACTTCAGTAATTCCTGGGGGAGAAGGCAGTCTCAGACAAGTCCAGGTGAATGACGACACCCAGCTGACACAAATTCCTGTTATGGGAATCATTTAGCAACGTATCAAAGACAAAGACAGCAACACTGAGACATAAATGACATCTCTTTCTCTTATTCTGTAATTTACTTGGCTGAAAGAACAAGAATAAATTGCTTTGTATTGTAGGGTTTTTTTTTTTATGTGGCAGCTGATGTTTCTGAAAGCTTTTCCCTGACTATGTTAATATACACTGATGTGTTCATGTGTCTAAAGGGTTCTAACTCTCATAGCACATTTTTTTGGGGCCAGGATCGTGAGTCAACTCAAAGGCAACAAGTAATTCAAAGAAACCCAGTTTCTAAGTCACTCTGTTACTAGGAACCTGTCCTTTGGTCAAAAATATGGGTTTGCCATTGTGCTGGCTTGAAAGAGAATTACCCCTATATTTTAATTTATTTTAATACTCAGTCTCTAGCTGTTGAAACTGCTTGAGAAGGGAAGAGGGGTATGGTACGAGTGGTGGTACCACAGGCTCTGGGGACATGCCTGTCTGCCTGCTGGCACCTTCCCTCTCATGATTTTCATGGACACACCCTTTGGAACTGTGAGTCCCAAACTAAGTGCTTACTGTTATATGTCGCCTTGGTCAAGTGCTTACTGTTATATGTCGCCTTGGTCAGGGATCTTAGCACAGCAATGGAAACGTAACTAAGAAATTTGTCATTTGTGTAAGACTTTAATATCTATGTAGCTATCACCAACCGTGCCCTGTATCTGCATTGCTGTGTAAGGGCAATGCTGAGAGGCGGGTGGTCTCACTTGCCTCATTTTTATACATGAAGAAACAGGCCCAGAGACAAGGTCAAGACCAAGTACTAAACCTCAAACTGCTTGCCTCAAAAATTCACACTTTCCCCCTCAACTATCCAAACTGAAATTCCTAAAATCTGCATCATCATTGAGAAGAAAGAAACAGCGGGTCTTGAAAAGAAGATTCATTGTGAAAACACTGGAAACTGTAACAGAAAATGTAACTAACAGGTATGTTTTCCCAAGCTTTTGCTTCTTATTTTCTCAAATTTTAGAATTCAAAAAGAAAAAGAAAGAAATTTTCAAAGCTGTGCCTGTGACATGGATCCCCAAGAATGACCATGTTGGTCACTATGCATACTACATGCATCCTGTAAGGCTGCTTCCTGGATGGGGGTAGTGCAAGCCAATGGTCTCTTTATATCCAGTGCTCCTAATTCCACTGACTACAAGAAGTGCACATTGGAAAAAGTTTCATAAGGAACAGAATGCATTTGTAAAAGGAGGTTGTTCATTATATGAAATTGTATTTGTCTTTCATGGAGAAAGAGAATGTATTACTACACACAAATCCAAATAGCTCTTTTTCTCATAGGACTATTTTCCAGATTTTTTAAGCCAAATTGTAATGTCAGAGAAACACTCCAAATTTCATAACCATTATTATGACTCAGGAGCATTAGGAACTACTTAAGGTAGAGTTTGCCTAAGGCACAGTTAGGAAGTAAGTGGAATTTTTCATCTCTGTCCTTAGAGTTCTTCCTCTATATTCACCCGCTCATTCAGACACTTCGTGGTGTGGCGCCTATGTTGCGTTTTATTAGATATCATCAGCCATTTACACATTAGTGTGAATGTGTGATAATTAGCATAACTTACATGCAGGCTTATTTTAAGACTTATGGCTAGGTGTGAAATAAATGTCTTAATAAGACTAAGATGCCTCGAAGAGGAGAACAACGCTCTGGATGACATCATTAATAGATGGTTCCAGTGTTTCCTGACTTGGCACCATGCACTCACCGAGAGAGATCATAGTAGTGAACACTGCAGATTCCTTTAAAGAAGCAATGGGTTTAAGAACATGGAGTGGCAATGAGAAAAAGTAGCATGCTTGCTGTTCTAACAGTCCCACAAACACCCGATGGTCAGAGCATCACATCGCTTGCCCTCCCTGCTTTCCAAGTTCGATCCTTGCTTCTCTCTGCACATGTGGCTCTTCTTTTTACCTCAAAGGCATCAGCTTGTGGTTTGTGCTTGTTTCTTGCTCATTGTAAACTGTCCCACAAAGGCTTCCAGTTCTTAATGGAATTCTTTTTTCAGAGAATGATTAGGCTTGGCAATAATGTAATAAGTATATTAGGCGTGGACACACAGGCAAGGACACACAGGCAAGCACTCACAACTAGTTAGTAAATACTTAGGTTAACTTTTATGTTTTAAATCAAACAGAACATAGCTGAACTTAACGTTTTAAACCACAGATACATGGCAGCTACTACACAGGTACAGGGTATGTGGTATTTCAGGCTTCATACCAACAACAAATACATCAGCAATAATACATGTAGCAGGTCAACACATGGACACTAAGGGCTGTGAGAGCAGTCATGGGTCAAGTCAGTCTAAGGTGATCAGTGTTAAACAGCACCGAAGTGTTTGCCCTTGCCTCCAGCCACCAAGGCGGCTGTTTCAGAATTGTGCCTGTCTCATGTCTTACTGATTTTCATTTGTTTATTTTGATTTTCATTTGTGTGTCTTTGAATTTTTTTTCTTTTTCCTTTCTTTGAAAGAAAGCAGGATGGAACATAAAGTTGGGCAGATAAGAAAGTGGGGGGAGTTGAGGTAATCAGAATACAGGGTATAAAATTTTAATTAAAAAGAAAACCAACAAAAATGAAATGGAATTATCCCAGTCACGTGATTCACCACATTGGTTCGGAAACGACTGAAATGAGCGCACGCATTCTGTCTCTTGCAGCAGGTCTCTTGTCTCCTTCTCCCATAACCTCAAAATATTTGGAGGTTTTGATCTATGCCTGAAAGGGAGTTCGGATTAAAATCCTTAAGCAGTTACAGAAAATAAAGTGAATCTTTTTTCTCATACAAACAGGACAAAAAGCAGCTGTGTGCATGCAGATGTGCCTCTCTTTCTTGATCTAACTGTTCAGATCCATGGCCATTTCCTTTGATCTTCCTGGCGGTCTTACTATCACTTTGAACCAGCATGCCACACACTCTGGGTACCAGCTTATTAAATACAGGTTATTGTTGAAAGAAAGTTCCAACTGAGACCGAGTTGATTCATGTATGGTCCCCGTTGTTTACTAAGAATACTTTTGGCTGGAAAATATTGAAAGGCAGCTTTCTTTCTCTTTCTTTTTTTAAAAGAAGTTTTAAATCCCTTTTATTTTGGAGAAAGAATATCTTTGAAGTAAAATTTATACTCTCTATTCCCCAATTGGTGTAATAGCAGTTATCTTTGTATTTGAAGGCATCTGTACATCAGTGACTTGGTTGAGTACATATCCAATGTTTCATTAACTAATATCAATGTTTTTCTTCAAAACAGAGACTGTATAACATACATGCTTGAAAACAATGGTGTCAGGAAAATCCTAGTCCTGCTGTTAACCATTCTTCAAAATTAAGTTACAGTATTTCTCTCTTCCCTTAGTCAAACTCTCCCAATACACTCCCTCCCATTTTCAAATTCATAGTCATTTTTTACACTAATTGTTATTGCCTCCACTTATAGATTTGGATATAAACATATGTGCCCTAAATATAGTCTGTTCAGTTTGTATAATGTTACGTGTGTGCATGATTTCAAGAAATACACTGGAAACTAGACAACCAATTGGTATGATTGTAATAATAAAAAATGTAATCAATAAAAAAGGAAAGAATCTTACATTTTTGTAAAAGTAAAATACAGAGAGGTTGCACACAACTAAACACTATACTTGTGAAATCATATAATATAATATATATATATATATATATATATATATATATATATATATATATATATATTAGGCACACTGGTGTAAACACTAACACAATTATGGTGGTTTGAATTATAGAATAAAACAGATACTCTTTTATTTATGATTTTTTATTTACTTCATCCTCTCTGGCCCTGCATTTCTTTTCCTTTCATTTATTTATTTGTTTATTATTTGCATCTTTCACATTTCACATCATGTATCTTGATTCCATTCATCTCCCCATCCCTTTGTACCTGCCCTCTGCCCTGGCAACTCCCCCACCACATGCCACACATACAAATAAAATAAAATATACGAGAAAAGAGAAGAAAAGAGCAGGGGGCAGGGAAGAAATCTCTTTGTGGAAGCATTAGTATGACACTGTGAATCAAGTAGTATGTCTTACAGTCCATATGTCTTTGTTTGCAAAGAGTCATTGGTCTGGTCCTAGGCCTCTAGTTTATGCTACACCACCGATTCTGGGTCCTCACTAGAACTCCTCTTGGATATCCTGTTGTTCTGTGTCTTGAAGATCCTGCAGCTTTGTATCTGTAGAACCAGCCCCTTCACATGCTCCAGTAGATCTTAGATAGTATGGATATTGGGGGAGGAAGAGACAACTCATAGCCCTGGCTCTGGGCCTGGATGATTGTAGGACTGGTTAGTTGGCCAGCTCTTCCCCTATCCTTACCACCAGGTTGAGCCATCTAGCCTTGCCCTCTGAAGAAAGGAGTAAGGGGTGGGACCAATTCTCCTGCTTTCATGTATTCAAGGTAAGCTCTCCTACACTTGAACCATTAGTGCCAGCTCATCTGTGTTGCCCAGGCTAGGTAAAGGCCATTCTCTGGAGTGCTGCAGCTGATGAGGGGTAGGGACAGCTCTCTGGACCTTAGGACCTCAGGGCAGCTCTCGCAATTTCCATAAGTGTCAAGAATTGATGGGTGGGAGGCATTGTAGAATGAATTCTAATTGATTGTAATAATAAAATCCCAGAGTCATATGTAGGGGTAAATGCTGAAAAATCAGAGAAGTAAAAGAACTAGCCACTAGAGAGACTTTTTATCTCTACCATATCCTCAGTCTGAAGGGGGCAAGATCCTGTCTACATGAGTTCTCAGACAGAATGCTCAGACTGAATGCTTTGAGCTCCTGTCTCCTCACACCTTACATTGCTCTCTCCACCCAGCCATATCCCTTCCTGTCTCCACCTTCCTAGTGCTGGAATTAAAGGCCTGTGACTCTTAAGTACTGGGATTAAAGCTAAGAGCTATCACTGCCCAACTCTGTTTCTCTTTTAGACTGAATCAATCTAGTGTAACCCAAGGTGGTCTTGAACTCACAGAGATCTGTCTGCCTCTGTCTCCTGAGGGCTGGGATTAAAGGTTTGCGCCAACACCACCTGGAATCTCTAGATGACTAGTACCTTAACTCTGCACTCTGTTCTTCAGGAAAGCTTTGTTAGTTAGATCACCAAGAAAATATCACATTTCCTCTTTTTTGTCTAAAATAAAAAAGAATATTATAACCAACATAAGAAAAACAGTATACAGTAAGTATAATAACTATATACAATATATAAGGCAATAAATACATCAACAACGTCTAGTCCATTTGCCTTTGACAAATTCAGAGAAAATACTCCATTTTCTAACCTATCTCAGTGAGTCCAAAGTCTTGAACCTAATTTACTTTCTATCCTAACTTACATTACCATCCCAAACTATCTTTTGTTGTCTCTCAACCTCATACACTTTATACCTCTTCAGTGAGTTTCTTTTCTGAGTCTGATACACAAGGAAAACTATAACTATGACTGTAAGTCTTCAACTCCGTCAGAGACCCAAGAAGGAAATAATATTAACTGAGTAAGCAAGAAGTGCAAGCAAGTGCAAAAAATGTGAGAAATGCCAGAAACAGCTGACTACCTAGACAGTCACCCAAGGTTCCTCTGCAACATTGGGGCATCCATCTTTGGTCTACAGGCCTAGAATATTTAACAGACTTTTCCATGTAGCAGGATTTTTGAAGGACTGTCCTGCCTTGCCTTGAAACAAAATATTACCACAGGATACCTATCCCTTGCCCATCACATATGGTAGATGAGGGGTGGAGTCAGATTTCAAGGTTCTTGCCTTTGGCTTATGCACATCCCTACCTACAGGGTCAGCTCTACTATACTGCCCAGGCAAGTCTAAAGGACCATTCTATTGCTTCAGGTTGTAAAAGAGTAGGGTTTTTCCCCCATTTGCCACAGGTGAAGATGACCATTTTTTCTTTTATTTTAATATATTTTTCATACATTGTACTTGACCATGGTTTATCCTCCTCCATCTCCTCCCAGAACCTCCCCACCCATGCACCCCTACCTCTTACTTTCTTCCTTAGAAAACAAACAGGAAAAAACAAGCCCCCTCAAAAAAACAAAAACAACAACAACAACAAAAATAAAAGCAAAGAAAAAGAACAAGGAACACTTTGTTAAAAAAAAAATTCTTTTTTAGGAACAAGTAGAAACAAAAAGCCAGTACGTGTACTGGCTTTGGGGGACCCTAGTCTATTTGTCGATTCGGATGCAAACTTTCCTAGGACTGGATGGGGGGGGATTGGACTTCCCACAGGGCGGGGTTCCCTGTCCTTGCTAAGGAAGGAGGGGGAGGGAGGAGGGGAAGAGGGGGAGTGGGAGGGGAATGGGAGGAGGGGAAGAAGTGTAAATTTTTTGAATGGAAAAATAAAAAAGAAAAAAAATCATATATATATATATATATATATATATAATTTTATTTTATTGAGCTATACATTTTCTCTGCTCCCCTTCCTGCCTCTCCCATCCCTTTCAAACCTCTCCCATGGTCCCCAAGCTCCTCATTTACTCAGGCTATCTTGTCTTTTTCTACTTCCCATGTAGATTAGATCCATGTATGTCTCTCTTAGGATCCTCATTGTTGTTTAGGTTCTCTGGGATTGTGATTTGTAGGCTGGTTTCCTTTGCTTTATTGAGAACATATGATAATTGTTTTTCTGGGTCTGGGTTACCTAACTCAATATGATGTTTTCTAGCTCAATCCATTTGCCTGCAAATTTCAAGATGTCATTATTTTTCTCTGCTGTGTAATACTACATTGTGTAAATGTATCACATTTTCCTTATCCGTTCTTCAGTCGAGAGGCATTTATGTCATTTCTAGGTTCTGGCTATGACAAGCAATTATGCTATGAACATAGTTGAGCTCATGTCCTTGTGGTATGGTTGAGCATGTTTTGGATATATACCCAAATGTGGCATTGCTGGGTCTTAAGGAAAGTTGTTTCCCAATTATACAAAGAACTCAAGAAATTTGTCATCAAAAGAACAAATAACCCAATAAAAAATGGAGTACAGACCTAAACAGAGAACTCTCAGCAGAGGAATCTAAAATGGCTGAAAGACACTTAAGGAAATGCTCAACATCCTTAGTCATCAGAGAAATGCAAAGCAAAACAATTCTGAGATTCTATCTTACACCTGTAGGAATAACCAAGATCAAAAACATTGATGACAACTTAAAAAATATCCTAAACACCATTAAAACACAAAATTGGACATCATAATATATAGGCAAAAGACAATTTATATAAAAGTAATGTTGAAACAAAAAATATGAGAAAAAAGTCTACAAAATAACCACCAAGCTCACATTTTTTATCATCTAGTGCTAGGGATAGGACCTGCCTGTATGTGTCTTTTATATACCCAGTGATATTCCATTGAGTAAAATTAATTTTTCTTTCGCAGTTGTCAAATGGAAATAACTTCTTAGGGATGGGAGTTTGAATTTCATAATCTGTAATCTGTAATATTAGGTTGATAATATTCATTTAGAAAAACAGGTGTTATATTTGAATGAATAACTTCTAGGGAAGTTTACATTAAGAAGATTCAGTAAGCCTATCATTTGGGAGGTCATTATCTAGCATTAGTAAAATGAATCCTTTTAGACCCTCATTCTACTTTCATCTATAAGAAGTACCACTACAGAAGACTGTATGTTCAATCCCAAATATCTGCACCTGTACATTCTTTTGGGGGGCTGATATCTTATCATCTGATTGTACCTGAAAACTGAGTCATATATCCTGCAGGAATCTCAGAGGGCCCCAAGCTGAATCTATTTTACTTACTGTGCCCCAGGTGGAATCCCTTTAGATTACACAATGTCTTTTGTCATTACAATAAACATAATTTAAAATTAAAATGTCCTAAATACCGCTTAAATATATTTATTATATTCTATAATAGTTCTCTTCTGAAGAAATTATGAGTATATATTTTACTAGTTTAATAAATAATTCTACTCCAAAAAGATCCTCATGAAAAAAATGATTTATGTATAACTAGGAAAGCACAGTACCATGAACTAACAATTATAAACTAGCAATTATATACTTAATATTCTTAGGCACCCCACAAAATATGTCACTTCGTCATCCGCATCATCACATTGGATTGGCAAAATGTTATTGTCATATAGTGTGTTATTCACCGATAAAAGCCATTGAGTTATATTGCATACATTGAATCAAGTATTTATTAAACACTTATTATTCTATTATCATAAATATGAAGGCTATATCAGTCTTACACTCTTAAGTTGACCCTGAAAAGAACTTGCAGTTCACAACTGATAGTATTAAGGTGGGTGGCCTAGATGTGATCAAGAACACAGAGGATCCATGCCTGTTCCTAAGCTCCCCCTGGGAATGGTTGAGAATTATTGTGATGATCATACCAATGGAAACCCTCCATGTTCCCAAGTGAGTTAATACTTTGCAGACAAAAAACACAGGAGCCTAGTTCACACCTGTAAAGCTTAGACTCAGACTCTGTTTTCTGCATAGCCCTGAAGCAGGGGAGGGAGCATGCAAAAGACCATTCAGGGTCCTTTAAAAGTTCAGGGCAACTCAGCAGGGATAGCACAGCTCTCTCTTCACTCAGTTCAGCCCTCATTTAGTTCTCAGCACTATTATTTTCTAATCTCTAAATGCAGAGGGTTTTGATAAGAGATACCATAATCTGGAACTAAAGTGAAGAAGTACAATCACACATATAAATAGTTCATCCACATTCCATCAAGGCCTTCACATAGTAGAAGGCTGCTTCTAAAAAAAAAAAAAAAAAAAAAATTCCTTCAGAGTATTCCGCAAAAGCACTAGAAGAATGGTACCCGATTCTTTAATGGACAGTAACTTCTGGCCTACCATTTTGCTTAGGAAATGTCTAATTGCTTTAATTAATTGTCAAAAGAAAGAGGCATTCATTTGTGAGTAAACTATCAAAGAATTACACAATATGTACGAATTAGAATTGCTCTAACAGTCTAGGGAGACAGTTTGGCAAGAAATATGTTGCAAAATAAATTATCCAGATTAGTATTTGAACGGTCTTCTTTCTATTTGTCCCCCTCCCCTGAAATATTATGAGATAGTTACAAAACAGTGTTTCATAAACACCAAAGGATAATTACGTATCCTCCATTTGTGCAGTATTACATAAATATCATCATTCGTTTAGAGTTTTATGTCTAAAATAAAGCGCATTGCTAGGGAAAATGTCAGTCATAGAAGGTTTCCTAAGTGCTAATTGTTTTCAACAGAGTCACAGTGGACTATTAATTATGTCACTAATTAACATTTTATTGTTTTTCCATTTTGAGATATTGCTGTGTACAAACAGCACAGATACTACTTTTAATTTAGCAAGAATACCCTCTTGGGTAAACACCAGTAAAATGTATACGTTTGAGAGGGAGTTTGTGGTACAAGGGAAAAGATGGAGTGAAAAAAAGACAAAGGGAGATGACATACTATGTTATTTAAAATTAAAAAAAATAAAGATATGCCTTGAGACTTTAGATCTTTCATCCACTGTTACACTCTCTGCTGTTAGGCTCAGGAAGACTTTTCTGTTGCTGGGACTTCATACTTTGCTAAGAAAAAAACAACAAAAAAAAAAAGAATGAATGAATGAGTCATTCACCACTGGCCTACTCGATAGTCATTTAAGGTTCTTCTTCTCTTTTAAATAGGATAACCAAGAGATCAGTATGAATGAGATTAAGTTTTAACACTGACAGTGTACAAGTGTGGGAAATATTTGACTTGCAAACCTTATGTAACCACATCACAGTCAGAGCACATTGAAGAAAAGCTGTGATTCCTGGAAGGTACCTTCCTAAGGCATATTGCAATTTCTAAACAATTGATCCACTCTCTACTTTCTGGATTCTATCTTGTGCTTGCTGAATGGATATTATGCAATTAAAGATATCTGTTTTATGTCAGTCTGGAGCCAATTTAAAACAAAAATATGAAAATCAGATACAGGTAATTATTAATTGCCTTTTACTTGAAGACATAAAAGTCTTTGGCACAACTGCTAGCGTGTCAATAATTTTGTACTATTTTTCATTTATGCAGAAGGGGTGAGTGAGGTACTGACACTGTATTCCCACAAATTCTAGGATTAAAATTAGCAAAAAATTATTTTTTTTCTTTTTCAATTATTTTTAACTAATTGAATTCTGAATAATTAACAAAACTTTTCCAAGGACTTCTAAACAGTATATTTAAATTTTTAATTCAAAAGGCATACACCTTTAATCTTAGCACTCGGGAGGCAGAGGCAAGTGGATCTCTGTGAGTTCAAGGCCAGCCTGGTCTACAAAGTGAGTTCCAGGACAGCCAGGGCTACACAGAGAAACCCTGTCTCAAAAAACTAAAACAAAATGAAAACATGCACCATACAAGTGGCATGCTCCTAACTGTGGAGGGGCTTGTAAATACAATGCAAAAGTACGGATATTTAAGTCAATGTTCTTTAGGATTTAAGATGGAAACTTATCAGTATACACTGAAGAGATGGGGAATTTTGTATTAATATTAATGTAGCTCAAGGGGTTGGAAGAAGACTTGAGGCAAGCTAGAAAGAACAGAACTTGACCCACTTTGCCAAGTCCAAATTGAACCTGGAAGCAGCAAGTGAATCTATCCTAGTCCACGTGGGCATTTGCAGGAAGTGGGGTCATGTAACTTAAAAATATGAGTCGGGCAGTGGTGGCACGCACTTTTAATCCTAGCATATTGGAGGCAGAGGCAGGCAGATCTACATGATTTGGAAGCCAGCCTGTTTTACAAAATGAGATCCAGGATAGGCAGGGCTGTTACACAGAGAAACCTTGTCTTGAAACAACCACAAAATAAAACAAAACAACAACAGAAAAATGGCAGGATATGCAGCTGTTGCCCCAGTGATGGGGATCCTGCAGCTATCAACTATCTTTCTGAAAGAGGAGATCACACATGTGCTGGTAGGGCTGATTGGACCTAAGGGGGTACTGGGAGACACACATCTGCCCCCATTGCCACTAGGACAATTGAAGAGGTATTGCGAGAGATGGGATAGGAGCAAGGTGGTTGGTTACCTGGAAATAATTATGGAATTCTCATGCGTAAGGCACACAAGCTGAAACAACTAGAAGTTGGATGTGTGTGTGTAAGATTTGAATTAAAATTTTCTTTGCACAGTCTGAATGGATGTTTATCAGGCTTGGGTGAGAAGTAGCTAATACTGAAGACTTCTAATATCAACTTACAAATAGCATTTACAGCTGAACAGAAACAAGGCTCCCTGGAACCCTATGCATATGGAGAGCAGTGTCTATGTGGAGTGGAGTGCAGCAAATTGCCAACTATTAGTATTTTGTAGATTATAGAGCATGTTCTCACATCTCTTTTTAGTAGTACCTAGTAACAGTCCCATCCAAAAGGCAAGCCTGGAAGACCCAGGGGGAAGAAAAAAAAGGAAGGGGTGTGGGTGTAGCCATTAGGATTCAGACTTGCCTGGGTGGCAAACATCAGAAACCACTCAGGGTGTCAGTGAACAGAACTAAATTCAGGCCAAAAAAGACCTAGAATTTTTCATTTCAAAGAAAGGGACAGAAGGAGTATAGCAGGCTAATGTTTCCGGAAACTTCTACAGCAATTCATAGTCTTTGGTAATTCCCCAGGGTGTGAAAGTCCAAAGAAAGGTAGCTTCAAGTTCTCAGTACTTAGTGAACATATCAAGATTAGTTAGATAGTCTCCCTTGGCTTACATTGGAAGTTTGGACTTGGGTAGAGACAAGGTATGAGAAACAAAACTAAATAATTACTAAGAAGACAGAGAGGCTTGTGGGTCTGAACAATAGGAGTCACCCATGAGAAAAACATGAGCCGTGTTTGGAAGAATCCTCTGATTTTTTTTTCCTTATGAGGAGGCAATCAGCAACTGGATGGAAGGAAGAAGAGATGACAGAAGTTGTGATCCTACCTGCTTTGTGTCCAGGGTTCTCGAAATTTCCATGAAGATATGCTTAGGTGATTTGTCAGAAAAAAAAAAAAAGCTAAGTCAGAACTTTGTAATTGTTTAGAGGCTTTGAATATATGTAAATAGCATGTTTAGATGAGGCTTTCCACATTTATTAGCCTTTTCCTTTTACGTACAGTGTTTGAAAGGGAAGTGTTGCGTGAGCTTTTGATAAATGTAATTTATTTATCACAAGAACACATTTCTTTAGTGAGATATGTGTGAGGGTTTCTTGCAGGAGGAACATATTAAGTGTCAAGCCTTCAGATGAGTTTCTCCTTCAGGACCATCTTTAGCAGCGACTGAATGAGAGGATAGTCTTTTATGAGATACATGTACATCTTACAATGTCTGAAAGCAGAGCGTTCCTCAAAAGCACTTTCTCAGATTCCATGGAATGTGTTAATAAAAACAAACAGCAAAGGGACAATCTTGTTCCTATTTATAACACTTTGCATATATTGAAATGTTTCCTTCTGTAGCGATCCTGTGGGATTAGTGCATACGTGTGTGTATCAGTAACTGATTTTATAATATATAGAGTATATTTATTGTGTACATATATATAGCACATATATGTGTATAGGGTATAGTGGTTATGATATATATATATAATATATATATACTTTCCCTCTCTCTCTCTCTCTCTCTCTCTCTCACACACACACACACACACACACACACACACACACACACACATGCTGTCAAAGTGAAGAAAGAACAATGTGACTGTTTGAGCCACTGGAGAGCATGAACACATTATCAGGAGCCAATGTTTAAAGAAACCGAACTTGACCATTACATACAACACTGTATGTGCTCACATGTCACTGAATTTAGTTCAGTGAGTATCAGATTGGACAAACCTATTGCTCTGAGAATGGGAACATGCAGACCACTCTTTTTATTATATTTTGAGCTTTGGTCTCCCATTACCTGAAAATGTTCCATGATTAGAGATTTTAAGTAATCAATACTCACAATTTAGTTGCTTATGCTAAACAAGCAATTCTTTGGATTAAACAGATGAAAATTTCATCTATAAGTACATAATGTGGGAACCCGAGAAAATTAGTCTCAGACAAAGGGTATTTGGGGCAAATAGCATATTTGGAACTAAGTCTGATGAGAGGGAGAATAGTGGGAACAAATAGCTCAGATTATAACAGAGGGAAGTAGAGAGCTGGGGAGCAAAGCAGTGACAGGTCAGAGGGCCTCAGATGCCATTAACTGCATAAATGTTTATTTTCTAAATACATTTTTCCTTTCACATTTTTTTCTCTCCATTCACTCCCCTATATCCCCCATCTTCTTCAAATACATAGCTTTTATTTTTTACTAATTGGTACTCTGTGCTCATATGTATATGCATGTATATTCCTAAACATGTATATTTATGTTTATATTTTTAGGACTGACTGTTGGCGCTGGGCAACCAGTTGTTCCATGAGCAGAAGCAACTCTCTCACTCCCAGCTTCTTATAGCTTCATATGTTTCTTTGTGTAGTGTTGAGGCATGAATCCGGAGCTTTTCCCTCCCCATTTTGACACATCCATTGATATCATCCTTATTCAGCTCACATTTGGGAAACCAAGTATTACCTTTCATGTAAATTCATTATTTCCCCAAGTTTTCTAAAGAATGATATTCTGAATTCACTTTTAAAAATTATGCTTCATGATTAAAAACAAATAATTTTTGATTGAAAAAATCCACACAGGTAGTATTAATGAAAGCAAAAAGGTCTAGTGATTTTTTTTTTTATCAGATTGTCTCTCTGCATATGACAGCGTGTTAAGATATGGGACCAAATACAGTCGTTTCATTATCAAAATGGGGAGTGGATGTGCCTTCCAGTTTCCATGTCAAATTATAACTCAGAAATAGTTAAGAAGGAAAATGGAATTACCAAAGGTTATTTCCTTTTAAATTAAAAACTCTTGACCTCAGATATTGAAAGCCCCCAATGTATTTCCACTCCACGAAAAAGCACAGGGGCCCACTCGTACATTTGTGAACACTTAGAATACTACCTTACCCCAACCATCCCATAGTTATAATTAAAAGCTACATTTTGTTAAGCAAATTAGGAGTTACAATAAAGTGGAGGGAGCATGTGTAATGAATAATTAACACTGTATAGACTTCAGCATCATAATTAAGATTAAATGCCACATATATTCAAACTAGATTAGCATAGCCATTGAAAGTAGCAATGTGCTCAGCGGGAGAGTATGATTTTGCTAAATAATGTTTTATGAAGAGTATTCTAAAAACATTAAGCATAAGGTTGTCATATGTAAAATGATTAAAGTTTTATACAAAAGAATCTGTAATTCCAGCAAATGAAGTAATTTCATTCTCCTGCTGTTTTCACCTTGAGAAACACACGGAAAATGGACATGCTCGCTCTGTGATGTCGTATTAACTTGAGTATGAATCCCCCTTGTTTGAAGTTAATGAACCCTCACTACATAAATCTGGAGTAACATACAGTTCTAGCATTTCCCTCACGAATTCCCTTTGTATCTGTTGGTAACATTCATTTTCTCAAATTCTTAGTTCTAGATTCATTTCCCAATCTGCCTAGCAAGGTATTTCTGTGCATTGCTCAAAATAAACATATATTTAACTTATGAGTTTTGCTTGATTTTGGAAAACACCATTGATGATGGATCTTCATGCATTTCAAAAGCACGTGCCATACATTCGTGCTGGCGACTATACATTTTGTGTTGCACAAATTCTAACCGTATATCTTTCCTATTCTTTTATGATTTTTTCCAAAAATATTTTAAAAATTAGACTTTCAAAATAAAGCCAAAACAAATGGTGTGTTTAGACTAGGAATGGCAGTGATTATGATTCTTTCCAAACAAATAACTCCACTATTTTCCAATTGATCTGAAACTGTTTTTTTAAAATCATCTTAATCATATTCTACATGTATCATTTATTATCCACAAGGTCACAGAACAAGGAAGGGGTGAGGAGCCATCCAGTAGCTGACTACTGGCATAGTGTTTAGGAGAAATAGGGCAGCTCCTCCTCTATCAGGCTTTACACAATTTGATGAAAACCAAAATAAATACATGATGTGTGTATTGAGTTTCATGTTCATAAGTTTATTTTAGAACTTGAAATACTATATCCCAGATAACCAAAATCATTTGTTTAAAAAGTCAGTCATTGGATTATTAACAAATCAAGTTACAATAAGAAACAAGTTCAGAGTGGTAAAGGTTTAGGTACCCCTTTGTCTTAAAACCCCATATACACATGTGGGTACAGTACAACCTGCAGCAAAAAGAACAAGAAAGACTAAAGGTTAGGGGAAAGGTTGAATGAAGATAATGGACACTGATTTGAACAAGAATCCAAAGCTAATTATCTTTTTTCATAGCTCTAATACTGTTATATATTTGGGTGGGGGTGCTAGTAGGTTAGTGCCTAAAATATATTCAGTAGCAAAACTGTAAAATCAAATGTGAAGCTCCATAGCCTTTGGATGTCATAAACTTTGGGTCTGGTTTATTTCAGCATGTTTTTTAAAACAAGTTTTTTATAATTATTTATTTATTTATTATTGAAAATAGATTTTTCTCTTATACAATACATCCAAATCAATATGACAGCTCCTAGAAAATTGTGAGTCAATACTCTCAATACCCAGCTATGTCACTCTTGGGCATATACTCAAAGGGCACTCCATCCTACCACAAGGAGACTGGCTCAACTTCTGTTCACTGTGGCTTTATTCATAATAGCCAGGAACAGGAAACAATTTAGGACTCCCTTAACTGAAGAGTAGATAAAGAAAATAGTTTATTTTCAAAAGAATACATTTTCTAAAATTAAGACAACAAAATTATACCACTTGAATATAATTGCCAGGAAGAAACAAGCTAGAGAAATAAACAATTTGGAGGCTACATCTGTTTCATTCAGTCACCACTGGATGAGAATGTCTTCAAGCAAGGCTTCTCGATGGCACCGTACACTCTTTCCCTGTTAAGAATCTGCGGTTTTCAGTGGATGAACCCTGGGTGTGTGGAAGGAATGGGAGGAGGAGAGGGAGTGGGAATTTGGATTGGTATTTTAATTAATAAATAAATAAATAGATAGATAGATAGATAGATAGATAGATTGATTGATTGATAGATAAATAAATAAATAAAATCTGTTGTTTAATCCACTATATGTAAACAAGTGTTTGTATTAGAATCAGAAAATGAGTTTGACCCAGGGTACGATTATGCTTGTGAACTGAAAAGGTTTCTAAAATATAACATTAATTTCTTTTATTATAATATATAATATAGCATTCTATACAAAATTAAAGCATATCCAAAACAGTCAGAAAGCACTGATTGCCAGAAGTTGGTATTCTCTGTAGCTACACTACAAATAATCACAGGAAAAGTCCTAAACTATCGATTAGCTAACTAGGCAAGTAGTTAGAAATAACACAAAATCATGAATTTCCTAGGTGTAATGTGGTGATTCACTAAGTCATCTAGGACAATCCTGAAGGCAAAAGAAGTAATAAGTAACAAGAACAAAAGTATTAAACTTGATTCCAAGGAAAAAGAAACATTGCAGTTATTTTATTCACTCAAAGCCCTTTGAAAATGGTATTAATTACCAATTGGGGTTTGGAAACTGGAATAGTTTTGTGGATTTAAGATTTAAGATGCACTTGGATGCTTCTTCTGTTATTAATAAATTATGTTTTCAGCAATATAATTGTCCAACTTGTGAATTAACTACACCAAAATTCATATCAATTACAACATTATATTTTGTTAGTGTAAATATAGATATTAAAATAATAAAAATCAATAGCTGTTATTCTAAGTGTTTTGAAAACTATAACTGGATTGGACAAAATATTTATTTTAAACCTATTTGTAATAAAAATATGACTAAATTGGACAAGATATTTATTTTAAACTTATTTGCAATAAATATTTCTACCCAGAAATTTGTGTGTCCAATCTAGTAAAATTTACAGATTAATGATGAAAATAAGGAGTTGGATCTTGTGGCCATCTGTGTTTGGAATATTTATCATAAAATGTGAGATGTTCTCCTTAAAATTTTGACATTATGTTTTGAACATAGTTCTCTCAATGAGTCTATAAAACTGGTGGCTCTCGGTTCTCAGATCAGGATGAAGGATTAGCATGGCAAAGAGACACACACACTGTTCCTTTTGTAGCTGCCAAAAGGAAGCCGTTCACAACTGTCAGGGGCATATTTTACACCATTCCATTTAACCCTCTCACTCAGCAAGGTTTCTGTTTCTTAGTGCCAATGCATGGCCTTATTTAATTTACTTCTTATAAATACGAGTGGTTTCTCTCCTGAGAATGAGCATGGAAAGACAGGAATATGGAAGTCACTTCTCAGAGAGGTCTTAAAATTCACGGAGCTTTGTGGAACACATCTTGTTGGTGTTAAAGGCATAGCCCTTGGAAACGCGCACCGGGTACAGAATATTGGGCTGTCGTCAGCAGCGGAGAGCAACTAGCTAACAAGTAGCATTGCCACTGACGCAGTTGAAAGGAAATTAGTTCTGTCAACAACCAACGAGCCCGCAAAGGAGTTCTGAGTCCCAGATGAAAATTCAACTTTGATCAGCACATTGGCTGCAGTGGGATAAAATTGTGAGCGGGGCCAGTTAGCCCACAAAGTGACTTCTGACCTAAAGGACTGCACAGCAGTAGGGTGTTCTTAACACATTACAAGTCGTCTAGTCTGTGGTAATATTCTATTCAGCCAGAGAAAACGAATACACTTGATTTTACCAATCTGTCTGAAACCTCCATACTCCTGCTGACCAGTTCCAACATCAAAGCAGCTAACAAGGAAAAGAAAGCAGCCTCTCAATGTAAAATGAATGTGTAAGTCTTCAAGCCTCAAGGAGGAAGTGTATGTGCACAGGTTCTGAGTAGCAATCTCCTCTGAAAGCAAAGCCTTCCATCTTGGGGGTGGGGTGGGGTGGGTTTGTTCAACACAGGGTGGAACAGGAGAGGTGAAACATTCCATCTTTTGGAAAATCTTTTCAAGTTCTGGAAGTAAACAATCTAAAGACTTCAGGGAGTCCTTGTAACTAACCAGATTTCTAAGGTCCGTCCTTTCCTAAGCAACAGGGGCAGCTCAGAGACACTCGGAGAAGGGGAACAGACTGGGGAAAGCAGAGACCAGATCAATGTAAGAAACAGAGACTAGCTGAGTACCCTGGAAGACAGATGGTCAGATCAATTTGTGCAACTCAGAAAGAGGCACCTATTGAGCTGCCTGGAAGATGTGCTGTGTGCTCTAGCTTTCTAGCTTTGGTGAGCCGCCATCCATGCTGGAGTGTGCTTTTGGAGATGGAGCTGGCTTTAACTCATTTCTGCTCCTGTGAACTACCCCTCACCAATGTCCTTGTAAATAACCCCAATAATAGTCACTGGTCTACTAAGTTGGACTTTGGTGGTATTCTTATGTTAGTCTGCCATAGGCTTTCTATTTGGAGTGAGTAGATGTTTGTTGTCATCGCCCTGGGAACAGTGTCACACGACTATAGGTTGACCATGTCATCAGCTTTTCCAAAAGCTTTGAAAGGGGATGCATGTGCACAAGTGCAAAATTCCTTTGTACAGATAAGATAGCTATGTAGTTCTGAAAAAAATAAAGCCTTGATGAGCATTATGTAGGACTGCTAGGTTTATATTTGAGTCCAAAGTATAGGAACAAGTCACATGTGTGTCATCTGTTACTGTTAGAGCTAGTCACAGGGAGGTTTAGTTTCCTTAATATTTGTATAAATTATCTGCTCAAATTATCATTTTTAAGTAAGCAGGATAGTTAAAGAGCATTATCCAAATTCCTGCAAATAACGACAATGTTCAAAAACATTATTTCATGGAAAACAAAAACTTGCTCCCTTAAAACGTATGTCATTGAACAAATTTATTATTTGGTATCCACTTATATGCCATACAATGGATGAACTGGAAGTAGGCATTGACACAGGCCAGTGTAGTCATAGAAATTGTGAAGCGGTCAGATGCACTTAGAGATGGTGACAGTGAAGACCTCAATTTCATCTTGCTTGAACTTTTCACAGATTCTGATCATCAACTAATACATATAATTGCTTTCCTGAAAAATTAACTGTATTTCAAGAAAAACAAACAAAGCAGCAATAAGAAAAAAAATAACAAGTCTAGTAAAATAGCAAGGAAGACAGATTGATGTATGTTCTAAAACACTCATAAATAAATTCTGCAGCAATCAAAGCCTTCCTTTTTAACTTTTAAATGAAATAAATAATGCCTAATTCTTGATTATTACAAGTGTTATATAATTCACATAAAACAAGGGTCATAATGGCAGACATTAGTGTCGTGAGTGGTGGGAGAAGGCAGAAAGTGTAGGGATAAAGTGGTGGTAGGCGAGGATGAAAAGTGAGTGTGAGATCCCAGGGATGCAGAGGAGTGCTGTGAGGAGCTGTTACCTGGACAGCACTGCTGTCATATCATGAGCTCAGAAGCTTCTCTTACCTGTATAAGATCTACACAAGATCAAGCCCACCAGAATCCTAACATAGAAGGGGTAGGTGGCCTCTGGGCCCCGTCCCTTTCTAAGGTGTTACTGGCAAGTGATAGCTGCTTTGGAAGAGACTACCTTTCTATTGAAGATACGTGTTCACTGGCTGCCTCACCTCTATTAGATAGCTCCATACCTATGCACATATGGGCAGTGTTAACTGGGTCTACAGGGCATTAAATAAACAAAACATGAGTTGGAAGAAGTTAATGACAGGGAAATAGGGAAATCTGGAGGAGGACTTGAGAGAAGCTGTGGCCATATTTCATAGGACACATGAATGAAATCAGTTTGGGGGAACAATAATGACAATATTACTTTCTACGTCACTGTCCTACCTATACAGACTGCAATTAAATTATTGCAATTTAACTCACATGAATATTGGCTTATTTTATTTTTATTAGAAAAGTAATCCAACAAACAAAAGGCAAATAGAAAACATACAGAAACAAATTCAAAATAAAAGACCACCTTGATGATATTCATAGCAATTTCAGAGATTTTTATTGTTTTTTTTTTTTTTTTCATTTTTCAAGATAGGGTTTCTTGAACCTAGCTGTCCCAGAAATCACTTTACAGACTGGCAGACTTGAAATCACAGAGATTTGCCTGCCTCTGCCTCCAGAACGCTAGGGACAAAGGCTTGTGCCAACCTGTCCAACTTGTAATTGTATACTTTAGTTAAAATGTTGTTCTATTGGAAGCAGGGCAGGCTCATTTCATCAAATCTGTGGCGGCATTTTGAAGCACTAATGAAGCCATTTATTCCAAAGTTATTTTACTGTCTCAGAATTTGATTTGATAAGTTACATCTGAAGATAACTTGAAAGGTTGATATGTTTCATTCTTATAGCTATTTGTATCTTCCATAGTTGAGAACTTACCTCAATCATGTTAAATGGATTTCAGTCAGGATAACAAATTAGTCAAAGATTGGATGTCTTTGTAGAGTCGTTGTTGATGCAACGGGATGACTTTTCAAATGTTCCAACTCTAAGCATATTTTCTGCTACTACAACAAACTATGCATTACCATCTCATTCAGAGAATTGTTAATAAAACTCCCACTTTTAAAATGGACAATTTAATGTTTCTATTGCTCTTTGCTGCAATTTAGGGAACTTCCTTTTCCACTTGTTGGGCCGAGTCGTAATTATTACCATAATGACTTCTCACCCACATTTTAATGACTAAATAATTGATACGTTGGTGAGTTCTCAATGCATATGATTTTTACAATATTAAATATGAAAGAAAAGACCATTTTAATCACCCAGAAGCAGATTAAAAAATATTCTCCAATGTAGTAAGTGTTACAGTGCAGGGAAGTTAAATAGAGCTAATAACCATCCTGTAATTTATGCTGGATTAATACATAGGGTTAAGTACTCCAGCACAGGCACTTGTTCACCTTGGAGAATACGTTTCATTTCCTACATAATCCTCAAATTAACAAGATATACATGTTGCTACCGGCCCCGTTTCTTTAGCACAGTAGCTTTTATTGTCCTAAAGTGTCCCCGTGGGTCATCTTGCTATGGAAGCATTTAATTTTCCCCATGTTTGTAACCTAACATTGCTTAACAGAATTCAGTAACTAGTCCTGCATACCAAGTACAATTAATTACAGGTTCTAGGTGCAAAAAGGTCAAGATTTTCATACATACACAGACACACACGCAAAAATATACAATTTAAGAAAACCACATTACTTGGAAGTATTGGATGAATTTATGGAATTTAGGTAGATCTAAATAAGAAAAATACATATAGATATCTTATATGAACTCAATTTTCTAAAAATACTAAAAAAGCAGTTTTCTTATAATTTTCCACTAAGATGCTCAGTGTGTGGCAAAGTTAAAAGTTTTCTTAAAGAACTGTACAGGGCGATTTAATCTTAAGATCAGTTGGAACACCCAGTGGTACCCAGGCTGTCAAGAAAGCATGGTAAATGGCTGTTAATGAAGCATTTAGGAAGCCTATTTGCATAAGTTCACTTTCTTAAAACTAATCATTTAAAATGCTGTTGCTAAAAGGTAAAATCATGAGCAATTCTAGTTAGTACCCCGTGTTTTCTAGAAAAAGGACAACAGCTGTCTCCAACCACTGCTTTCAGTGCCCCGAGTTAGGATCCTGGAGTAGAACAGTTGGGTTTCATGATGAAGATTTTTACAATTCAAAAATATGTTCACCACCAACTATCTCCACATAAGTTAGTTTCAACTATGGGAATCGATTTTCTCATAGTTTTGCAATTCAGAGTACTGAGACCAAACTGACCTTAGAATTGCCCCCTTCAGAAATATCTCCTCGGCCTGCTCATCATGGTCACCGTGTTCTTTTATCTTTCCTCATGTGTGCTTCCCTGTCTTTCTCTGTGTCCTAATATTCCATATAAAGTCTTCCCAGATTCAGATTCCTTTTATGACCTTGACTCCTTCTGCAAACAGCCTGTTTTAATTTCCGGTTGTTCCTGAAGTACTGGGGTTAAGATGTAGAGACACATGATTTTGTAAGACACAGGTCAGTAGTAGACCAGAAACCGAACTGTAGTTGATGTGGATTATAATTCAACAAATTTAGCCTTGGTGAATTCATGCTTAAACTGATTATGTATCATTTGACATGCTATCCATGACATGTCTAGTGTGTTTGTATTTCAGAAACATCAAGTGATAATTTGGGCTTTCTTCCCAGTGTCCTCAGTAAGGAATCGTCTCTGTGCAGTTTAAAGCTTTTTAACAGCCTTCCAAAGAGGACACTCCCTTCCGTTATACACCCACTTCCAGTTGTCACACTTCTATTATCTGGTTATAAATTCCAGAGTTAATTACAAAACTAAAACTTGGCAAGAACTTGATGATATCGGTAAGAGAGAAAAGCAAAGTCAGCTTTGATAAGCATAGCTTATCCAGCACTAAACCTTGCTCTCAGCTAGGGTCTGAAATATGCCCAGAAAACAGAATCAGTCTTTACCTGATATATAGGGAGAATTTTTTTGACTTTGAGGTCATTTAAATTAATTGTCAAATTGTAGAAAGAAACTTACTTTCTATGAGGCAAAGACCTGAAGGGTCTGAAATACTAGTTGGCCAAAGACTCATAGGTCAGAAATTCCTGAGACTTCTGAAGAATGTTCATTATGCCACACAAATATTGAATAAATTGATATGTATGCAGGCTATTGTTACTACTCTTTCTCAAAGGCCATTGATTATAGTGACACACCTTGTTTTATATAACTATGGTTAATGATCAACTTGCTATTTGTGTTACAAAAGACAAATGAAGTTAAATCATATTTAGATGATTTAATAGATAATTATATAGATTTAAATTATTAATGCAAACATAATACCAGGAAAGTATAAATAATTAATGATGTACTTATAAATAATTTCTATTAGTGAAATAGATTAAGAAAATGATTTGTCCTTACCAGTGGGCTCTTAAATATTTAACAATAACTACCACTGACATCTTTGAGATTCACCTTAAAACCCTAACATTAAGCCTCTTTTTATAATACAGAATGCATTTTTAAATAGAAAATAAAGCCAAAGCAATGTAGTCATGAGTGGGTGTTATTTACTCCATTTCATTTACAAATATTTTACATTGGCTGTGCTCTAAACTGTGCTCCATTTTTCCATATTCATAAGGATCTGCTTTTCTCTTAAATATTAAATATGGAAGATGTTAAAATATATGTGCATTTAAATAAATTCATTTTTTTTCGTAGTGGACTATAGGGCTCACCGTGTACCTGCTGTAATTTTATATTATCCCGGCAAGAATTAATATGTTTAAGAAACTACTTTATGTATTTTCTTTTCAGGCATTACTTGTGTAAGATTGCAAACAGGTCAAATTGTAGAGTGAAGGTGCTTGCATGGGTTGCCTCCAAAATTCCCCAATTTTCATAGAGAAGAAAGATTTGCTGGGGTTGTGACATTGCAGCAAAGCTTATCTATGAGACTGGGCTGAGCAACTGACAAAGGCCAGCATCTCCCTTCCTGGACTGTCTACTTCTCACTGATGCAGATAGCATATGTGTCTCCCTTAGGATGCTGCACTTTCTGAGATTTTTAGGACACCCTATGTTCTTTAACGAGTCCAGGCCTTCTTTGTCTACTATTCAGTGATAGCTTCATAGGGAACGTTTCACATATAAATGAGTCCTGGCACTGAGGCCTCCCAGAGTTCCAGCATTTCCACATTACAGACCACGCTTCTCCAGTACCTTTTTTACCTTCATGGTTAATGGTTCTCAGTGTTATATCTGTCCCTTTGGGAAACTTTGTGCAGGCTTTGCTGAAGGATGAAAATGTGTACACTGGTAGCCATTCTAGACAAAACAACTCCATGGAATAATACACCTTGTTAATCTGCCTGCTCCCACACAATACCAAGCTGTTAGAAAAAAATTAGATAAGAAACATATGCTTGACAAATAAGTTATATTTGATAATCAAGATTTATAAATGCCTAAGGTCTACTTAGGCTCACAGTAATATTTGTCTAGCATGTCTTTGCTCACTTTTAAACTTTAGCTATTTCAATAAACTAAGTCACACAAGAAACTGCAGTATTCCATATTGGAGTGTCTGCTCCCGAAGATAGTCCTTTCCCAAGGTCAGGCAATAAGACAAAAGTATTTATTCCCTCAGGGCTTGAAGAAGAAAGTTCTTGCTTGCCAAAAAGGAGTCATTCTTTGTCAGAGAGAACCTGTAGTCCTTCATTAACATATGACTGGTGCCTATTGTCAAGGCCAAGGCCAGCTCTCTGCTCACGGGCTTCTTTTCTCCTATTTATTCCTAAGTGTAACTACAGAGTATAAATGGTTTAGTCTTTTTTTCACTGAAAGTTCAGACACTATTTTCACCTTCAGATCTTCTCCGTGTCCCCTTGTAATGCACCTACCTACTCAATGCAGCATCATCTATTTTGGGACCTGAACCTCTTCGAAGTAGGTCTCCCACAGAAAACAAACACAAAGGGTAGTTTGTTATATAGTACTAATCAATAAACATATTTGTGTATATATATATATGTATATATAAAAACAAGTATATATGAAATACTAGAATACCCTCTCATTTTCTTATACCAGTTCTTTTTATTGCCTACCTCTGTTTCATTTGTAATTACATGTGTGTGTGTTTGTGTGTGTGTGTGTGCATGCACATGTGTCTATATGTAGGTAAATAGGTAAGTGTATGTGTGTGTTTTACACACACACACAAATGTTGAAGTATCGGGTCTGAGTACTACTACATGTTCCTGTGTATTTGATATTCAAGGACTTTATCAAGTGTCATCTGCAGGAATACCATTCACTTTTTTGGACAGGATGTTTTATTTGCCTATAGCTCATCAGTTAGGCAAGACTACCTAGTCAGAGGACTCAATGACACTCTATCTGCCTAAGTTCTTAAATGTGTGGTGACTGTCCTCACCACTACACCTTACTTTTTATGTTGGTTCTAGGGATTGAATCAGGTTCTCACACTTGCAAGTCCATTGTGCTACCTCCCCAGACACTCCCTACCTCTACTGCATAATGACGCAATGTCCTTTTATAGATCATATTTGAAAATACTAATTGAATTTATGCACTGAACAATGATTCTCTTTAAAATATCTCTGCAAACTCCGCTTTAAACTATGATTTACTTATCTCTTTTATAATTTATGATTTCATCATTTTTGTTCTTATTTACTGCAACTTGATAAAATGATTTACTCTCAGGCAACAATATTTATTCCAAGAATATTTTTAATAGGTGTTTATGCACTGACTCCTATGAAAAATTAAACAAGAGCTAGAACACTGTTTATGGGAACTCTCTATTCCTCTACTTTATTAAGCCAATGTCTGGAAATTTTGCAGGTGTTGTTATTCATTACTTTATTTTACAATACTTTTCATGATATCACGTTAATTGTATAATTAAGTAAGCATCCTAGTTTGCTTTCCATTATTATAAAACACTGTCCAAAAATGACCTGGACGAAACCGTGTAGTTTGGTTCCACGCTCTGATGACAGTTCATCGTTGAAGGAAGTCAAGGCAACAACTTAAGCAGGAGCAGAGGTAGAAAACATAGAGGAAAACACCTGACGGTCTGGTCTTTTTTTTCCACGTCTTGCTCAGCTTGCTTTTTTAATGCAATCAGGATCTCCTGCCTGGGGTGACACCTCCAAAAGTGGGCTAGGCCTTCCCACATCAATCATTAACCAAGAAAATGCACAACGGATGGATGATAGGCCAATGTGAGGGAGGCATCTTCTCAGCTGGCTTTTCCCAGCTCACTCAAGCTAACTTGAGTCAAGGTGATAAAAAACAAACAAACAAAGACCTATCAGTAAGGATCTGTGAACTTGGAAGAAGGAGGTGGGAATTCAGTGATAACTAAATCTTTGTTATATGCCGGCTAGTATGTCTTCTTGAAGTACAATAAGCATCCATAAGAGATAGATTACAAAGAGGAAATGTAGATTCCAACATGAGAAGAAAATACAGTGTGACAAAGCACAATCCAACATGTAGGCATCATTCTCTCTCTCTCTCTCTCTCTCTCTCTCTCTCTCTCTCTCTCTCTCTCTCTCCCTCCCTCCCCCCCTCCCTCCCTCTCCCTCTCTCTCTCTCTCTCTCTCTCTCTCTCTCTCTCTCTCTCTCTCTCTCTCTCTCTCTCTCTCTCTTTCAAGACAGGGTATTCTCTGTGTAACAACCCTAGCTTTCCTGGAGACAAGGCTGGCCTCAAATTTAAAGAGATCCCCCTGTCACTGCCTCCTGAGTGCTGGGGTTAAAGGCATGCACCACCACTGCCCAGATGTAGGTATCATTTAATGAAACAGTAGTATACAAAAACACAGAGCAGAAGCACGGTTGAAACACACTGCCAGAATAAAAGATTATGAAATTTCAATTCATTGATTGCAGCACAAGATTTAAAAAAGTTAGATACTAAGCCTAAACATTGTAATGCAATGCAATAATGTAATGCAGAACCTCTAGTGAACAAATTTTGAAACGTTTCTCTCCATGACAGAAAAATGCTTTTCTAAAGAACTAATAGGTTTTATGAAAATCCATAGAAGAAATAATCTTGAAATGTACCTAATATGAATGAGGTAACACTACCAACAATTATTTGGTCATAATGAAATACAAATAGCTGTTATTTAAAAAGGAAGGAAAAGCTCTTTGGCTAGAACTTAATATAATAATGAACTTCTAATTTTCTCATTAGTGGAAAAAACTGAAATAATAGTTTTTTGGCAATAAATATATTATATAGAAGCATATATAAAACTGTAGTAATAAAATGCATATCGCAGCCAATGTAAAGCAGTGTTAAAGGGAAAATTCATAGCAATACAACGGGCTAGTGTTAGTAAGGAAAAGGAAAGCAGTATCCAGCTTAAACCAACAACTTAAGAACTGCAAGGTCAATCAATACAAAGAAAAGACAAGAAAAATAAGGATAAGAGCAAGGCTGAAAAGGAGGACAGACACACAGGATCCCAAAATGCATACAGGATTAGAATTTTACTATTTAACAAAATTGAAAAAAATTCATCAACAAAACCAAGAGAGAAAACACACATATATACAGTATACAAATGAGAAAGTAACCCACAATAAGCGATAACATTTCAAAACTGGAAGTTACTACTTTGACAATACCTCAGAAAAAAGGGAAAAAAACTAAATACAATTTTAATTATGGAAATAATAACACATTATGAAAAAAATTTCCATTAGAAATAGAAATCTTAAAACAGTTTGTGGGGTGGTCATGGAAGCCCAGTTCTTTATAGTCAGGAAGATTACAAGTATGAATTTAGGACAACATTTCAAGTTCTAAACCAGAGGCCAGCTAGAACTGCATGGTGAGACACACAGTAAGATCTTATCCTCTACCAAAAACAAACAAATAAACCAAAAAACCATTCTACCTATCTTTTAGAAAAGAAAGGGAAAAAGGAGAGGAAAAAAATCATAATAGGTCAAACTTTTGCTTTTCAGGAACCGAGATAGATATTAAAAGGGGGAACATATGGGACAGGGGACAGCAAGGTGCATCAAATTTAAATCTCACACTATGACAATTCTACCAGCATTCATAAACACATACCACTGTTCTTTTTCATCTTACATCATGCAAAATGAAGAAATTCTTTCTAATATTGTTGTGATGGCAACCCTAGTGTGGCTCAATTTTATTACGATATTGTATAATAAGATAAATATTGCTCGCAAAGAACTATATAGTCAGTAGAGAGGTGTGTGTTTTCCAGTGGTTCATTTGCAAGTTTTACGATCCCCAACAAAAGTATTAAAACCAATTTTTATAGACCTGTAATAAATCTCATATGAAAATAGACTATGAAGTAAAAGAAATGTCTAAGAAAAATTGTATTCAGTGACTAAATCTACCAGTTATATAAAAATACAAAAAGGTCTCCATACGTAATACAATAAGTATCCTAGTAATCCATAAACAGAAAACAGACTAGTAACAACAATAAAACATTGGGCAATTGATATGACACCTAAAATATACATAAAGAGGACATCTTAACTTATAGAAGCAGGAATAAACTTTTTAGAATAAAGATCACTGTGGCAATTGGGTACAAATAAAATTCAGAAACTACCTTAATCAAAATTCACACATACACACACACACACACACACACACGCACGCACGCACGCACACACACAGACATGCACACACATACAAACTTTCAAAAGACACTGATAGGCTCATGATACACACAGTGAATCCTAAAAACCAAAGACATAAACATTAAAAGTTAAAAAAAAATCAAGTCATAGAAACACTATGAATTTTTCCTTAGTACCATGATGGGAAAGGGGTCTTTATCATGACCCAGAAACCTAGTCAATGGAAGAATGGCCTGAAGGACTGCTAAGAGTGACTAGATAAACAAGTATTAGGAGCTGTGTATGGTGGCACATGCCTTTAGTCCCAGCACTTGGGAGTCAGAGTTCTGAATTTGAGGACGTTTGTCTATATAGTGAGGGCAGCCAGGCTACATAGTGAGATCTTTTCACATTAAAACAACAACATACAGTATTCCGTATGTTTAGAGATACAAAAGACTATTTAAAAAGAGAAAATATTTGTTACATACATCCCAGACAAAATGTTAATATGTGTGTGTGTATGTATGTATGTATGTATGTATGTATGTATATATAACATACAAAAGAATCAGTTTCAAAAAACAACTGGAAAAAAACAGGAAAATTGTCAAAATCTATAAAGAAAATTTTACTAAAATAGTATAAATTTAGAAAAGGACTAGAATAATTTTTTTTCAGGGATGGTGGTATAATGGCTGTAATTCCAGCATTTGAGAGGCAGATATCTCGAACAATTTAGAAAATTTAATATTTAAAAAATATATGTACTTTTTTCATGTAATAATCATCACAACAGTTAGCAGTGTAGAAGATCATTGATTCTATACCATACAATTGCTGGAAATTAGTGACCAAGTGGCCATAATTCAAATACAGATTCCATGTACATAATACTCAAAGTATATTTCAACTACTAGAAATAATCAAGGCAACAGAAAACCACCCTGCTTTATGTTTTTATGAGGATTGCTCCCAGCACCTAATGTGGGCTGACAGATGATGAGAAGTACATTTCAGGGTTGGAGATATGGCTCGGCCATTAAAGGCTAGGCTCACAACCAAAAATAACATTGCAAATACCCATGATCGCTCCAGACTATCTTCTTTAGTTGAAATCAGACTGATCTATTCCTGTACAATTTGATTTCATCTAATTCCCAGATTTATGGATGATTTCTAGGTCTAGAAGCTGTGAACTAGTCAGAGCAGTAGAAATAAAGAACTGACACTTGAATGGCAGGATACAAGCTGTACAAAATCATGATAAGATTGAAGGAACTTTTGTTTCCTGCTTAACCATGTTATACCTCTCCATTAAGCTCTCCTATGGACATACCATGTTACTATCACTCAGGACAAAATATGGACTCCAGGGAGGGAGCTGGCTGTTTAAAAGTTGCTTGTTAAAAAGGAGATGGAAGGCTCCCAGATTTCTTCTGCAGGAATATTGATAGTCAATGCGGTACACCTCCTTAAATATAGTTTATGTTTTCTTTAGTTATTTCCTCTCAAGAAGATACAGGCATTTCTATGTGGATCTAATAAACTCCAAACACCACACACATATGAAGAGCATACATGCATCTGTGTACTACAGCTTATACTCTCTTCAATAAAGGAAACAATCCTTACTTTAAATTAATATAAGTTCAATACACAAAGACAAAGAAAATGAAGTTCATAGATAATCTTAGAATACTAGTTGAAGGGGATAAAAACACATCTATGCTTCTTCTCTAGACAGTGATCTGGAAACAAGTCATTTCCAAGAAAGCATAGTTTTAGAAAGAATAGAGCATCTATCCTTAGGATGCTTGGGAGCTATTTTCCAGGTCAAGGTAACTGCATCTACAAATAGCCTGACGAATGTCCTAAAAACATAAAAAGCTGGACTGGGCAGTCAGTGGTACCCATGGGGAAGAGTAGTTTCATATATGGTTGGGGTGAGGTGATTCCCATACCTAAGTTGATTGTTGTGCAGAGAAGTCCTTGCTGTTGGTTGTTTTTACTATTAATTCTTTGTTCTTTGCTCTTTGGGGCCTGCTACCAAGCTCCCAAATAATCATGGTGATACTTATTCTTTCTAATGAATGTCTGACCTTAGCTTGGTTTATTTGTACCCAGCTTTTCTTTCCTTAAACTATCCTATCTATCCTTTGCCTTTGGGCTTCCACCTTTCTTTACTTCTTACTTTGTGGTTGCTACCTAGCTGGATGGCTGACCCTGGCTGGAGTCCTCTTTTCCTTTACTTTTTACTCCCTGACCGTCTCTTACTGACCTGATATTTATATTTCTGCCTATTAACCCCACCTATTCTTTCTCCTGCCTAGCTATTGGACATTCAGCTCTTTATTAGACCAGTAAATCAGGTGTTTTAGACAGACAAAGTAACACAGCATCACGGAGTTAAACAAATGCAACATAAAAGAATGGAACACATCTTTGAATCACTAACATGTATTTCACAGCATTAAAGGATGAAACGCATCTTTAGCTAACATTCCACAACAAATCCTTTTTCTTTTCCCATGTGTTGAATTGTAGGTGCTAAGTAGCCGACTGCCATGTTCTACATCATGATTTAAATTCTGACTGCTGTGAGGAGTATAGAATAACTGAGGATGTTATTAAATTAAAGCAACAGCCAACCTAGATAAGGGGCAGATCATGTTGGACTGCATTGGAGTATCAACAATGAAAATGAATAGGAATGTAATAACTAGTGAGGGCTAACTCCAAGGACTATTTTCACTGACTGAGTGTTAAGGGTTCAGGATAAAGATAAGTCCAGGACAATCCAGAATGCTAGTTTTAGAAAGGCAATCTAATAATGAAATTTCTAAACTGGCAAAGCTTTAAACATCTTTGTATTAAGATCAGATTGTTATTAAGCTTTTAGTAATGATACCCTTTTTATTGCTATTGATCCTTCTAGAATCAACACTTGAATAAGTGTTCAATATGGTCAGTTTCTAAGGAGATTCAAGAAGAATATACAATGTATCAACTTGAACAACTATAGTTAGAAGTAAAAGAAGAGAAATTGGAAGAGGAAGTGTGGAAAAAGGAAATATGGAGGAGAAGGAGGAGCACAAAAGGAATGGAAAAGGGAAGAAGAGATATGATAAAGCAAGTAGAAAAAAAACCAGGAAAATAAAGTGTTGGAAAGGATACAGAAAAATCTAAGTGTTTGCATACTGTTGATGTGAGAGCAAGACTCCTCCAGCATAAGTAATTTAGGGGTCACTTAAAAGGTTAAATATTGACCAGTATATGGCCTATGGATTGCACTACGTAAATACACACACATGTATGCTTTTATTAGAGCAGGTTACAACAGGACAAAAAGGTGGCATAGCTCAGTTTTCTTTTAGGGAATGAATAGACAATTGCAGTTTACATATATAATGGAATTTTATCCACCCATAGAATGAATGAAGTACTGATAAATGCTGCAGGACAGATAAATATGATAAATGTTGTATCAATGAAATCAGTCAGACAGGAATTGTAATGTCTTATAGATTTCCATTTATATTTGTAGTTCAATGTGGATAATTCATGGAGATCATGATATAGAGTTGTAGTTTCATGGGGCAGTGCCAACTGAGGAACAGCAACTGAGAAAGACATATGGGAGGGTCTGGGAGGAGAAAGGGGAGGTGGCCTGATGTGATTATATTAAGTTTTGAAATAATAATAAAGATCAAGGTATTCGCTTCAGTTTTTCTGGAAAATATCTTAGAAATGCACTTGATACAACATTGTGAACATAGTGAGGAACATGGAAAGATTTTACAAAACTGATAGTTTTGTTTTGTGTGGCTATTACTCATATCAAACCAACAAAAATAAAATTTGCTGAAATGTTATTCTTATACTTTGAGATAAAAATATATAATAGAGTCAATAGTCAATAAGGACATCATTCACCTAAGTATTTATGCAATAAGAAATTACCCATCAAGATTCTGTCAGATGCATCCTGAATCTGTGTACATTTATTGATGTAAACTCTGTCTTTGAAGATGAACTAAAAAGTTGCTATAATATGTATAAGGATCTTGCTTTATCTGACTATGTGTAGAAATGCCAACACTTACTTCACCTTTATTAGTCAAAAAAGAAAATCTGTAACACACTCAAGAAAGAATCTGTTGGCTCAGATCGTTCCATGTGCTCAAAAAAGTCAGTTACTCACCGCCTTTGTTATCTTAAGAATTCCCGAGTAATATCATTAAGTGATAAATATCCAGCTTTAAATTTATAAATGCATGTTATATTAATTCAGTTGTATCAGTCATACCCTGTTCATTGCCCCCCCCCCCTCTCGTTCTCTCTCTCATATGTGAGGTATACAGTTTTGAAGATGTGTATTGGAGGGTGTGTGCACCCAATTTTGAATGGCCTCCATTAGTCATCAGTTTCTGCCTTATTTGCTTGAGATGAATTCTCTCACTGAATTCGAATTTCCTGCTTTTCAACTGGATGACAGCCAGCAAACTACAATAATTCAGTATCTAACCAATCTCTCAAACTTCAAGACTGGGGTTGCCAACATGTTTAGCCCTACCCGGGTATAAATTGATGTTGGTATCTAAACTCAGGTCCTCATGCTTGCAATAACCACTCTTACACAATGAGTCATTTTCCCCACCTCCTTTCTCTCTTCCGTACAAGTCACTGTCGTCACTCTAAGGCAGACACTCCGGAGAGGCTGAGCCTTCATTTGTATTGGGTAAACTGAAGAAATTAATGAAGAAAGGCATGTAAACCACTATCCTCTTGAATTTATGACCACTGAGATGACTTCATGGACAAATGCAATTGTCTCCAAACCTGACAGTCTGGGTGTCATCCCTAAAGTTCACACAGTAGAAAGAGAGAAATGTCTCTAGCAAGTGTTCTTCTGAAGCCTATACCTGCACTACGGTATGCCACTGCTCACACACACACACACACACACACACACACACAAACACACACACACACACACACACACAATCCCTAAATAAATAACATGCCATAATAACAGGTCAAGAAATTCCAGAAAAAGCTAGATTAATCATATTCCAGCTTCAACTCCCAGGCATCTTGTACTTTGTTGCATCTGTGCAAGCTACAAGCATTAGTCAGACGAGTGAATCAGAGCAAAAGCTGATTTCCAAAATGCCAAGCTCATAACCCATAACATTGGCATTCTAATTATCGCTTCACACTAATCACGTAATTCTTTATATAAAGTTGTTTTTTTTTTCTCTTGAACTTCTTTTTTTTTTATTTTTTTTCCTCATTATTTTTCTTAAAAATTTCCATCTCCTCCCCTCCTCCTCCCCCTTCCTTCCCCTCCCTTCCACCCATACCCCCACTCTGCCCCTCTCCAAGACAAAGAGCCATCAGGGTTCCCTTCACTATGTTAAGTCCAAGGTCCTCCCAGCTCCCCCTAAGTCCAGGAAGGTGAGCAACCAAACTGACAAGGCTCACAGTGAGCCCGTCCATGCTGTAGAGTTCATGCTCATTGCCGTTGTCCTTGGTTTCTCAGTCCTCCTCCACCGTCAGCCACATTCAGAGAGTCTGGTTTGGTCCCCTGTTCCATCAGTCCCATTCCAACTGGACTTGGTGGTCTCCCGTTAGATCTGTCCCACCGTCTCAATGGGTAAACGCACTCCTCACGGTCTTCTTTGAAATTCCCAAAGAATATTTTTTTCCTAAAGATACTGAAACTCCAGAGATGGAAACCTAAAATTCCATCGTCTAAAACAATTATATTCTTTTTATTGCAAAGTCAGTAAAAATTGGAAATGTTGAAGTTCTGTATAAGGCACAACTAAAGAACATCTATGAACTGGCTGTTAAGAGCTTGGTATACCCTCTTCTGCTTCACATTTATTTCTTGTCAGACCGAAGCATATCTTTTGAGTTGCAGCTGCGGGCTGAAATGAATTTGGCGATATCCTGTATTCATCCCGAGTCTTATTCGGAACCTTGAACAAAAACTGAAAGCGATTGTAACTAATCTTTAGCGCATCTGGCCTTTAGGCACCCAGACTTTTATTCCATCCCTGCAATGGTAATTTTACTAAAAATAGATGACTAAGACCTCCCGTGACTTCTTTTTCCCTTCCAGATGTAGCAGCCCTCCTGCTGGCATCCCAGGGCTATTAATTAAAAGGAACAAATATATTTGAACACACATCACTAAATGATCTCCATGGTCTTTTGCTTCAGGGATGGCAGATTCAGATACTGAAAGTAATTTCTACCGAGGAAGATTTGAGTTGAATGGGGAGGTAATAAGGCAATCATTGAAAATCAAGTGGGGATGATGAAGCAATGAAGACTTGAAGGAAGATTACACTGATGTCTAAGATGCATTCAGGCATGGGAAGAAGTATAAATAACCACTGCAATGCCTACCATGAAAACCTAAAGGTGTTTGAGACTCAAATGTAAATAATGGAGACTATGCAGACTATATCAAAACAAATGTAGATAGGCCAAGGGAATGAAGTAGTATTCTCAACCCAAATATGCAAAGCCAAAACACCAGGGAGAGAGAGAGTTCTAGGAACATCATGAAACACTAGATGAATGGAGCACATGATACAGTTAACTGGACTACAATGTCTATAAAAAAATTCAAGGCCAGTATACAAGGTCTCACAGAGGAAATGTAAGGTTGGAGTTGAACCCAGGGAATAAAATTTTTCACAAGGTATGAGAGGTGTAGTTTGGGGAATGTATCAATAGAAAAATGGATGCAATCAAGAAGGGTGTCAGTGTGCTACCACTATCCTAAAAAGAAGCAGCCCTGGCACAAATTTAGTTTGTCATGGAAGTGGTACTTTGAAAGAATAAAAAAAAAGGAAGAAGAGGGAAGGATGAAGGGAGGAAGGCATGAAATAGAGAAGTAAGTGGAGAGGAAAGAGAGGGGGAGGAAGAGGAAGAGGAGGAGGAGAAGGAAGAGAGGAAGAGGAAGAAGAAGGAGGAGGAGGAGGAGGAGGAGGAGGAGGAGGAAGAAGAAGGAGGAGGAGGAGGAGGAGGAGGAGGAGGAGGAGGAGGAGGAGGAGGAGGAGGAGGAGGAGGAGGAGGAGAGGAGAAGAAGAAGAAGAAGAAGAAGAAGAAGAAGAAGAAGGAAGAAGAAGAAGAAGAAGAAGAAGAAGAAGAAGAAGAAGAAGAAGAAGAAGAAGAAGAAGAAGAAGAAAAGAAGAAGAAGAAGAAGAAAAGAAGAAATTTTTATGTGTCTCTTCAGAAGCATAGAACACTTTTGCTGAGATGGACAGGTATAGGTGGAAGACATTGCTGCTATTGCCTGCCAATGGGTCAGAGAGCTGATATAAGAAGTGAGAAGAAATCACTCCTCATGTTTTGATTGATATGAGGATAAGACCAAAACAGCTGTGAATGAGAAGCAATGTTTCTAAACTTTGTAGATAAGACTGTTAATCAGAGAGACAAGTACAGAGCAAAACTAAAGCGAAGAACTTTTGCAATCTTGAAGGCATTATGAAAGGTTTGGTTTTGTTTTTTGTTTTGTTTCATTTTGAACTTTAAATGTTAAGAGTAGTGCCAACCCATAGCTGCACTCCTGCGCATAATACAGACTAAGAATAAGAAAAGACAAAAGATCAGGCAAGGCTCAAGATGGTTACACACCAGGCTGTTCCTGTCCTTGTTCATCTTTCAAGGGTTCTTTGCCCTTTGACTGCCCTTTGCTCTCACAGGTGATGTTTTGTCTACCTGCCCCCACCTAATTTCTCTACCATCTTCTCTTTATTGACTTGTAGAGCTCAAGTTCATTTGTCTTTTAAAAGAATGTATTTATATGCTAAAACCCTTCATCTGGAGAAGTAATATGCTTATCTATTCAATTTCACAACCAAGCAAATATAACACAACATTATCCTTCAGTGTGGCTTTATATTAACTTGTGATATAGACTGAAAACTACCAGAGAAGCACAGCATAGTGTCTCGCCACTCACCAGGTGGCCTTGTTCTGTGTTTTATTTACTAAATCTCACTACTAGGAGCCAGTATCTACTGAAGCAATTGAAATCAGTACCTTCACAAAACGATGTCACCTTTAATGTATTCCATAATATCAATTTCATCTAAAATAAATTTCTTTCTAGCATATGGATTAGTGTTACTATCTCAATAGTTTTCTTACGTTTCATGCAGAATTATTTTTATGTTTGAATCCAACAGAAAGCTGTCCCTTTTCTAAGACTGTTAAATGCTAACAAATAAAAAAAATATACAGACATCTTGTGAAATGCACAATGACTTACTAAGTCTTTGGGTATATGTGCAGTTACAGCTCATTTCTGTCTCCTAAGAGGCTTGCCACTTTGTTATTAAGTTCCTTGATCTGTATAATGTTTTTCTAATTATACAAAGCTAGGCTAATTCATCCTTTAATGGATACCAATGATATTTTTCTGACACCCAATAGGAACTTATCTGTTGTGTTTCATTTCTTTCGAAACTTCCTCTTGTATGCCAAATATGTGGTGAGGAGGGAGCAGATATACTTATCTGAGATATGAGATTCTGGATGCACACAGTAAGCCTCCAATAATATAATTATGGTATTACTATTCCTAAGGATTTTTGCAGTTTTCCTAGCAAATGTTTCTATAGAAATATAGAAATAGACGGTGCTTTCCTCATTTCTTTTTGTGTATGCATGTGAAATAAAAATACTTCTTTCATTTATTCTTCATTAGCTATAAAGTCAGAATATAAAAATATACAAGTACAGTTACTGTTCACCAGTAGAAAACACATCACTAACTGAAACAGATTCTGGACGGATTCCTAAATGATGGAGATAACAAATGTGGTGAAACCGCAAAGGGGTGAAACTGATAAATTTTTAAATCGCAGCTTTTTAATGTAACAGCGTACTCTTTAAAATTTTAATGTGTATTGCAAAGACAATATAAAAGATGGCATACATCAGTCTGAAATGATAAAAATGTCATTATGACCTTCATGGGTTTTTGTCTAGCCTCAGTAATCCCAGTAAACCCTAGACTGAAGAATGCATCTTCAAACATTTACTGCTCTTGCCCTTGATTATAATCTTGTCTTTCTCTTTTGCATTTCTCATTAATGTATCCTTTCTTAGAAGAATTAAACTAAAATAGGAAGGCTTTAAAGGAAAGTTAGTGACTTGTCAAGGAGACTGGCTTAGATCCCGATACTATGGATTTTCCTTGTTTCAATCCTATCAAATCTGTCTAGTATGTGCTTTGCTATCTTAAAGACTCAGCATCTCTATTTTGAAAGATTTACAGTTTTGTTTTAAGAAGCCCCTTGTGGTAATTTTTGTCATGCAAATTTCCATTTGAAAGAACAGACTTGCAATGTATTAAAATTAAAGCAGCCTCACTTCTGACCAACATAACTCAAGACTAATTTGTGAAGAGGCGGAGGGTTGTGGAAGGAAAACCGAGATGTAGCAGCAGCCCAGGGCCTGACAGCATCACCTTCTCTCTGTGTATTTAGGATATGCCCTTGGACCATGGCCCAGAGGTCTATGGCCACCTCACGTGGAACAGAATTGATATTTAGCATCATGGTTGTAGAAAAGTGTTCAGCTTTGGAAATGATCCTAATTCAAAATACTGGAAACCTGGAAGATGTTGTTTCTCAGAAACAAAACAGGTTTCCAGCAGGATAAAAGGTGGCAGGAATCAAACTAGAAGGGGAATGAGGACAGGGACATGACAAAGCTTTAGTGCAGCAAGGAAGTGTAAGATTGTTGAATGCTGCAGAGGTGGCTAGGACATCCCTGCATAGTAAATCTCACTCATTGCACAATTTTTTTTGTAAGGTGCCAATTCATTATTTGGGGGGACTGTACTTGCTCCCCTTCTTCTCTCTACCTCCCAGAAATGTTCTCCAGAGCAATCCAAAGGATTTGCCTTTCTACTCCAGTGCAAATCTTCATCTTCTAATACAGATGATCTCTTTTTCCCTTAATTCACACAGGTGTGATGGCAGATACCCATTGTTGTTATAGCTTCCAAAAGAGCAGCCAAATTATCCAAAAAAATGGAAGTGAAACATTCAAGCAGTGTGGTGAAAGTGCTTCTAATTTTGAGTTGTGGGCTACTTATTAGCACAGGGCATGCCTGCCTTGCTTGGGGGTTGCCTTCTGTGTTACTGACAAGCATTCAACTGAGACCCCATCCATTCATTGCTTTGTCTAGACAGCAAATGACACTTCTTCCAGTTTGGCTTTGAATTTTTTGATTGATTTGGGTAGAGGTGGAGGCTATCTATCCCCAGGGCAACTATAACATGTTACTGGAACAATTTCTCCCTCTGACAGTTTCTCTGTTTCGTCTCTCAAATAAATTCTTGACAAATTTCTCAGTATAAAATATTAATTGGAAAAAGCGTCATTGCTTTTTGTAATATTAAGAATATTGGAATCCCTAATATGGACTTTTAAAGCATTTATTAATTTTATGTGTGTGCCTACCCATGTTTGAAGATCATTGTGATTCTTGGATTACAGAAGTCTGGCTTTCACCAAGTGTTTAAAGGGCTCTAGTATAGCTTTCATATGCTAGTCAGTAGTCTTTGAAACTTTGTAAATATTTCTGGCTTTACCAGAATTCTGACCTCTACTTTGCTTTTCCAAAACTCAGAGCCCCTCCCTGCTTCTGCCATCAGTCACAGAAATACTAAGCTGACTGTATTTGTACTGTTAGACAAAGTTTAATCACTTTGAAGGTGCAAGCAGAGAATCCCATTGGAAAGAAAAAGTAAATATGGGTATTAGACATCTCTGTGCATAAGTTCACAGCCAGACTTCTGATGTCAGGAGTTTCCAGACCATGACTTCTCGCTCCTCCCTAATTGTTTACAGGTCACAAGAACTTTTGTCATTAGATAAATATTAATGCCTTCATTTATAAAAATCCATATTACTTTTGGTGGTTTAAAAAAATGGTGCCCAAGGGAACTGCACTATTAGGAGGTGGGGCCTTATTGGAGGAAGTGTGTCACTGTGGGGTAGGCTTTTCTCAAGTTTTCCTAAGTGTGATAGATAGTTGACCTCCTGCTCTCTCTGAGTCAAGATGTATGACTCTCAGTTCCAACACAGTATTTGTCTGTGTGCCACCATGATCCTTGCCATGACGATAATAGACAGAACCTTTGAAATTGTATAGTGAGCCCTGTCAACTAAATGTTTTCAAGAGTTTCCATGGCCATGGTGTCTCTTCATAGAAAGAAAAACCCTAACTAAGACAGAAGTTGGTAACAGGAGTGGGGGTTAACTGTGATAGACCTGACCACGTGTTTGTTTGGAATAATATGGACTTTGGTTCTTTGGGTTAGAAAAGCAGCAAAATGCTTTAAGCACAACCTAATGGAGCATATTAATAGAGGCATGGAAGGCAATGGTACTAATTATGACTTAAAATGTTAGGAGCTTGTTTAAGAAGTTTCAGAGAAGAATTTTAGTATGTTGCCTAGAATCATTCTTGTGATATTTTGGTGAAGAGAGTGACTTCTTTTTGTCCTCATTCAAAGAGTCTGCCCGAGGTTAAAGTGAAGCGTTTTAGATTAATTCCCATGGTAGAAGAGATCTCAAACAAGCCTAGTATAGCCTGTCATGTCGATATTAGTGGTACTTTAATGAAGATATATAATGAAATGCACCAAGTTAAAGAAGGAAAATAAAAACTTTGTCCTTTGCTTCTCAGTCAGCCCCCGCTGTTGGCCACATTCAGAGAGACGGGTTTGGTCGCATGATCCATCAGTCCCATTCCAACTGGAGTTGGTGATCTCCCATTAGTTCTGTCCCACCATCTCCATGAGTGAATGCACCCCTCTCGTTCCTGACTTTCTCCCTCATGTTCTCGCTCCTTCTGCTCCTCATCAGGACCTTGGGAGCTCAGTCCAGTGCTCCAATGTGGGGCTCAGTCACCTTCCCCATCTGTCGCCAGCTGGAGGTTCCCTCACGGTCCTGACTTTCTTTCTCATGTTCTCTCTCCTTCTGCTCCTCATCAGGACCTTGGGAGCTCAGTCCAGTGCTCCAATGTGGGGCTCTGTCATTTTCTTCATCTATCGTCAGGTGGAGGTTCTATGGTGATATGCAATGGCTCTGGGCTCTGATTGTTCTTCATGGACGGGCTCTGTGGGAGCCTTCTCAGCTTGGTCGATCACCTTCCTGGACCTGGGGGGAGTTGGGAGGACCTTGGTCTTAGCATAGAGTGGGGAACCCTGATGGCTCCTTGGCCTTGAGAGGGAGGGAGGGGAGGTATGGGTGGAGGGGAGGGGAGGGAAGGGGGAGAAGGAGGGGAGGGAAGGGGGAGGAGGAGGGGAGGGAGGGGAGAGGAGGAGGGAAGGAGATGGAAATTTTTAAATATAAAAAAAATAAACCATGAGAAAAAAAAAGAAAATAAAAACTTTGAGGAGAAAAAGCACACCAGAAAGTGGATTGGGGCAAAATCAAGAAGATAAACAGACTACAAAATGGAATAAAGGTACTGGTGACTTCAGGGCATGATACCACTCAGCCAAGTTTCCCACTTGTGGAAAGGAATTGTATTGAAATCATTAAAACTAAACAGAACTGGAGATGTGGAGAGCATTTTGACATCAGACATAAAGATGCAGAGTTTGGAATCTGCCCAACTGGTTTTGGTCTTAATTGAGTCCAACATTTCCTCATCATGGTTCCCTTTCCTGTGTTGTCAAATGATAATGTATATATTCTGTGCCATTATATGTTGGAACTATGTCACTCTTTCTTGACTTTGATTTTTACAGGGTGATTACAGTTAAGAGATTGCCATGTATCTCAGAAGAAAATACTTTGGTTTTGAAACATTTTTGAGACTGTGATAGACTATGGAGACTTTTAAAGTTGAACTGAATTCATTTTATTATTACTATTACTATTACTATTATTACTATTATTGCATTGTGATATGGCTATTAGCCTTTGAGGTCCAGGGTGTAAAATGTGGTGGATTAAAAGAAAATGGTCCCAAAGGGAGTGACACTATTAAAATGTGTGGCTTTGTTGAAGGACATGTATCACGATAGGGGTGGGATTTGAGGTCTCTTTTTCTCAACCCTCAGACATTTCTATTTCACAATGGAAGCTGTAGCTATGCAGAATTTTTCCCACGCTGTTAGCTTCTCAATGTTTATTGATAAGATACATCATAGATACTTCTGAAAACCATTGACAACAATGTTTGTGCATATGAATGGTGCTATAGTTTCCCCTAGAAACTTCCATGAAATGTTATCAGATTCATGAGACTTCTCCTTGAGGACATAAAAGATGGTTTAAAATGCTAGATTTGAACTCTTTGGTCTTATCACTTCCTAAAGTGTGTCGGAAGAACCTCAGTGATGGAGCTTTCCTGGGACAAGACAGAGGGTGGGCTTTTTTATGATACAGTTGCCAGAGACTCTCAATTCCCTATAAGTAACCCCAACAACCTCACCTGCTCATCAATTGGGACTTACAAGGCATAGTTTCTTTGGTTTCTTGCTTCCAGTTCTATTATCTGACAGTAATAGAACCCTAGCAAATGTCACACAACAAATATTTACTTCTTTCTTCTCTCTGAATAATAATTGTCCAACCAAAGTAAATTCCTTTTAGCCCTTCTAGTAACTGTTGATAATTAAAATGCTTGCTTCTCCTTTCAATATTTCTGCATCTGGCTGGAGAGGTTCAACAGATAAAGGTAGTTGCCACCAGGCCTGATTACCTTAACCTAATTTCCAGAATCCATGTATTTGAAGTAGGGAACTGACTCCTGAATGTTCTTCTTTTACCTACAAATATTGGTAGAGATGTACACCTACACATGCATGAAATAAATGAAAGAAAAGAAACAGAGATCCAAAAAAGTCTAGAAAACTTGATTTAAAGTGGCAATTTATAGTGCTCCAATGTGGGGCTCTGTCTCTATCTCCATCCATCGCCAGATGAAGGTTCTATGGTGATATGCAAGATATTCATCAGTATGGCTATAGGACCGGGCCATTTCTGGCTCCCTCTCCTCAGCTGCCCAAGGAACTAGCTGGGGTCATCTCCCTGGACACCTGGGAACCCCTTTAGAGTCAACTCTCTTGCCAACCCTTAAATGGCTCCCTTAATTAAGATATATACTTCCCTGCTCCCATATCCACCCTTCTTTTATCCCAACCATCCCATTCCCCCAAGCTTTCCCCATCCTCCCATTCACACTCTCTCCCCATCTCCCCTTAGCCCCATCCCACCCCACTCCCAAGTTCTCAATTTTTGCCCAGCAATCTTGTCTACTTCCAATATCCAGGAGGATAACTATATGTTTTTCTTCCATTGGATAACTGGACTGAGCTCCAAGGTCCAAATGAGGAACAGAATGAGAACATGAGCAAGGAAGTCAGGACCACGAGTGTTGCACCCATCCACTGAGATGGTGGGGCTGATCTAATGGGAGATCACCAAGGCAAGCTCGACTGGGACTGAAAAAGTATGGGATAAAACCGGGCTCCCTGAACATGGCAGACAATGAGGGCTGCTGAAAAGCCAAGGACAATGGCATTGGGTTTTGATCCTACTGCATGTACTGGCTTTGGGGGGACCTATCCTGTTTGGATGCTCATCTTCCTGGACCTGGATGGAGGGGGGAGGACCGTGGACTTCCCACAGGTCAGGGAACCCTTATTGCTCTTCGGACTGGAGAGGGAGGGGGAGTGGAGTGGGGGAAGGAGGAGGGGAGTGGGGAGAGAGAAATGGGAGGTGGGGAGGAGGCAGAAATTTTTAATTATAAAAAGTAGCAATTTACATTTCATTCTGATTCATGTAGCCCACGTAGTTTGGTACTCATGCCTTTACACATTTCATCTTTACAGTAATTCAATGAGTTATGAAGAACAAATATCTTATAATTGTGAGTTTCATTTAGAGGATGGAGTAGCAGTTTAAGAAATTTCTTGTGTTTACACAGTTTGTATAATAAAAAACAATTCACACATAAATCTACCTAAGTTCTTACCTCTTACAATGTACTATAGCTATACAGAAAACTGTTAAACTCAGTTTACTTATGAGAGAAAATAAAGGACAGCATGACATTTTAAGACAGCCCTCTAACTTGACTATGTTTGGAACAATCCTCAACTTATTTAGTTCCTATGTCTTTGCTAATTGATAAGGTTGTAGTTGAAAGTTTTTCCAGTTTGGAGCCCATATCCAGAACACAACCCTCATTACTCTGTCTTTTTCTTTTTCTGATAAACTATGTGTCATTGAATATTCTACAGACCACACTATAGATGACAAGCATGCAGCCTCTAATATAAAGATGCCAATTATCACCACATGACAATTCCACAATTCCCATGCATATTAGTTCCCTGATGCACACACTTAATGCAGCTTGATTTCCATGAATTTGAACAATCTCAAACAAGCCTATTTTCAAAGATTCCTATGAGCACTATAAATATCTAAGAGAAATGCTTTTGTGCTAGTGACTTTGTGTTGCTGCATCTCTGACCAAAAACAGCATGGGAAAGAGAGGATTTATTTCAGTCAACAGGTTACCATCATTTTCAAGGGTAACCAGGACAGGAATCTTGGGAGCAAATACTGAAGCAACTGCAAATAAATGATAAACACTGTGTGTGTCCTGCCTTACGCAGCTAGCTTTCTTATTTTGTTCATTTACCTGTTTAGGAATGGCCTTGCCCAGTGGGCTCTACCCATATCAATTAGCAATTCAGAGAATTGCCTTTTTCTCTTCCTATGTGGGTCTAGGTTTAAGTCAAGTAGGCAGCTGCAACTAACTATGATAGCTCTGTAAACAACATTCTCATTTCTCTTCCAAAAGCACTGTCTAGGTACTTTATATTTTAATATTGCAAAGTTATAGATTACTGAGTTGTTCCATGTCACATGATGGCAGATAATAATGCTGTATTTGGTGAACAAATGGTAGACCCAGAAGCTATTGGGACTGAACATTGTCAATGAGAATGAAAGAAGGAAGAAGAGGAGAACATGTGGCAATAGTAAAATAATATGCTGTTTTCCTTTTCTGGTCAGTTCATATAAAAAGTAGTTTCAAAAGTTTTTTGGGGGTTCTATAAATGTCCAATACATTTACTTCATAAAATTTCATAAACTTTCTCCTACTTAACCAGTTTTGAAGTTTGAAATATTGTTTGATTTCCTATCCTCCCTACTCCTATCAGACTAGCTAGATGGGATTTAAAAAATAGTATTTATTAGAGAGGGAAAAAGCTCATTTAGAAGTCAATGATAAGAATTCTAATTACTTTTCCTGAAGATGTAATTATACAGAGATAACTTCCAATTACAGAAATAGTGGAGAGATGAGAGGGGAAAAAACATAATTCAATACACCCAACAATTATTTCCTCAATGATTACAGATCAGCAGGTCCTTTGAGACTGCATGAATCTGAACTTTCTTGGGTTCCCATCTAGCACTGTAAGGAGCTAGTTACAAAAGTCTCATCCTCTGGGCCATTTCCTTCCAGTGAGCACATAACATTTCGTACCCTTCTTCTTATAGTCATACAAAGTATGTGTTCCAGTCACCATACTTTGCCATAAAAATTTAAAAAATAAAGTACTAAATTTAATTTGGTCATTGGTGGGCAAGTGACTTCTTAACATGTAACTCATATATAAGAAAACATTAGGGACTTCTTAGCTTCTTTGTGTTTCAAATACATCACTAGATAGATTATAATCTACCATCTTCAAAATCTTGATTGCCATGAATGGATACAAATACGTCTATGAAGTTTTTTGTTTATTAATTGCCTATGTCCTATTGAACACATTCATTATTTTGTGTGTTTTATTGAGTAGACTAGAAATTACACATTGAAGAGCATGGTCTTGATAGGCAATTTCGAATTAAATGGCCAAACCATATTTTCATTATTTTGTTACATAAGTGCACCCTACTTATTGGCAGATGTTTAATTTTCAAATCAATAAGGCGCTTTCTCAAGCTTTTAAGTACAATGACTAGCTATTAAGCTTGTGGAATTCATATTTTGAAAAGAATAAAATAATGATCAAAGAGGCTTATTTATTGTTTATTATTTATTTACTTTAATTGAAAATAGTTTTTAGCTTAATAACCTAGATCTGATTGTGTAGGTTGAGTATTGACCTCAACTTACAGCAGGTGAGGAACCATTTCAGTCATAGGAGGCAAAACAGATTGATGGCCACTATTATCAGGTTAAACAGTATTAATCTACCATCAAATTAAAGGAACAACAAAAATGATGACTGTTATTTTTAAAAATCAATCACAGCCCAAATGACAGCATTCATCTTTAGATACATTTCTTCTATGAAGGTGACGGATTTGAAATTCGTAGCACTGGGATACAGAGGATTGCTAGGAAAAGGACTCTGAGATGTTCTGTAAATTTGACAATGTATAAAACAAGGAGAAAAATACATTTGTGAAGTTGTACGATTTTAAATGACTATACCTGTAGCAAAAAAAAAAAAAAATGTACCCATGTACAGTCTGTGGAATATCTAGACTTCTAATTCCAGTTGAACAAGTTTATATCTTTATTCGGCTTTTAACTCTACTTTTGCTACAATGAGGGTGTGCCTTTCATATTAAGGAGCTGGTCTTAATATGATTGTTTTTTACAATCATTGGTTATGGAAAATTTTAAATGTATGGACAAAGAAATTTGCAAAACACTTATGTATATATCACCCATCTTCAAAAACTATAAATTTTCTGCTCCACTGCTTATGATATCCCTCATTCAAATATGCACACACACACACACACACACACATATATATATATCACATGTGCAAGCAACTCCTGTCCCCTTTTTTCTGAAATACACAAAAGCAAATCCCAAATATAGCTATACTCCCTGTAACTCTCAGGTTGAAGATTTAAAAATTGAAGCAAAATGTATTTTATTGTCCATGCAATTAATAAAATATTATAATCACATAGTACTCAGCTTTGATTTGTCCTCCCATTGTCCCAATATATCATTTACCATGAATCTCTCTGAGTATATTTTGGTATTTTTCCAATGAAATCAACAGTAATGATTTTATGGTATACTGTGTAAGATCCTTAAATTAATTTCACTGTGACAATTTTCAAACTATAAAAACTCAGTGATATTCTAATTAATGTTATAGTACTAAAGTTCTGTCTCTGCGATAAAAGTAGTAATTCCTCCAGTTCAAATGTGTATATTAAAAACCAATACAAGTCACTCCACGCCATCAGAACTTGTAAAGAGACACAGCTTGAAATTTCAATATAGGAGTCGGCTTGAAGTGATAGAGATGAAGAATAATCATTGACCTGAGGCTTCTGAATTTTCTAGCAATTTAGGCCAAGTCTGAATTGACCTTTTGAGTAATGACACTCAGGACTTCTGCACAAAAATTTGTCGGGATCAAGTGAAAATATGCTAGGGATCCCTGTGCATACAATGTAAGCAGTCCATAGTGTTGACTCAGTATGTTCTGTCTAAACTTTCTTTCAGCCTGTAGTGCTTCAGCTTCTAACTCCTCTCACTCCCCACACAGGCAAGTGTTCTTGGCTTCTTAGAATGTTCCGTATTGTTTTGTGTTTTCTTTCCTTCTGAAATCCTGTACAAATTTTTCTTCATCATCATTCCATCTTTGACCTTGCTAAGTACTCCACAGACAGATAAATGTGTAGGGGATGCTATTGAACTACAATATCACCTACCTAACTGTGTGTTCACCTTCAAGTTATATGGGCTAGCTGTGGTCATAGATAAGATAAATTAGTTATGCCTTTTACTAATCTCTACAATCTGGAAGAAATGCCTTCTTCTAAGGAAAAATCAGTATCACCCTAGAAGTTCATTTATAGCCAACATTGATTCTCTTCCTTCTGTTTTATTATTCCACTAGATACAAACAAATTTTTCTTAGGAAGGCAAACATCTCTATTTTCTTTCTCTTCTAGGTGCCATCTTTGAGTATATGGGAATAATGGCTGTTCAAAACACCTACAGCTCAATTCCCAAAACATGCAAATATGTATCTAAGTTCATGAATTTTCATAGCAGGAGAAGCAAATTTATAGAGATTGTTCAACAGTCCTCAAAGATGGCACATTTACCAGGGTAATCTTGCTGGGCTCAGTGTTAGAATATATATATATATATATATATATATATATATATATATATATATATGATATATATATATATCCTAAAATAGCAAAAATATAAAGCAGAAAAGAACAAAAGAGGCAACAAATTTAATGCACATTAGTGGCCTCCACAAGGTGAAGAAAACAAGGAAATGAATCTACCTTTATGGTCTCCAGAAAGAAGACATCCTGCTGAGAGCTTTACCTCTCAGCCCCGTGAGACTCACTATAATTATAGTCATCTCTCATAGCAAGGATACACTAGTACAGAATACAGATCCTCTTTATATCCGCCCCCTCCTTCCTAAAAGCTTCCTTTTCATATCATCTTACATTCCAAACAGGGTTTCTCTGTAACTTTGGAGGATGCTCTGGAACTAGCTCTTGTAGACCAGGCTGGCCTTGAACTCACAGAGATGGACCTGCCTCTGCCTCTGGAGTGTTGGGATTAAAGGCGAGCGCCACCACTGCCCAGTTAGTCTTACATCTTTTGATCAGATGTTCATATTTCATCACACCAATTTTATTCAAACAATCAGGGTCTTAGATGACATATACTCTCTTACTCAGCCTTTTCATGTGGGTTAGGTAACCCTGGACTGCCTTCTTTCTTCCCAAACTCAACTTCTCCAGGCATTAACTCATCCATTGCTCACCTCTTCATATCTCTGCATCCAGGACTCAGTCTTAGAAATATCTAGCCGTGTTTGTTTGTTCATCAATAAGTCTGTTATTAATAACATGGTGCAGTCGTATTTCTAGACTTACAACTCTATCTTAGGTCTCCCAGTTATCAACACTGCCTGTCCATAAAGATTAGCCTGGATTCCAAGTTGAATTCCTCTCTCACTGCCTCCTCTTTCTCATATAATCAGTACTGTTCTTCGTCTCCATATTGCCACACTGTCTCTTCCTTTTAACTCCCTACATTCCAGTCATCAGTAAGTCTCATTGCCCAGTGCAACAGAACTGACAACCTCCTTACCTCTATGACCTACATGACGCCTATGCTACTCTCAAAAACTCATTGTCCACAGACTCCCTTTTGTTCTCCAAAACCTATATTCATATGTGAGTGCACATGCACCCACACACACTCCACAGGCAGGTTGGAGGAGGGAGCAGTTTTAACCAGAAGTATTTTAATTGCTTAGAAAATTATCATTTTACTTTTTGATCCTTTCTAGTGATACATACTCTACTTTTCTTGTGATACAAGTAACAGTGTCTGCAGGGGACTATCTGGCCTGGCATTGCCACGTTTATATTCCAGGTGTTACTGATCCGAGTGCTCTGCAGAAGGTCTTGAGGGCCTGTTTGTTTTTCACTTAACATTCCAAGTACTCACTTGCATACTTATTTTCAGTTGGCTTTGTCTCCAGGAGCCCCCCTCTCTGGTCCTTTGTTTGGCTCACTGCCTCTTCCCTCCTGTGCTTTCTTCAGATGCTATGTTTACAGAAAGATGGATCTCTGCCTTTTCCTCATTCTTTACCTTATCTCCCTACTCTTTCCCAGATCCCTGGAAGTCACAAATTCCCTACTTGCTTTATCTTGGCTCTGACATAGTACTTTCAACCCCCGAAGGCCTAGAGTTTTAAATTTATTGTATCTTCCTTCTCACAATTCACATTCCAACAAGACAAAACAAAAAACAAAACAAACAACAAACCTAGATACCATCCCATCTTTTCTGAAAAGTTCTATTCCTATGTACCCACAACAGAAATTTACATGCACAGACAATGGCACGTTTTCAAATACTGTCCACATGCTATTTATCTAATCACTCTGGCTGAATTTTCTTATAGTTGAGGACACACTATAAGATACCAAAAGTTGATAATACATATAATAATGATAATACATGGCTATCTAATCATATATCACTATTCAAATCAGAAGCTCATTGCCTCAGATCTTAAAAGAGGACACAAGTTAAAATCAAAGAACTACCAATATTTCAATAACAAATGTTTTGTTACAAGAGTTAGTAAGGGATTTAACTAAAAATAATTCAATTCAACTTTGAGCTAGTCTTGCACCCCTGTAGAACTCAATGGGAATAGCTGAATCGGTTCATTTTTGGGTCTTCACACTCAGCTCCTGATCTTTAATTAGGCATTGTAGACTCTCCAAGATAAAACTGGGTATCTTTCATTCTTAGCCGATTATTTGGTAAGGCAACAGATGAGCTTGGGTTGATACTGTTCTGTGAATCAAACTTTATTAGAACTCAGTGTTTTTAATTAATAGTCTCACACAAGTCAACCTTAAAACTGAAAAGCTGCAAGGAGTAAAAGAGGACGGGCTCCTGATTCCCTCAATATCATCCTAAGTGGAAAAGAAACCCCATAAGCTTCATAGAAAGTAGGAGTAATTCAGAAAACTATTTAACCGTGTTGACTATTTTAATATGTTTGTTACTTTTTTTTAGAGTACACAATTTAATGCTATCAGATTCTAGTACTATATTGAAAAATATACCACAAAAATCTTCCAATCACAATCTCAGATGTCGTTTTGGTTCATTGGCTTCTGTGCATCCAGTCTATTGCTAAGAATGACTTTATTCTGATATTCCTCAACAGGCAATTAGCTCTCCTGGGAGACGACAAAACTTCCCAGCATACATAGGCTTTCCGCTACCTTCCCTATGCTCTTCCCACCATCCTTAAAAGTCTTAGCTCCTCACATTTTTTTTTTGTTCCCCACGCCAGTGCTCTTACTTCAGGCAATGGGCTGATTTGGTGAAAGAAAGTGGAAGTTCTTTCCTAACCGAAGGGCTGAGCCAACTTCACTTCCAGCAGCGACCTTTCCTCTCTTCGTGACCAGGTCTATTAGAAGTGCTTCATATGTCCCTTATGTAGAACTCCTGGAGACCCTAGTCAATTGTCAATTAGTTCTACCTTGAAAGCAGTACCCACCAGGAATATTTTCTTAACTTTCCATACCATGTTGAGATGAAAAGTTTATTTCGTTTTCCAGCTGAGGGGAGAGAAACTGAAAGCTAATGAAAAATACAGAAAAGGAGGAAGGTAAGGGAATTAATTGTTTGTGATGATCCCACTATCCCGTGTGCTGTAGAGAGGGGTGCCTCTGAGGCTGCTGGTTTATCCCTACCCTGTGGTTGGCAGGAGAAACTTACAGAGCATACAACTTCATGTCAAACTGATTCTACAGAGGATTTTAGAAAAAGACAGAATACACATTCTTATTTAAAGAATGTTTTAAGGCATGAAGTATAATCTCTGAATTAACTTCAAAGAAACCAAAACCTGATGCAGATAAGAAAGAGGTGCTTAACTTCAGCAGTCTGATGGGCCTTTGAAGGCCTTTAATTGTATTTTATGTGCTATGTCTACCTTGTTCTTTTTAGGAAAGCTGAAAATGGGACAGAGTGAAATGTTTTTGTTTGTTTGTTTGTTTTAAACCTGAATGAGATGTAAGAACTAAAAGAAAGGCTGAGGCATGCTTGGGGATAGAAGCTATTGCTTGTGGCTGACAAAATTATCTTAAATGAGAGGAAAGAATGGGTAGGGGGCTCATCCTCGGACTTCCCTGCCTCATCTCCATTATTCCGTCCTCAGTCTCTCTCGTCCTCCCTTCTTCTTTAAATAAAAATCCAGACTTTCTGTCACTCATACAAAGAACCTGTATTGGCTTGATCTTATTAGAGAACAAATCTACCTCCCGGTCCCTATGATACTTAAAAAGACTTGATTTCTTTCTTTCTTTTTTTAAAAAAATATTTTATGCATTTTTCAGTTCCCGGAACTGAAATTATAAAGGCCTCTGCAAGCAAGATTTGAAAGTGTTACATTGTAGTCTGTAGGCCATGCACAATTGGCTGATAAAGATACTTTGTGTAATAAAGTTCTTTCTGTCAAAATATTGCCCTCAATGCAGCTGGGATTTAAGTATTTTCTTCACCTCCCAAGCAAGTGAATCAAATGGGAGAAGAATGCATGTGTTTTTTTCTCCTTTAATTAAAAACATAATCAGAAACACAACTGCAGACTATCACCTATGAATTAAAATGCTAATTTCTTTCAAAAGAAGAATTTATTTGATGTTCCCTTTGAAATATAAGAAATATACAACAAAGAGAGGAGGAGAAAGATGCCATAGGAAGTCAAACACACATTTGCAAAGCTAATTGAGCAAATTCAACACCATTTGACATTTTGCTAAGAGGAAAGCAGTCTTGCGGCTGCATAAAAGAACAATGCAAATAAAGACAGAAAAATACACAGTCTAAATTGATCTGCTGAACTCCAAAGCACTAGGATAGCCTTGAAGAAAGTGTGAAATTGAACTGTGAGCAACAGAGAAAGAACTTTATCTTCCTACCACCCAGGGTCACAGTTGTTGGTGATCTGCCCCTCCTGTTTTGCTTCTCTTTGGGGAGAAATTACCTTATTTGAACAAAGAGAGTCCTAAGTCCCAAACTTCCCCGAGGGTTAACGAATGAAACACACAAATTATTCAAAAAGATTTCTCCATGAGAAAAGATGAAAAGGTGAGCTAGGATTAATAAGAGAAACTAAGACCCCAAATGGAAATTACTATGTTTCCAATCTATAATAATGTCCTACACTCATCTGCTAGACATGACTTGTGTTCAAATCCAAAAAGGTTCACCAACAGTTCGCTTGTTAAAAATAAAATCAAATTCATATTCTGTGTCTTCGAATAACCACCTTGTCTCTCTGCCATTCTCTGCCTCCATCTTTCCAAACAGCACATTACCGAAACGAAAATGCTATAATTTACATCTGAGTTCATGTTGGCACTGAGTTCTCAGTGCTTTATGGTTGCCAGATCCAAAAAAAAAAAAAAAAAAAAAAAAAAAGAACTTCTTACGCTCTCTGCTTGGGATGCCAAACAGCTGCCAAGAGAGCTGGCCAATTGCATCTCCCCTCTGCAAAGGTCCCCATGGACCTCATCAAATGCCAACAAATATTGAATCCATAACTGATGGGAACCTGGCTTCAGGTGATACTGCTAACCTCCAAACGTACATGTAAGGGCTTTTCAATTTAACCTGTATGTCCTGCAGCCCCTTTCCTGTACCATTGGAAAAATAATGGCTCTTTTCTTTAAAAAAAAATGTGGCCTTGGGCATGGGCAAATGCCTGGTGTGCTTATAAAGTTACCTGTCTACTTTGATATCCAGCCTCTTCTTTAATTGCAATGGTGTTGTGGGTAGAAAAGGCCACAGCAGGCTTCTTCCTTTCTCTAGCCTGATGAGTACTTTGGGGTCCATCTTAATAGAGTCCTGTAGGAATATTTTCACCACTGTTCAGAGGAATAGGGGATATCATGTTAAATTAGTTTCCCTCTACAATGAGGATGTGTGGGGAGGAGAAAGAACTCAATATAATCTTCTGGGGATGGATGGTTTGTCGATTTGACATCTTACACTCTGCCCACGTGGCCTGTGTGCTTTCCTTCCTTATCAGCCCTTCTGGGGAAGTTTGCCCTCAACCTCCTGGCAGGGGTGAAAAAACATGACGATGCCTTTGCACGTGGAGCTTGCTCCCTATGTGCGAGCATAGCATCTCTGTTCCGACATGCCCATGTCACAGTATATTAAATTCAGAGAGGTAAGTTGACTTAGCTACAGACGTACAAGGGAGGTTGCATACAGCAAACAACTATAGTGGTGAGGGTGTTAAACAAAAAGAAATAAATTATCTCAACAGCCAGTGAGAGACTCTATGGCTATTTGTCTGTTCACAGTCCCATCACAGTCCTGCCACTGGGGGTTGGTCAGTATTAAAATGACAATTATAAATAGGTAAGATTCAAAAACAAGGGATCTCTTCCATTTCTGAAATCTCTTTGGTGTTCTTTTGATTATTATCTACCTGTAATGTAGTGGTTAGAGTCACACTAGGTGTTCTTTAGGGAACCTAGTTCCTTGTTGTATTGCAGGTTTCTTATGCCGCAAATCTCCGTAGCCCAGAAGAAGTGATCTCGTGATTTATTAGCATTTGAACAAATTCTGTATAAATTCTCTCATTCCCAGTTTCATCCTTAATATTCTATACCAACTCCAAGCTTGTGCACGTCTAGGTTTTAAACTGAATACAGATCCACATGTGAGATTCCAAAGAACAAGTTTGTTTGTCTAAACGTCCTTTTTGGTTTTACATGGTTAGCATTGCATTTTGCCCAGCCATGTCGTTAAATTATTAAGCAAATACAACATTAAGTGGGAAATGATGGAGAATCAAGAGTACACAAAAATTAAAGTCCTTCTACATTATAAAGTGGGAATATTCACTGAAATAATTTTCATTTCAAAAAACTGTTTAAGAAGCACATCCTGCATGGCCTACTGTGTGCTGAGAATGAACTTACGATCCTAAATCATGAATTAATTGTTCATTCCTTACGAAAAAAGCATGGGATGTGCTTTTTTTGGTTGCTCAGATAATCAAACAGTTGGATCAAGATTGAAGCCATATACCATATTGCACCATATTTCCTTTCTATTACAGATTAATTACATCTTAGTGTCTAACTTCATAAAACAGGATTTGAAATGCATATTTCATTGAGGCTTTCAATGTGGTAGGATGGCTTAGCTGTATTACTAGACTTGCTGTTGGAGTTTACTTCTCCCCAAGCACTTATCTTTTCCTTTCTTTCTCAATTTCAGCACACACAGTGTTTAGAGCAAACATTGCTACTAATTACCTGTCTTCTTTCTCTAATTTTCAGCATCTTTCCTGGACACTATAGCATATAGATAATTCATTTATGTAATCTAATAAAATATTTCACTTAAATATTTCATATTTTTATGGTTATTATACTTACTATCTCAAGATTTGGGAATGGAGTCATCTTTAAATTTAAGGAATAAATTGCATGAAAACATGTTTTAAAGGGATCTTTTATGTTGGGAGCAACGAACCCCCAGATCCTGAATTTTTTGTAAACAACTTGTTTTTCTCTGCTCTGAGACATCCTGCAGCTGCTCTGAACACGAGACCCTCAGGAGTTCCTGATGACAGGAGAGTGGTGTCTGGTGGGTTTGGCTGGGGCGTGGCTATCAGTTAAGAATCCCTATATAAACGGCTCTTGTACACAATAAAGGGGGGATTCTTGGGGCATTCCGGTTTCAAGGATGACCTGTGTCTCTGTCTGTGTGTCTTTGTGTGTTTAAATCTCCAGGCCCTTGCCCGGCTTGCGAATGGTCCTGTAGTGCAGGCCCTGCAATACAGGAGTAGTATCGTACAGTCACATAGAACAGATGGGCGCTACACATTTACATTAGTTACTGATGTGGGATTCCCTCCTGCCTTGAACATGATTTATTAGCATTGATTAATAAAGACGCTGATTGGGGCTGGAGAGATGGCTCAGTGGTTAAGAGCATTGCCTGCTCTTTCAAAGGTCCTGAGTTCAATTCCCAGCAACCTCATGGTGGCTCACAACCATCTGGAATGAGGTCTGGTGCCCTCTTCTGGCCTGCAGGCATACATGTAGAAAGAATATTGTATACATAATAAATAAATAAAATTAAAAAAAACAAAAAATCAAACAAAAACAACAACAACAAAATTAAAAAATAAAGACACTGATTTGAGCTATGGCAGGGCAGAATAAACCTAAACTGAATGCAGGAAGAAAGAAGGCAGAATCAGGGAGATGCCATGTAGCTGCCAAAGGAGAAAGATGCCAAAATTTTACCAGTGGGCCACAGCCTCATGATGATACATAGATTAATAGAAATGGGTTAATTTAAGATGTAAGAGCTAGCTAAAAATATACCTAAGATATTGACTAAGCAATGTTGTAATTAATATAGTTTCTCTGTGATTATTCAGGTCTGGGTGGCAGGAACGAACATACTGTTTCTGTTACAAGTTACCTTCTCTGTGGTTCTTTGGATTTATATTTGTTTCTCCTTGAAGAGGGAGTGTGTCTACTTTGTGATAGTCTATATAGAGCCATTTCCTAAACCAATTGTTTTCTAAAGATTTCTACTTTGTATTGTCAGAGTCATCTGGATGTTCCCTGAGACTTAAACTTTCTTAGAAGTAGACTGGTAAACACCTGTGATATATATTGTATATAACTTGTGGTCATCAAATTTTTATTTCAAAGAGCTGAGTAATGTATATTTAATCTTATTCCAAGTATAATATTCTGCCTGCATAATATATACCGATATATATATGTGTGTGTGTGTGTGTGTGTGTGTGTGTGTGTGTGTGTATTTTTTTCTCTTCTACAATGAAAAAGGTTTAAATTTGGGTGTTATTTAAGAGATGTTTAGAATTTATTATCTGCAACAAATCTCTTTTACACTCATTATATAAACATGAATTTAATAGTCCTATTAGTAATAGCCCTAAGAAAGTCATCCTGGGGATATGATAGTGTTTTACTGTAGAATATATCATAACACTGTTTATTCTGTGAATTAGTGAAGAGCAAATGGGCAGTGGTAATGGATTATGGTAGCTTTTTGATAATGGGTTATGGTACTTACCTCCTTTATAATGGATTATGATATTTTTATGTAATAGAATACTGTAGACCTATTAAAATTATGGAATAGAAGATTGAAACTTTTCTCATATGTGTTTTAATAGCAATAATGTGGTGACACAAATAAATATGAACATTTTGTGTTAACCAACATAAATAAAAAACGTAAAGGATATGTCTTTAAAATTCAGACTTCTTTTTGTCAATCATAAAGTGTTGCAAATGCAACTTGTCAGAAAATCATAAGCTATACACAAATTGAAAACAATGACATTATTAATTCTTTGAGAATTCCATACAGTGTATTTTGATGATATTAATCCTCTTCCCCAACCAACTCCTTTGAGATACACCGACCTTTCCATAACTACCCAATGTTGCTCTTGGCCTATCTCTCTCTGTAATTTGAAATTCATCCAGTTTGTGTTGGTCAACTACTCAGATACAGGGCACCTTGTAGTGTGGTTAAAATGCCAGAAGTTACACAAACTGACTCTTTCTTAACAAGTTCTACTTTGAGATTTAAAAGCTTGTTCTTCAGTGTGATATTTTCTTGTCCTTTTCATCTTTAAAACATTTCTTCAGTTCTTGGTTAATATCATTGTTTGTGCCAACAAAAATTACTACAAGTATAACTGGAGTTATCCTGTTTTTAATCATGCTGAGTAATAAGTCTGAACTCACTGTAAATTGTCTAGCGTCAGTGAAGATAAAGAGAGAAAGCATATAATATCATCATAAAAGAATTGCTTATCAAAGTGGTAGAAAGATTTATTAAGAAGATAAAGCATCCCTTAGCCACTTCCTACCTTAATACAGTTTTTGGTTCAGCTAAACTCTGCTTGAGAACCACATATCATGTCCAGGTATTCCAAACATTTTTCAAATTTGTATTATAAATACAATCAAGAAAATACCTGGCATGTCTCCATATTACTACTTCATTATATCTTCGAGGCAAGAAAAACAGACAACATAGGCAATCTATTGATGTTCTTTTGATTAGCATTCTGGAATATGGGGTTATAATGTTTTGGTATATTTATATTCATAGTCACTTTCTAATAAACACTCTCCACTAATGGTCATGGGTTTAAAAGGCTTTTTGTTAATATGGTAAGGCTGCGGGTGACTGAGTATCACATCTTTTGAAATTCTCAGCTTTTAATGTGACCATTATACATAGAAGAAATCAATGATTTCATCAGCTTAATAAGGCTATTGCTCTGTGTTCAATTTATTATATAGAGCCATGAGGGTGCCATTGGAGATGGCTTTGAACATTTCAAACAGATTCAATTTTAGTTTCTGATTCAAAATTCAGAAGATGTTCTTGAAGGGCTATGGTGTTTGATAGAAATTATACATCAAAATAGTATAAAGAAAAAACTAATAAAAAATAGAGCAATAATAGGGAAACTGAGCCTGGAAATTGAAATCAAGGACCTTAAAAAGCAAACTCCTTATGCCTAGCCTCCTGTTCATATGTGAGTACACTATCACTGAAGTAAAGTTTCAGATTTCATTTCTCTTGCCCTGTTCTATGCACAAGAAAAACAAACATGGAATGATCTCTCTGATTTCTTAGGAACCAGAACTGGCCATGCAAGTACCAGCTTCCTCTGAGTTCTCGGCAGAGATGCTGATCAGAGAACACACACCTTGGTTGGCTTGTTGTCTCAGTTATTGAGAATCTTGGTAGGACAGACACTGCCACCACAAAGAGGAGAGCAAAGATCTCATTTATCTGTGAAGGGATGGGATAGTCTCTCTAGCGTAGAGAAGAATCATGAAGGCCACATGACTTCACATAGCAGCCGTTTTTAATCATTCCTTTCATGGAGTCTTACCAGCAATAGTGCTGATCATTTGACCTTCAAAATTTTGAGTTCTAGACCTACTTTTTAGTTGGATATAAAAACGAATGAATGGTTTTCTCTACAAAACCGGCCAAACCTAACCTAATTACTCCACAGATGACAACACCTCCTCCTTCCCAATCTCTCTTCTGTTTCTGTGCATGCTTATGTACATGACTGTACGTGTGGGCACAAATGCGTGTTCAAATGACAGAAGTCAAGTTCTGGGGAGAGCATCACTAGTCATAGACCCTGGTTTTGTTGTTTTTTCATTTCCTTAAACTGGGTCTTTCCTTGACTGAATACGGCCGAGTATGTTGGGCTCATTTCCAGGAAGCCCTGGTAATGGAATCTGCCTGTCTCCCTCTCCTCAGTTCTGTGATAAAAAGAGCTTGCTACCCCACCTGGCTGATTATTATTATTATTATTTTTAAAGTTGGTTCTGGAGATCAAACCATGGTCATCATACATCTGTAGCAAGCTTTCCCTCACCGACCTACATCCATTGCCCCAGGAAAAATTTTCTAATGTTTCAGTATTTTCCATAGGTCAGTTATATGGCCTTGCTTAGAAACAAATAGTAGATGCATGCTATTAAAGAGGCAACATTTCACACACATGCCAAGGCACATGTGTGTGTACATGCGCATACACATATATACAACATTAATAGATATAAACATTTTTTGCAGACTTTCTTTTTTATTGATTTTTATTGAGATCTACACTTTTCTCTGCTCCCTTCCCCCTTCAACCCTCCCCCAATGTCCCCATACTCCCAATTTACTCAGGCGATCTTGTCTTTTTCTATACCCCATGTAGATTAGATCAATGTAAGCCTCTCTTAGTGTCCTCACTGTTGTCTAAGTTCTCTGGGATTGTGGTTTGTAGGCTAGTTTTCTTTGCTTTATGTTTAAAAACATTTTTTCTCATTTTTTATTAAAAATTTCCATCTCCTCTCTTCCTCCTCCTCCTTCCCTCCCCTCCCTTCCACCCATACCCCTACTCCGCCCCTCTCCAAGACAAAGAGCCATCAGGGTTCCCTTTACTATGTTAAGTCCAAGGTCCTCCCAACTCCCTCTAAGTCCAGGAAGGTGAGCAACCAAACTGACAAGGCTCACAGTGAGCCCATCCATGCTGTAGAGTTCAAGCCCATCGCCGTTTTCCTTGGTTTCTCAGTCAGCCTTCACTGTCCGCCACAATCAGAGAGTCTGGTTTAGAATAGAGCTGGCTAGAAATATTCTCTGATATCATCCTGCTGCCACATGCCAGAGCATACATGTACAATCAAGCAAAATTACAAAAAAATAAATTAATGTAAAAGATATATATATATATATATATATATATATATATATATGATAGCTGTTACAGAAGGAATTTAAACTAGTTTAATGAAGAATGTGATGACTTTAGATTTTCTTCCATTTATGTTAATGCACAATCTCTCTGTCCCCTAACCCAGGTATAGCCCATCCTGGGACCTTGGCAAAGACACAGCGATTGGTTCATTGGTGGGTACCTGGCTTACCTGTGCTCAGCCAAAGCACTATCTGGAAATTTGTATTGTTATTCTACATAATGCAGAAAGAAAGAATGTCTTATGTATTTAAATAGTGGTTTCAAGAAGGAAAAAATTCAGGTAGGGGCTGTTTATCGTATATTCTCTATCTCTTAGTGAATTTATATTTCCTAAAATAAGAAAAGAACGACAGAAAGACCATCAAGGAGCAAAAGACATCTTACATTATTGGCCTTTTGGAAAAGCAGTTCCAGGGTCCAGGAAATAGCTTTAATTTCCTCAAGCCACTTGCAGCTGAAATTTTGTTTTTGGTATACAAGAGTCTTGAGTAAATAGTAGGGATAAAGACCTAAATTGTTAGGTTGCAATACAAGTAAAAAGTATGTATTCATAAAATTTAAGATAATAATGGGGCAGAAAATAATTGTCCCAAACCAAGTTTAGAACTATGGTATTTTTTTTAGGGGGGGGTGGGTTGAAATCAAAAGACAAATATATACAGATTCACACAGACAGACAGCCATTGCACTGCACTCAAACAAATTGCGGTGCTGAGGCAGGGCTCACTTTTCGTTCCAGAAAATCTTTGAGCTTGTGTTCTCCATGCCTTAGATGCCAGGATGCAGACACTGGGAGAGCAAGCTGTCATGGCTAGCTCTTACTAAACAATTGATCATGAGAAATAATTGTTTAGCATTATATTATTCACCAAACATAGTATACAACCAGAAATAGCTTTAATACTTCCTTTTAATCAGTCTTTCTTGAATGAGGGATTCACTATCACTTAGATTGTACCGTACTTGTGATCCAGTGTGTTTGAAGGACAAAAGGAACAAGTAGTGTTTTGGTAGCTGTGGGTAGAGAGAGCAGTAGAAGAGACACTCAAGAAAACCAACCTGGCTCAGGTTATGAAGGTACGTGGGAGGCATGTTAAGAATGCTATAAGAATCTGGAAAAAATTCACGAGGTTTTAAAAAGAGGGGTAACACTGTGTATTTTGAAGTTTAATTTAAAAACATTAACAGCTTTGCATTATTTTTTTGTTAGGAAATAACTATGTAGATTTGAATAAGAATCATCAGGAATTGCATCCCAGTATTGATAGATGAGTGGATTAATTTTGTATCCACTCACCCAAAACAGAGACACGGAGTTTGTCTGCAGCTCCTTTCCAGAGTCTGTGTCATGTTTCCAAACAATACACAACATTTTGACGACACTTGGATCAGTGGAAAGCTCCGAGGAGGTTATTGCTTGTGTATATTAACTGCTTCTTATTTCCTAAAACTGGGAATGGATCAGGAAGAGGCAGAATGACTGCTGAAATTGACTCCTCTGTGGAGAGGCTATCCTACGAGAGGGTAGAGGGATGGCTCAGTGGCTCAGCAGCAGGTTCAAACATTTAGAGTCCCTGGATGAAGAGGCTCTGATCTCAGCAGGGCTCACTCAACCATTCATCCTCACAAGGTAGAGAAATCGAAAGTTACACAATTTAGAAAGTGTGTGTCTTTCAGATAATGCCTTAAAAAAGCAAATTCTATGTGAACATTAAAGACTGAATAGCAGTTTTGAGGAGCAGGGACCACCTCTGTGTCCTTGGCCTAAATTTGCTCCTTCCCCAACGTAGTACGGTAGACTCTTCAGTTTCCAATACTTGACAGCAGCTAAGTGTGTGCCATTTGGTCTCCTGCATCCTTTGGAACGAGATGAGTTAAAAAAAGAAACTTGTTTTGACTTCCTGAGTCCCTCCAATAGTCAACTCCAGCTTCTCTGTGCCTTTTTAATGATGTCCCTATCACAGGGACTCTAACCCTCTCAGACTGGAACAAACACATTTTGTAGGTGAAAGGTAGCTTGATCTCTACTACAGGGGGTCTGCTGTCCTGCTCTGATACCAGGGGTAATGCCACCTCTGTGACTTCTGTGCCCTGATGATAACCCAATGCTGGTAATGGAGAGATGCAGAAAAGGGTACTGTGAGGGAGTGAAGAGCAGGGCACCTGGCCAGGGCTTTCACTGCTGTACCTTTCATTTTATTCTATTATAGGATGCCAGGCTCTGTTAATAAATCTGGGTTTGTTCAAAAATGCAAAACTGATCTCTTGACCATTTATTTAACCACAATAAAGATTTCTCACACACAGATTCTTTAACAATATTGTATATTCTCATTCTTGGAACTACAGATATTTCCTATTCATTCCACTGTGACAGTTCTATGTATATCCACTTCCTTCATCTCCTCTGCATCCTCTTTCTCATCACCTAGGGATGTGCTCCTTCCTATTGGTCCAACTAATCCATTGCCAGACCATGAAACTGAAAACATCAGCAATCAGAATTCTGGCTTTTGAAATCCACAAATAGAAATTCACGAGTAAGGCAATAAAGAAACCCAGTCTCTGTAGGACACCCTCTATCCTCTGGAGATTAGGCAACACTTGTGTACTGTAAAAAGGAAGAATGAATCAAGCTGCATGAAATACTGACAACAAGATCCAACCAGCAACATTTGAAAGATGGAAATCAACATCCAGCAGTACCAGAGCAGCAGAGGGTCATCCAGGGGCTGCATTAGTCCTTCCGGCTAATTAAAATATATGATCTAGACTTAGACCTTAAGAAGACAAAAATTGGTGAGGTGGACAAGTGTAAGAATTATAACACAGGGAAAAATCATCTGGGAGGCCTGAGAAAGTTATAATTGATTTGAGGACTGCGGTTTTCTGAGACAAAATTTATTTGGCAGGTCTCTCTTTAGAAACCACAGACTCATCCCAAATAGAGCACCTTTCATCTTTGCTCTCCTCCTCTGGGAAGTAAAGGAATTGAAACAATTAAGTTTCATTTAATGAAGGAACATGGAATGAAAGGTGTATTTCTAAGAAGGATTATGCTTTCGTACCATGCCAGAAAAATTAGGAAGCATATAATTTTTAACTCTGTCCTGAATCAAGTAGACACCACTCAACTACAAAAATTTTAAACAGCAAAGTGCTTGCTGTGGAGGCCTGAGGGCCTGAATTCAGATTCCTACTGCCTCTGTAAAAGTTGGGTGTAGTGGCATGCAACTATATCCCTAGTAGTGAACAAGAAGAGACAGGATAATCCTTCAGACTTATTGGTCAGTTAGCCTTAAAGATTTCTGGGCTCCATGTTTCCTGAGAGACCTTGTCTCAAAACACTAATTTTAGAGGCATGGAGCTATAAAGGAAGACACCTGATGCATGCTTGCACACACACACACACACACACACACACACACACACACACACACACCACAAAGAGCCTATCAGAGGACAACTTGAGTACAACTTGTAGGAATTTTCTGTTTGTTTCATTTTTTTCTCTTTCTATTATATGAGACCTGGGGATCTAACTCAGGTCATCAGTCTTGGTGACAAAGCCCTTTGCCAGCTGAACCATCTTGCTACCAAGAAGCTACTGTCAAAGTTACAAATTTCGCTGTAAGTTGGGTCTGGATGATTTATATCAGCAGTCCGGTTGCTTTTTCTTAGTGCTACACATTTTAGATTCTCAGAGCCAAGTCACCAATGGTTCTTGCTCAACTCAATGTCCCTTTAGCCCCTTTGGTCTAAGAAGGCCACCAGTCTCACAACTCACAACTTTTAAGGACTAGCAGCCTGACATATAGGTCTGGGACAGTGGAAAGGAGACTCAGTGGATACCAGACACCTTCTGTTACCACACCTTTTCTTTACACATTATCTTTTCTTTCATGTCATAGGAATTCAACTCTGGAAGAGCTCATGAGGAGTACCATCTGCACTCTATTCTAACCCAGAATTGATCATACATACATGTTTTACCCGTGTGCCCTTATCTTTTTGCCCAATTAGTCAGACTCATCTCCATGATACACCCACAAAAAAAATTGACTCTCTGTGAGCTTCTGTGGTTCCGAAGAGCCCATTCTCCTCCCAATCGTCTATTGACTCATACCAACCCTTATTTCCTGATGTCTACCATCTTATTTGATCCTGGAACCAGATAAGTAGTTCTGATTAATGCAAATATTCAATGCCAGTTTGTTTTTGTTTGTTTGTTTTTGTTTTTCGAGACAGGGTTTCTCTGTAGCTTTGGAGCTTCTCCTGGAACTAGCTCTTGTAGACCAGGTTGATCTCCAACTCACAGTGACCTGCCTGCCTCTGCCTCCTTAGTGCTGGGATTAAAGGCGTACACCACCACCACCTGGCTCAATGCCAATTTTCAATCACCAGACAAAATATTCAGGCCCCATGAATGCTTTTGTGTTACCTACACTGAGGCATTCATGACTGAGTAGCATTTATGTAGTTCATAATGTGTTGTAGCATTCTCCCAAGGTTGTAGACTTGCTCAATCACTTGTGATATGATTTTTACTAGAGGTTTAGAGAAAATGCTCAGAACTATGGCTTCAGAGGATAAGAGAAGCCTTGAGAAAAGTGTCTGACTAGAAACAAGCCAAGTGTGTTGGGGGAGGCATAGAGAGAAGATGGAAGCAGATCCAATTTAAAAAATGGAACAAATTCATTAATTTCAATTCCTATAATTAAAAATACAATATATACAAACAAGAGTGTCTAAAACTCTCCTAAAATAAGCTTTATTAGTGTCATTCAATATTTACAATGATTCATCTCATTGTCTATCCTTCCATATACCATGTTTCTCTTCTTTCAGCAATATTCTGTCTGAAAACTACTGGTGACTCGTAGTACAGACAGATGTCGCTATCTCTGAAGTTCAGGCATATGTCATGCTACTAACAAAGGCATACACAATATTGAAGCTTAGCCACTCTCCTTAAGTACTACATATTTTATTTAAGGAGACATGTCTAAAATGTTATTGTACAAAACAGAATTGTAGTTGTTCTATTGAAAAGAAAATACTTTGCAAAATGCCCCTTAGTATAGTAGTGAAGGAGGAGAAAAAAATAAAGCAGGTGAAGGTGAGAACTTTAGACACTGAAGTTTCAGGCTCCTGAGTCAGTCCTACCAAAATCCAAAAGGAGATCTTCCCATTAACTCATGATTGTTTCAGTTACTTGAATACAATGGCCTCAGGTACCTTATTTTTAAAGTAAGGGTAAAGAGAACTTTAAAGAAGTTAAAGAACTTAAATCCCAAGAACTTAAATCCCAAGTTCTGAGAGAGAATTTGTAAATTAAGTTTGTAGCTTATAAGAGTGTTTAATATTTGTTAACTCTCATCTTTGTTTAAATATGCATTTGTATAAAAGACAAAGACCTAACAGAATTTGTAGGTAAAAATGAGTATGGTAATTCATTATTGGTGTTCAATAAAATATTTGTTGACAGAATATGCTCATAAATTGAAGTAATAAAGAGAGTATAAGACTCCCTGAGGATACAACTCAAAGAGTGAATAAAGTCTCAGATTTATATTCCATCCATGCTATTAGACATCTGCCAATTTCCAGGTGATGTACTAGGAAATTTCATGCATTCAATTCCATTTAAATTCCTCAACTGTTGGGAGCTTGTAGTATTGTTAGACATTTATAGAGGAAAACAATAGTACCCAGGACAGCGAACTGCTTGCTGTCAAGTCCCATATTTGTAAGAAGGATTGGCTATAGGTCCTGTGAATCACAGTGCAGAACATTCGGACATAAATACTCCTCATTCAGGAAACAAATGTGTGTCAAATGTCTGGCAGGAAAATCAAAACTTTAAAAAATATGTAAGAGTTGGAAAGAGTCAATTTAGAGAGGAAAAACATCTGTGCATGTCTACCAAAAAAAAAAAAAAATAGAAGCCAGACTAAACCAGTTGATGGAAAAGTAAGAGGACTGTAAGTGGCTGCCCAGATAAAATGTAGTGCACACACATGAACAATACAGTAGGACTTAGGAGAATCAGACTGTGCCATCAAATAAAGAATGACATCTTCTGAATGCCATTTTCCCAAAGGAAAGGCTAATGATATTTACAGGTGGACTCACATTTACTTGAAAGGTCTATTATAGTTAGAGGGTTATTGGGATTAGGAAGAGATCTACTGAAGTCATTCAGGAAAATGTGTGTGTGTGTGTGTGTGTGTGTATGGTGTGGTGTGGTGTGGTGTGTGTGTGTGTGTGTGTGTGAGAGAGAGAGAGAGAGAGAGAGAGAGAGAGAGAGAAAGTTCATGTAATATACCTGTGTATGTTCATGCAGTTGTATACAAACATATAGAGATAGAAGTTGACTTTGAATAACCCTTTTTATTCTTCTCTACTGTGTCTTGAGACAGAGTCTCTCCCTGAATCTAGGCTGCTAATGTCATCCATTCTTGGAAGTACAATCTAGAGGTAGTTAAAGAAGAAAACCCTACAGCTTTAAAACAATCTAATCTTGCTAGTCTGAGGAGTCACTGCATTCAGAGGATGAGTCTGTCACTGTCCCACCCGTTCTTAAGTTTATATATATCAAAGCTACCCTATCCAGCTTTCATCTGGATACCAAGGATAAACTCAGGCTCTCATACTAGCACGGCAATCATTTTACCAACTAAGCCATATTCCTGGCTCAGAATGTACTTTCGATAACAAATTTTAAAATGTGCAGAATAAAATGTGATGTTTCTCATCTCTTCTATTTTCAATTATTTACATTTACTACAGTGCTATAATTTATCTCTCACATGCATGGTTGCTGTACATAAAACTCACAACTTCTTTTAAAATGATTTCTTAGCTTTATTTTTCTTTAGGAGTACGAGTAATTTTCCTGAGTGTATATATGTGAACCATGTGTGTGTCTGAAAAACACTGATGTCTGATGAGGGCGGTGGATGCCCTGGAATTATAGTTATTGATGATTATAAACCACAGTGTGGGGGCTGGGATGTAAACCCGGACCCGCTGGAAGAACAACAAGGCTATTTGACTTATACTCTGGCTTCTTTCTTTCTCTTGCCTCTGAAGTTCATAATTCTTGCTGTATTTGTTTTGTTTTCTTTCAAGAGCCTCTTGCCAGCCATTGACATGGCAGTGACAGGGTCAACTGACCATCCATTTCTCTAGATAATTCTATCTGTGTCTGAACATCCATAAAATATGCCTGCTTAGAATAGAACACCAGTGTCTCAAGAAAATTCCTATAGAAGCCAGCATATGTGGGCAGTTCATTACAGATCTTCCATGTTCTGTTCAGTGGAAAATGGAAACCGAGCTAACATTCAATAGATCACTGTTGCGGAGACTATATCATCAACAGTGTGATGATTTTAGCTATGGTGTCATCATCAACAACAACAACAAAAAAAAGAAAATGAAGATTAGTTCTTTCTAATTATTCCCTAGAGGCTATGGAATCTCATTTAAACCAAATGAGTATTTAAAGCCAAATACTTTTCGGTTTTTTTTTAAAGCACAGTTACAAAAAATTTCCATTGAGAAATGTATACAATATACTAGAATTAGCAATATGTGTGGGCACTTGTAGTTCCTAATCTGTGACTGGGAGGAATGACCTAAAAAAAGAAAAGTACCATGTAGAGATTTGGGGTTGGCTTTACAAATGCCTTTTATGTAGGGCAATTACAAGAAATATTCCTTCTTTTCTATATGTTTTTGGTATCCTGTTTACACAAGTGTATTCAAACACTTATTCAATAAATTATTTTTATCATTTTTTTCTTTTGGAAAATGCATCATGAGAAGCATAACTTTTATATCAAAGTGGTGTGGGAGATCCTTCTCTCTGTGTGTTGCTTTTATTTGTTAATGAATGAAGAACTGCTTTGAGCCTAGAGCAAGGGCAGAACAGAACTAGGCAGGTAAAAACTAGGCTGAATGCTGGGAGGAGGAAGGGTGGAGTCAGGGAGACTCCATAGTTCTACCACTGCTGGAGAAAGATGTGCTGAAACTTTGCTGGTAGGCCATGACCTCATGTTGATGCACAGATTAATGGAGATGGCTTTAATTAAGATGTAAGAGTTAGCCAATAAGAATCTAGAGCTAATGGGCCAAGCAGTGTTTTAATTAATGCAGTTTCTCTGTGATTATTTCTGGTCTAAGTTAGCCGGGCAGCCAGGTAAAACAAGTAGCTCCTTTTTCCTACAAATTGGCAGCCACATGGCCAACTAAATCCATGTAAATCCTGAAAGGGCTTGAAAAGGAATTTTAGGAAAAAAAATAGAGTTTAACACAGCTTCCTGCTGTTTTCTGGCAGTGTGAAGCAGCTCCTTTAAGAAAAGTTTTCCTGATTCATCCATAGCAGACAAAAAAAAAAAAAAATAAAGTCTTGTGAGCCTTGTCAGTTTGGTTGCTCACCTTCCTGGACTTAGGTGGAGCTGGGAGGACCTTGGACTTAGCATAGTGAAGGGAACCCTGATGGCTCTTTGTCTTAGAGAGGGGTGGAGAGGGGGTATGGGTGGAAGGGAGGGGAGGGAAGGGGGAGGAGGAGGGAAGGAGATGGAAATCTTTAATAAAAAAATGAGGAAAAAAATTAAAAAAATAAAAAAATAAAGTCTTGTAGTTTTAGAATGCAGCTTCCTTGGCCATGCTGCCAGTGTGAACACTATGGAGCATTTGAATAGCATTTGTGTGCTTGGGTATTTGTGTGCCCACTTGGGGTCAGGAGAAAAACAGCTGAGACCATTCTCACAACTCAGTGCTCCCCACCTGAGCAGGCTATGGATCAGGTCTACTAGGCTTGCACAAGCAGGAGAGCATGGCAGATTCCTGCCACCATACACAGAGATATTTACAGGGCATTCAGTGAGCTGCATGGCAGATTTAGCTATTATTCAGATAAAAAGGGTTTATGTGCTGCACACATTCTTAGCGTTAAAATGCCAAGCGCAGCTCCTACAAGAGCTGGCAGTTATGGTACATCCACCATTTTAAAAGGAGAGAGAGGCAGAGTCAGCATCCAGAGCAGCTGCAACCAAGCTGCTTACCATTTTAAGAGCTCTTCAAGTCAGTAAAGAATTATAGATATGCAATAAAGACAAATCCAGATGAGTCATAGTGTTAGATAAATGTATGTAGGCTTGGGAGAGAGAAGAAAAAGAACATAGAAAGTTGGAAAAGAATTAAATTATTTAAAAAAAAAAGACTTTAAAGAGACAAAGTACAGACAGTCATAGATTAAAAGAAGAAAAGAAAAATAAGCCATGTAAAGACGGAATATACACAGAGAGTCTGGATTATGTATATTATTGTGTTTTCTTTGAATTTTTTGACTGTGAAGGAGCTGTGTGGCCTGCTAAACTGAACCATTTTGTATATTATAAAGGCATCTTGATTTCAAAATTTGAGTCTAAGGATATATTGCTTTGGAAAAGAGGTTCTTCTTATGTTTCCACAGAAGATAAGAACCTGTGGATTGCTTTCAGACCAACATGTTTTAATGGATCAAGACCTCCTGAAAGGTTGCCTTGAACACCCCTCAAAAATACTCCCCTCAAAAAATTACTTTGCCCAATAAACAGCAGGAATAAGTTTGGACAGAACTGTGGCAATATTTGCAAATATTGTTTGTAAATGGTTTTTATATTTAAAGGGGGATATGATACAGATATGAATAATTTGTATTGGTATGGACCTTGGTTTAATGATACAAATTTAAGGTCAATTTTGTTATATGTATATATATTTCTGATCTTGATTAAGGTATTGTGTTTGTGTAGCTCATTTTAAAATGTAATGTATAATTAAGAAATATAGGTTAATAGATAGTCATCTATAACAGTCAAGATTGTAATTATGTTAGTTAGGTTTTCTAGATATTTACAGATCTATTTCAGTTAGTTAGGTATTCTTCGAATCTTTTAGAGACCTTCAGACTATAGCATTTAAATGTTTTAGAAATTTGGGACTTTTCGTGACAATGAGACACATCTGCTCTTGGCAGCACCAGCTACTTCAAAAGGAAGGTGGACATTAAAGAGGCTCTTTGTGGAGTTTGCTAGCCATTTGGGCAAGAAACTAACTGTTCCTGCCTGGACTGCTGAACTGAACATGAAGGACCTGCAGAGAAATGCCTGCTGCACTTGCATAAAAGTGAGATGATCCTTCAGGATTTTTTGCTCCATTAAAGAGTCTACTAGACATACTGCAGGACACAGAAAATCGTGGCAGACGAACTGCCAGTATAGGTGAAACTGTCTTTTAAATTTTCTGCTTTGTGGAAAAATTTGCTGGACACTATGGGCCTGTAGGCTAAGGATGAATGCCCCAATGGTACAGAAGAACTTTGGGTAACTGTCCAGACAACAAGATGTTTCCATCAATTCTAGAGTTTTGGAAGTTGCTTATAATGTACTTCTTGTTGACTTAGGTAATATTATATCTTTCTGGGGCCTTCGATGGAGCTGAAGAATTTATATACTTATAGTTTTCCTTCGTTATTATAAAAGATAAAGTAGACATAAATATTATAAGTGTAATTCTTGTTTTATATCTGTTTTGTTATATATAATTTTACTATATTAAAGTTAAACTATATAAAGTATATTAAAGTTAAAAGTTTTGTTTAAATATAAAAGGGGAGCCATAAGGGTTCCCCACTCTATGCTAAGTCCAAGGTCCTCCCAACTCCCCCCAGGTCCAGGAAGGTGATCGACCAAGCTGAGAAGGCTCCCACAGAGCCCGTCCATGCAGAAGAATCAGAGCCCAGTGCCACTGTCCTTTGCTTCTCAGTCAGCCCCCGCTGTTGGCCACATTCAGAGAGACGGGTTTGGTCGCATGATCCATCAGTCCCATTCCAACTGGAGTTGGTGATCTCCCTTTAGTTCTGTCCCACCGTCTCCATGAGAGGGAGGGAGGGGAGGTATGGGTGGAGGGAAGGGGAGGGAAGGGGGAGAAGGAGGAGAGGGAAGGGGGAGGAGGAGCAGAGGGAGGGGGGAGGAGGAGGGAAGGAGATGGAAATTTTTAAATATAAAAAAAATAAACCATGAGAAAAAAAAAAAGAAAGAAAGAAAGAAAAGGGGAAACTATGTTGGAGGTACTTCTGTCTATGTGTTGCTTTTATTGTTTAATGAATAAAGAACTGCTTTGAGCCTATGGCAAGAGCAGAACAGAACTAGTCAGGAAAAAACTAAACTGAATGCTGGGAGGAAGAAGGGTAGAGTCAGGGAGACTCCATAGATCTGCTGCAGGAGATAGACATGCTGAAAATTTGCCAGTAGGCAATGACCTCGTGGTGATATACAGATTATTGGAGATGGGTTAAATTAATATGTAAGAGATAGCCAATAAGGAGTTAGTGCTAATGGGCCAAGCAGTGTTTTAATTAAGACAGTTTCTGTGTGATTATTTTGGGTCTAAGCTAGCTGGGTGGCTGGGGCAAACAAGCACTTCCTTTTCCTACATCAAAGAATTAGTAGGATCCCTGATGTGCTATAACATATTTTATATAGGTACTTTGTCTGCATACCCTTCCACACAGCTATTGTAGGGAAGGTGCATCCCTATTCCATTTGCCAGTGATGTTCCTAAAGTCCTGGTTGTTGGCCTGTTTTCCCTGTTCCTTTACCAATATCAGTATGCCAGCATCTTTTGTTTTTGAGGGAGACACAAAGTATCCATTTTTTGCAAAATCAAGGTCATTTAATGAACTATTTGGTATTTATAGATGTTCATTCTCAAAAGTGTAACTCAAATTAATTAAAAAAAAACCCAACCAGCTAAGTTGCATTTGTTAATTCTTGTTTTCCCGTGTCATACGTTTTGTTTGTGAGGCAGCTGTATGTAAGCAGTCTACCATTGAAAGCAATTTCAGGTGAAAGTAATTTAATTTCAGTCCTGGGAAAAAAAGGAAAGGTTCTTCTGACTTAAGCAGTTCTTCAGTCAGTAGCTGCAGTTCGTTTGCTAGGAGACTTTGAAATATACCAGAAAACAGGCTGGCTGGCAGGTTGGTTTGTGCTGCAAGATATCCTGACAACCTGTCAAAGCCCCACTTTTCTCACATTCTACCAACTTCTCTTTTCTAAAGAAAGCATGAAATGTCAAAATGACAGGTGCCGAATTGCAGCAGCATCCAGCTTCTGGGCCCGTTACCTTAGGAAGGGAAGAGCTGAAAAGTTGGGCAAGTGACATATGCTGAAGGGTAGTAGAACTTGCCAGGTAAAGGGATAGCTTGATGGTGCTGATGCTAACCCCTTGCAATGGAATAATTTGAGCTCCATTTTCTGAGGAGGACAAGCTAGAGGTAGTCAGGGAAGCACACCCTACAGCTTTAGGGCAATTATCTTCAATGAGTCACTGGGCATGCCTTTTTTCCATAATTGGAGATTTTCTGCTACTAATTTGTTTCAGGGAACCAATACTGCATAGTTAAGGGAGATCTAAGGTTGCAACTTTGTTATTTCTAAGCAGAAAGAGTAGTCACATAGCTATAAGAGAGGTGAAACATGGGAAACAATTACAACTCCATCTGTATCAGTCTACTAGTGCGTGTGCACGCTCATGTGTATGAAAATACATTCTGAAAGAGTAAGTATGACTTCATTGGTATATATTAATCAGGGAAAAAGTTTGCTCAAAGTAAGACTGAACTGTGAAATTGAGCTTGAAATTTTCCCTCTGCTACTCTTAAGTGAATATCCTGTCCTAAAGAAATATGAGTAACTCTGGATGTTCACCCATTTCTTTAAAATTTTCAGAGAACAGTGAGATATTGATTTTTCCTAAGTGTGAATTGTTTTTAACTGAGTTAAGTGTTGCCACTCTATACTAACCAAACAGATGAGAATATAATAGGAATAGAGCAGTAACGGTAGTGTGAGGTGAGGAATAGTCAGGGAAGTTAACAAAACCTGGGGGAAGCTCTGAAAGACTTGAACAGGAAGGACATTTGATTCCCCAGCTACAGAGATCAATAAAACTAAGAAGCTATGGATTCAAAGTTGTTTGTTTTCTCAAAAGTTCAAGCCTTGGAAAACAGGCCCTAGAACGTGATCCTGTCAGGTGCTTTGAGAACGTTAGGGTGTGGTAGGTTGGGAGAAGGACCTTAGGCTATTAGGGGAAGACCCTCTAGAGGAAATTCTAGTCTCTTCCACTGAATTATCATTGGCATGGGTTATAAAATCTTTGAACATGACCCTGAATCTTTCTCGGGTTCTTATTCCTACATGTGCCATGTTTTGTTTCTTCTCAAATACATTCCACCACATGCCCTGGTGAGAGATGAAACACAGCCTTTAAAAGTAATGAGCAAGCCTCTTCTATATAATGTAAATCTACGTGAAATATTTCAGTACAGTAAGTAAAAATCAGACTAATACACTGGTAAAGAATTGTTGTCTTTTTTAGAAGATACAGACAGGAAGAAGAGAGGAAGAAGTAAGGAAAGCAGGGGGAACGGAAAGAAAAAGAGAATCAACAAAGGAGGGAGGGAGGAAGGAAGGAAAGAAAGAAGGAAGGAAAGAAAGAAGGAAGGAAAGAAAGAAGGAAGGAAGAAAAACATGTTTCTAGCATCTCAGAAGAAAACAAGATTTAATAGTATGAGTGAGCAGATGTAGTCCTACATGTTCTCTGTAAAATAACATCATGTTGTGAATGGAGAGTTCATATACTGCAGGTGTACTGCAAATAACTCCGTGTTTGGACCTGGTTGTCAATCCAGACTGTCCAAAAAGGATCCACTTATGAAATGGAAACTTCTGAAGAGTCTGGCTCATAGTGTCTCAAAGAAGAAAAAGTGTTTCTGTGTGTATGCAGCCATCATTACACAATTATATTAATAAACCAGTTACAGAAGGCTCCCCCTTCTCTTCAGAAAGAAATATAAACAGATACTGCATTAAATTAGTATTATGAATCAGACAAAGAAAGTTTTCAGCCAGAGGTGAGTTAGGACCATATTACTACAGGAGCAGAGGGTTCAGTTAACGAACCTGTTCACTATGTAACTTCCAATCTTGATAGTATTGCAAGAAAATGTCCTTACAGTAGGTAGATGAATAGTAAGCTGTGGCTTATGTTGCTGATGAGAACTTTAAATAGCAATGGCTAATAATTCTGAAGCATTTATCAGTTCCTAGGCAGAGCACTAAATGTTAAAGAAAACAGTATTTTTTAATTTATCTTATTTGTATCTAAATTGGTTAGCACCTTATCCCTATTTGACAGAAGTAAAATGTTTTCTGAAGATGCTTAGTTTAAAAGTGGTAAGCTCCATGCTGAATGTGAAGCTGGGATACCAAACCACTGTCTTGGGCTGCAGCTTCGAAATCAGTGAAGAAACAGATTAGGGCAATATGTTTCAGGTGTATCCTCTCAAAGAAAATTCCATACTCTTGGGTCAGTAGTCATTTTGTGAGAAGAATTCATGGAGAATGATTGTCTATCTTGACTTTAATCTTAAGTGAGATGAGGATTGACTGTCTCAAGTCAATATTAATAAATCCATTAGATTTACATTATGGTAAATGTTGTTGGTCTCAGTTAGGTATTAAAGAAGTTACGAAGAAAGAAGAAAGCCTTCTGATGTGGGATACCCCTCTTTATATTGTGAATACCATTGGTTAATAAAGAATCTGCTTTGGACCTATTGCAGTCCAGAATAAGACAAGGCAGGAGTTCCAAGCAGATGGATGTAAAGAGAGTGAGTAGGTGAAGTTCATGAGAAGCCATGTAGTTGATACAGGAGAAAGATGCCCAGGAACCTTACTGGTAAATTATGAGCCTTGTGGTAAAATACAAAATAATGAAAATGGGTTAATTTAAGATAAAAGAGCTAGCTAATATTGTTCTTAAGTGATTGGTCAAACAGTGTTTTAATTAATATAGATTCTGTGTGATTATTTTGGATCTTGGCGGCCAGAAAACAAGCAAGCATCCCCCAACAACAGCCTTTCTTTCATCTTTTGCAAAAGGTGTTTCTTCTGTTCTTAACTCTTCGACTGATGTTTAGCTGTATCCTTGGAATAGAGTGTTCTGGAGACCAGATCCCCACACCCACAATGCTCACTTTATATAAATTAAGTTGTCCTAAAGAGTAGTTGATGTAAAGATGTCTGGGGGACAGTGTTTTGAGAAAAGGAGGAATACAGAAGCAAGCCTCTTCAACTCAAAGTATTCCATTACACTGATTAAGTAGGATGGTAGAGAAAGAGTCCTCTGACCCAATTAACTGCTGCTTTTGCTAGAAATATTATAACAGACTATGTTACATTTTTGTGCCAATTCTGAAAGTTATTAAGTGTGATGTAAAATCTTTTCAGTTCACAAACTGAGACTCAGCTTGGAGTTGGTCCCCTTGAACAAAGAGCCAAGAGATGTTCTCATTAAAATGATGGAGTCCCAGGAATAAATTGGAAAATAATTATAATTTAGAGACTTTTTTTGGTTAAAATGTTTGCTTGTTTTGTTCATTTGACTCTTTTTAGCTGCAATTTTAGGGGTTCCACAATTGAAAAAATTATTTTTACCAAATATGTAAATGACTCAAACAAGATTAACTTTGTCCAAAAAAATCAAGGTGAGATTATAAACCTTGAACCTGGAGTGCTTACAATAATTGCCAACAGGTGTCTAGCTCATGGTCTCTCAAAATCACACTAATTACATGGAAAGAGAAAGGACAGTGAGCTTTAACAGTAAGTAGTTATAAAGATTCACCTATGAATGTTTTCAAGGAACTTCCTAGTGGTTTTTGGGCTGTTTAGTACAGTAACCAGGCCCATGGCTTCTATACATGGTTTTACTTTGAATAAAAATGGAAGTTTGTGGGCTGGAGAGATGGCTCAGAGGTTAAGAGCATTGCCTGCTCTTCCAAAGTCCTGAGTTCAATTCCCAGAAACCACATGGTGGCTCACAACCATCTGTAATGGGGTCTGGTGCCCTCTTCTGGCCTGCAGCCATACACACAAATAGACTATTGTATACATAATAAATCAATCAATAAATAATTTTTTTAAAAAAATGGAAATTTGTTTGATATTTTCAGTTTTGATACAAACTTCTCCAGTCTTACCAGGGTTCTGTACAGTCTATTCATCTGTCTATTTCTGTCCAGGCTGCTGAAGACATGTGTGCAGAATTATGATAACATCAAATGTATTAGCAAAGATGATGTCAAGAAAGATAATTCAAAAAATAGTTATTAGACAGTGAATATTGTAACACATATCTTTAAGTTTAGCACACTGAATGCAAAGTGAGGAGGATCTCTGTGAATTAGAGGCCAGTCTGATCTACACAGTGAATTTTGTTTAGCGAAGACTACAGAGCAGGGCCTTGTCTTTAAATAAAAAATGGGGCAGAAGGGTTGAAGTGATAGTTTATCAGTTAAGAACACAAACTCTTCTTTCAGATAACCCTGTTTAGATTCCCAGCAACTACATAATGGCTTAAAACCATTTGGAACTCCCAATTCCAGGGGTCCAATAATCTTTTCTAGATTTTACAGGCAGCAGGCATTATGTGTTGCTCAGATGTACAATCATCAAAACACTTATTCACATGAAGTAAAAATAAAGGAAAAAATAAAAATGTCTTAAAGGTTATTATCGGTAGTTTAATGGCTAGTGGTGAAGGAAGTTGTCTCAAGACTGTATAATAGCATTGGGAGGACACAGATATTCCAAAGCATTTGGTCTTGATCAGCTATTTAAATTACTGCTGTAGATGCCTCTAGTGAAGTACTTTAAACAGTTTCTACTATGCAAAACATGTAGTTTCATCTGCAATATACAGTACTTCATAATAAGGTTCTTCATAAATATAAATAACAATCACCATTATTATCACCAATATTGCTACCTATGTATTCTTTCATTTGACCCATATGTCTACGAACTGCTTTAGATTTTTGACAGAAAACTATTAAATAAAACAAAACAAAGCAGTAAGTTGTCAGAAGAGATGAGCCCTAAATCTTGATTTCTCTGGATTGTGACTCCCGGATTTAAAATGGAAGGCACAGAAACATATGTATCCCAGAAACTTGTACAGTTATATTAAGTGCATTTCTCTAAGCTCTGACTTTGAAGGTTGCTAACTCATTAGGTATGGACTTTTGCTCACAGCTTCAGTTAGAAGGATCATTAATGGTAGCAGTATCAAAGCCCCTCCTCACTAAATATTAGTTATATTAATATTAAGTTAATGCAAAGGATTTCATCCCGAGGCTTCCTACAGATTCATCAGAAGCTCCAGACATACTATTTATGCTTATACTTGATTAAAAATAAATTTCTCCTAGAGGGTGTTCTTCCATCCAAAGATCAATTGCCATGGATCACTTTTTGTTTCTATTAAGATTTTATAGATTCACTGTAATTATGTGTATATAGATATAGAAAGACAAGTGTTGGCTGAAAGATTAGAGTACTGGTAATTCCTTAAATATTATGCAGGTGTTTTAACTGCATCTTAATAGGCAGGCAAGTTTCTTAGGTCTTTAGGGAATCAGAGAATGTCCTAAAACCTCTATGTAGAGAGTTCGTTTGAAAGTTACTACTTGTTTCATTTCCGTGAAAAAGTCAGTTAAATTAGAATATAAAATGCTAGGTTAAGAAGCACTGCCTCTTTTATCATTTAGACTTTGAGACCTTAACTCAGGGCCAGAATTTTAAGTAATGTGTTGTGATATCTAACTCTCTCAGTGGTAATTCTTTTCCTCCTAAGTTGTATTAAAGGCTACTTTTATTAACGTTTGTTAAAAATAGATAATAAAAGAATAGAGTCTGCTTCATTTCTAGAAATTTACAAAATTCAAAAATGAAACACATATTTACAGAGAGAGAGAGAGAAATAGAGAGAGAGAGAGAGAGAGAGAGAGAGAGAGAGAGAGAGAGAGAGAGAATACAAAAAGACCTTCACATAGCAATTCTGTGTCATGGCACCTCATTTAGCTGAAAGGGTAATAAATTGACCAGGAAGTTCATTGTTTGATGGACAAAGTGCCAATTAACTAAGTTGACACAATGATATGGACAAGTTTGCCTCATTTTTGCAATGAATTGGCTGTCTCTCCTTCTTGTTTCCATGTCATGTACACATTGCAGCAGTTAACCGTATCTCTATTGACCAGAGTGGTTAAGTGATTCAGCTTTAAAACATTACTGTTATAGAGGCTACACTTAATAAATCAATGCATTTGAAATGCTTGAGGATCTGTGGATTAAAGATTACTTAGATTTTTGAGTGTCTCGTAATCATTAAACATAGCAAACAGAAAGAAATCACTGAGGGCTTGCCTGTTTAGTTGTCAATGAGGAGCATCTCCAGACCCGCCCAATACTCAACACTGAGTTTCTTCAACAGAAAACATCTGTTTTGTTACATACTAGATCAAACTGTGTCTCACCCTTAATTATAGGTGCTTGACAAGTTTGGTTGCAAATATCAATACCCTAGTTATGGTATAAGTCATTCATTATTTGAACCTAAGACAACACTGTGTTTTGAATTGTTTTTATCCCAGGCAAGCCCAATCTTTAGCACAGATTAAAAGGTACAACATAATAACAGCACTCACAAAATTCGGCTACATTGCTCTGATGCAAGTTTGATGTTAAAATGGACCTCTTGGGCTAATAGTTAAGAACTGTTTGTTAATTATAACTTTTATTCTCAGAGAATTCTAATCCATGATACTGAACCTGTACTCGTGAGGTGAGAAAGCATCCTATCAGGCTGAGGGGACATGACTTCACCACCGTTAATACTAACAATTACTTTGTATCCAAATGACAAATCTCCACTTATAGAAATCTAGCATGCCAAACAATACGTGTTAATAGTTGTTTTATAACAAATGCTAATAGCAAAATATGTGAACATTTATTTGAATGAAATTTGAGAATAAAATCTAAACTCTAGAAACATCACATTATGGAAGAAAAATATGATAGAAGCGTCTCCGTTATCCATACCCTGTCTTTAATGAAACATGCTACAAATTCAAAGTGCTTATTGAAGCCTACAACCTTCTTGTTGACAAAGGTAAGTATTTAGACTGCCTTTTCCCTCATATTTATAGTGTTGCTGAATTCTACACTTGAAATTACTTTAAAATATGAAGTATTTAAGCGGATGTTTTTTTTTTTTTTTTTTTCTGCCCCTATGGCAGCTCCATTGTGCCATTCTCGGAATGAATCATGGTAACTATAGTCAAAGAAACCTTTTCCATCCTGACAAACCCTGTTCAATCCTGTCTGTCCAATCTTGTATTAAGGGTCTCAGTACATCAGTACTTCCCTAATGCAGCACTTGGCTATAAACACCATGAAACAAGCAGTTTCACACTCCAGTCAGTCGGTACCCAGAGAGAAAACATTTTAACAAAAAGGAGTCAGCTGAATTAAGGTTGCCCTGCTGCCAGTTCCTCTTGTGCATGTAAGAATCTTACCAACACAGGATGTTACCATGTTAGAATATTCATGAGATTTTACTGAGTAAAACATTCCAGTGCTCCAACCTCATAGAAGGGTGTGGGTGGCAGGTTTTGTTCTCTGAATCAATGAACAATATTCTTCTTCCCCAGACAGAAAACAAGTGTCTCCCTTATAGAGAACACACATGGGAAACAGAACACCACCTTGGGGGGGGGGGGGGAGTTACCAAGTTTAACAAAAAGAAGATATCGACCCCAGGGATTTTTAAATACAACCATTAAGGTCTTTTTGAAGATATGTCATAAGGTCATTTCTATCTTGGCGTGGTTTACAATATAATAGGGACTTTTTCCTCCCTATAATGAGATAGCAGTGTCCCCAGCACATAGTGATGTTATACAGTCCATAGAAGTTCTTTTGACACAGTGGGTCGGGCCTTTCTATTAATGCTTACCTTCATTATTTTCTGATTCAATACTAAAGAAGCACTCTTTCTAACCCTACAATGTTGCTAATTCTTTCTTATCTAAACGTCATGATGAACATTTCTAAATGGAAACAGATTTAGAAAATAATGAGAATTTAATTTGGATGTTTATCCTAGAAACATAGAGACTAATGTTTAAAGAATATTTCTAACAAGCTTCTCATCTAGTTCTTCCAAATTTCTAGACATAGAGATAGATAAAATAGTCAATTTTTCTTGTTGTGTTCATTTCATGAGACATCAGATGAAGTATGTAAAAAAAACAAAAACAAAAACAAACAACAAAAAAAAAACTAAAAAAATCAGAGTACAAAACTACACCCCAGATTCTGTCTAAATCTATTTTCATTCCTCTACTTGGTTTGTACTTCTGCAGTGATCTGCAGGTCTCTATTTGTAGGTCTCTATGTCAGAAAACAAAATAAGTCATTGCATTCACATGGCTTATTTCTCTTAATTGGACATTTCACTGATCTTCTGAAAAGGAACATAATTCTGTATAAAAAAATAAATGCAGATGTTATAGAGAATCTTTAAATACTTCTTGGAATAAGATATAAAACGCACAAGACAAAAATGTTTTTTCTGGAACATTTTGTATCTGTGCATGGACCCTTCGTTATGACTCATTTTCTGTTATGAAGTATGCCTCAGTGTGGGCAGTTTAGCAATTCCTTGAAAGCCCAGTCAGTCTGACCAGTGTTCTCCTTCCTTCTGGCTTCTCTAGTGATGCACTCTTAGATTCAAGAACTAGGATAAAGGAATCTTCTGATAATAACATGAAGTATGGTCATGGTTCTGGTCCCAAAATCAAGTGCACGGGAACTAATCAACTTGGATGTTAATGCCTTAGGTGGATAATGGATCCCCTGTAAAGTAACCTACATTGAGTTTTGTTTTATTTTTCTGAAAAAAAAAACACATCAATTTAAGATATGAGAAAATGGAAGGAAGGCATTGCTCAAGATGATTTTCACGGTAGACTGTAATATAGAAGATTGAGTTTACCTCTCAGAAGAGCAAAAGCAGTTTGAGATACTTAGTTAAGAATCAGAGTGTAGATGGCGAGGACTATTGGTGGAGAGAAAAATGCTAAAAGGGGACTTCAAGAATAAGGAGAAATCTCAACTGACTTAGTGGTTATTTCTAAATGGGACATGTGTTCATAAGACAGGAGTGGAATATCGCTGGAGGAGTGTTCAGTGTTGCAGTAGGTCTGTTTGAGCCTCATAACTAAAGGAGAAAGGGTTATCCAGGCATTTGCTTCTCAGAGACTGTGGGAGCCAGGCAATCACTGGTTGGGCTAGGGAAAGAATAAATAATATTGCTTGAATAGAAAAAAAAAAGATGTGATATATTCAACCAAAAGCTCAAAGAGAGAATCTGACAATTTAAGTGGACAGACGTATTGGTGCAGTTTTGGAAGACTGTCCTGCTCTGTTCTTGGGGTTACAGTGTGTTTAATCTCACTTCCCACACACTGTAGAAAGTGCTCTGCACGCATCCTACTTGCTAGCCACTGGTCAGATTCAAAGTTGTCCTTTGGTTAGACTCTTGGGAACATGCGGGTAAAGAAGAGGATGGATTTAACACTCCTTTTGCTCCTCTTGAACTTATTTTGGGAACTTTTTAAATTATTATTTGAGCAAGCTACTTAATATATGGATCTTCAGTTCCTCATTGATGTAATAAAGGAGCTTATCCAGATGATTCCCTTGCCCTTTACTGCATGTGTGCACGTGCACATAACACACACACACACACACACACACACACTATCTGTAATTCTAGTTTTAGAGGATCCAACACTTTCTTCTGGCCTCTCAGGACATCAGGCAGACATGATTCACAGACATATATACATACAGACAAAACATTTGATGGGGGAGTCCCCTCTGTATGCTGTGATTATCATTAATGAATAAAGAAACTACATGGCTTGTTGATAAGACAGGCAGGGGAAACTAAACGGAATGCTGGGAGGAAGAAGGCAGAGTCATAGAGACACAATGGATCTGTAGCCAGAGCCGGAGACATTTTGAAACTTTTGGTAGGCCACAACCTTGTGGTGATTAATGGAGATGGGTTAAATTAAGATGTAAGAGTTAGCCAATAAGAAGTTAGAGACCATGGGCCAAGCAGGGTTTTCAATAATACAGTTTCTGTGTGGTTATTTTGGTTCTAGGTAGCTGAGACAAACAAGGGGTTCCTGCACCATACATTCATATTGATAAAATAGTAATAGGAAACAAATAAAAATACTTATCAGATCATACATGTGCCTGCATGTGCAGTCTGTGTTTCACTAAGAGCAGAATGAATGATCTCTTTTCACTGCCATGCGCTAGACAGAGGGAGAGCAACTTCGGGACAAATGAGAAAGGCAGAGTTCAAGTTTACCACCTCTCTAGATAAATACATATTTGTCCAAGCATAGAGAGAAACTTTTTCTAGAGAAAACTGAGTGCTAAACCTAATTAAACAGTTTGTTTTAGCATGAAAAACTGGCTCAAGCAAGATCCCATGGAAACGGGGAACATGGAGTAATTACCTTCTTGGTGAGAAAATATCTATGCTGTGATTCTCCTATCCACTGGTATTGTTTAGAAGGATCTCCAGGTTATTCAAATGCACTGTTCTCTGCAAACTAAGGATGAAGATGCATTTAACTAATATTAGATGTAGGGGGGAAACTTACTGAAAGGGTAGCAGGTAATGAATAAATTACTCCATAGTGTTCTGTCTCTCAATTTACAAAAGCAACATTTCACATCTATAAGTAAAATTCGTACTTGATTTTACTATTTTTTTTTTTAAAAAAAGTGGAGTAGAAGTGAGGAGAATAATCCACATATTTCCCTCATTCTGGTGTTCAGATAAAAGCGATATATAAACATAGATGCATTTTATTCAGAAGAAATGTTTCATAAGCAGAGGCTGGCATTCATACTGCACTCTATCTTGTAAAAATGATTGCAGTTGGGTATCTATTTTATAACAAAATCCTGACTCTAGTTGGAAATTATCCACAAACTCATTGGCACTATCCTTTGGATGATATTCAGCACCTGGAGAGTGTCACAGCTGAGTCCAGGACAGGGGCTTGCAGATTCTGGGTGCAAAGTTTTTCTTTTTAATTCATCACAAACCAAACAGGAATTAGGCAAGCAATTTTTAGAAGGCCTAATGCAACACAGACTCACTTGTGGAAGCAGTGAGCACACGTCCCAAGGAATTTGTTATCTCCGATTGTGTTCCTGTTATGGGATTTGTTGTCCTGTTTTCCCATTCTGCACTTGATTTGCAATTCTGGGCCATAGCAACAAGCTGCCCCAGAGGCCTGAGCAATGGTCAGTGAATTTAATCGGTCTCACATTGGGATCTGTGAGTTAAATTGTTACAGCTCCACCTAGTGGACAATTCACATCCAAGGGGGACATCAAAAAAGAAATCTGGTCCAGGAGGACGGGCCTGCAGACTCCAAGGCAGGGTGATTCACTGACAGGCAAAAGCTGTAAAAAGTTGTACTGCTGATCGGCTGTACACTAAAGATGGCTATAGAGAAATCAAAGTATAATTATTAGAGAGGGAAAATGCCATCAGCTTTCTCATTACTTCAAGGACCTCTAGAGATTTTTATAGCTTTCTGGAGAATGCCGTTAGGTATGGAGAGAGTCAAGTCGGAGGATGAAATTAATAGAATTCACAAGTGTCAACATTTTTGGGAGGGAATTTTCTAAAAAACGTGCACGCAAACACATATGTACTCAGCATTCTGTAGCTGCTTCCTTCCACGTGGTATTTAACGCACGTTCTGAATGACCAGCTTCAGTCCACAGTCACTTTGTAATCGTACCTAAGGCTCTGTGTGTGTAACAGAAACTGTGTCCAGCAGTACTTCATAGGATCCCTTGTTCATTTATATTCCCTGTCTGTCTTTTGCTATCTTTCTAAAAGCTGTGACCAGAAGCCATAGGATAGAATTAATATCCTATGCTTCTCTGAAAGCAGAAGCAGCAATGCATTGGATGTATGATCTCCAGATCATACAAACTACATGTCTGTACATGTGAATGGGATAGCAAAAAAAAAAAAAAAAAAAAAAAAAAGCAAAAAAGACAGACATCTGCCAAGATCGTTGCCAACTTAATCCCGCCCCCTTTGTTCCTCTCCTTTTTTTCACCCCTCAGTTTGCCATTGCAGTGGAGCCAAGAGGTTTCTCCTGCACGAATTCCTCTTTATGCAAACATCTCTGAGACATGCTGCTCCTCACTAAGTACAACTGTTTCCCCGGGAGACGTGGCAAAACAACGGCTGTGGCTTTTCTCTTATTCAAATCAAGTGATTTCTTTTTCCATTTTATCCACATCTATATAGGGTACTCAGAGAGCTCCTGCATTGATAGCAACTTTTAGAATGCCCTTGACACTAACGGCTTCCAGATCTGAGATACGGCTGCCTTTGAAGGAACTGCCTAACGCTCTAAGGCTGAGTTAGCACAAACACTGTACAGTCCCAGGTAAATGACACCTGGAATTCTGCATACATTCAATAAACACTTCCCGAATTGAACTGGAAAGGCAATTTGTAGGGTAATCGACAGCATTTGCATGGTTTCTCAGACAGGTGTTTCAGCAAATTAGGTGAGAACCCAGGAAAACCATGTCCTAAGAGCTTCCTATCGAGGACTTCGGAGTCTGTGTTTAGAAGCTGAGATTAAGCCCAGCGTGAGCCTTACATGTTGTGTGATCAGAAGTAAGTTACCTCTTTCCATAATTCCATTCCCTCCCTGTAAATCAGAAAATAAAAGAACAACACACATTTTTCTGATAATAAGAAAATATGAGAAGTCTTTTGTACAACATTAGGTTCAGCATAATAAACACTTGATAAATCCTAGCATGTGTGGGTACCATATTGAAGGGCTGACTTTTTTTTTTGATCAAGAGGGACTTCTATCAAAGGTTTCACATAAAAAGGATAGGAAAATAATGAGAACAGAGATAGTTGACCAAGGATTACAATTACCCAACTAATTATAAAGTCCTCTGAAGAACTGCTTTTCAAAGCAAATCTATCCATGTGCAGTAAGTTTGAGACAAGTGTTTTGGCAAAGAAGAGCAAAGTGTTGCCTTACAGAACAAAAGAAGCGATGTGAAGACAGCCTGTATGCTGCCATCAATACCATTATTAAGGACAAACGAGTCAAACACAGAGAAGCTAAGTAACCCACCAATAGTTGTTACTGGACACAAATACATATGCAATGGGATTTATTTTTTTTTAAAAAAATGGGATACTGATGATAAATCTGAAACAAACAAAAGCAAGCAGGTTTAGCAAGGACATCTCACAGGTTTCAAGTTTTAAAACCAGAAGAATTATTTTGCTGAGGAAAGACCAAAGCATATTTAGTAAGACAGGAGAACATGTTGCTTAAAAAAATATATGTTGTTCAAGTGAATATTAATAAAGGTCATTTGCAATGTTGGAGTCAATTAATTTTTGGTATTTTGACCAAATATTATAAACAACAATGGGAGAAAATTTAAGTCTGGTAGGCAGAAAAATTTATTTCCAAAAGATGCCGACATCCTAATACTCGGAACCAGTGGGCAGATTATATTACATGAGAGCAGTTGAAGGCAAGTCTGCTAGTTAATGAGCTCAACTGAAAGCTGCATTATCTTAGGTTACCTAGTGGGTTCTATCTGGTCATAGGAGAGAAGGAGAGCGGTCATAGGAGTTAAGAAGAAAAGAAAAGTTAGTGTTAAAGCAATTCGAGAGGTTAGCACCTGATGGAATTGAAGGAGGGAGAAAGCAAAGAACAAAGGAATGTAGGCAGCTTTTAGAAACTGAAAAAGGAAGAAAAATAGTCCTTTCTCCTCAAGCTTCCCTACGTGAATGCATCGCTGGCACTACCTTGATTATAGACCAGAAGTATTTGCATCAGATTTCTGACTGAAAGATTTAATTTGATACAGGCACTCCTGGGACATATTGCGGGCTCAGTTCTAGACCACTGTGATGAAGGGGACTGTCACAATAAACGTCATGGATTTTTATTTCCCATTCCATATAAAATTATGTTTATATTAACATCTAGTCAATTAAATGAGCAATACTATTACATCTTATAAATCAATGTGTATGCCTTAGTTAAAATATTGCTAAAATGCTTATAGTCATGTGGATACTTTGAAAATTGATGTTAATAGACCAGCTCAACACAGATTTCCATTTCCTATTAGCCCAATTTCTAAAGGAAAATGCAACCTATGCTGTAAAATGAACCATATTTATAAATTGGTATTGTTTAAAGAAATAAATTTTTCATTTAAACTGCAGCAGCAATAAACGTCTACTGTGGCCAACTTGACTACTTTCAGGTGAGAAAATATAGAAAATCTACACCATTGAAGTACAGTTTGGGCAAAAGAAAATAGATGACATTAAAAAACAAAGAAGATAGAATCGGAGAAGAGCTGGTCCACTTTGCTTGGATATGGTATGTCTTGCTAACAACATCATTAAAATCCTCAGGGATAAGTGGCCAGGGGATCAAACCCTCCAATATTCCTCTCAGAGTGTTTCTTGAGTTAAATTACTGATGCTGATAATTTTGCCAGAAGGCAACTAGAAAAATAGGAGTTATGGTAAAAGACTGGAATGTGCATTCATAGTATTAGGTAGAAGACAGACAGCTGGAGTACTATTTCCTCTTGGTATGACTTGCCCACATCTTATCAAACCATGGCCTCGGTCTTCAATATGAAACCTTGATTAAAACAATAACTGATATCTTTAAGGACGTAAGGGTCATGAAATCAATCTTGGAACTGTGAATAGAAGTTAGCGATGAGATAACTGAAAAAGCTTTGTTTTTATCTTCTGTGAGTCAGAATGCCCATCTGTGAATACAGCTTCTTGAGGATGCAGGTGGATTGATCTCTGTCTCTGTCTCTATCTCTGTCTCTGTTTCTCTCTCTCTCTCTCTCTCTCTCTCTCTCTCTTTCTCTCTCTGTGTGTCCCTCTCTCTCTCCTACACACACACACACACACACACACACACACACACACACACACACACACTTAAAAAATTCCATATCACAGAAGCTGCTATGTCCCTCGTTCATTGGCTGGGATACTTCTTCTAATCTCTCCTTGGAGCACTTGCATTATTTTCCCTAATAAACTTCTATTGGAACTGCGTGTCTTTTGACTGAATTCTTTCATTCAAGACAACCAAAACAGAGATAGCCCCGCAGCATCTGCGGCAGCAGAATGATGTAATAACGAAAAGTACTCATTATAAATGAGATATAGATAGAGGCTACAGATGTGATGCAGTGCTTATGTGCTCATGCAGAGGCCCTGGTTGGGGCTCCCAGCACCCATCTTTTGACTAATAACTGCTGTAGCTTCAGTTCCAGTGGATCCCACATATCTGGCCTGCACGTGCATGTAGTTATACACTCAGGCAACAACTCATACGCATAAAAATAGTTTCTAGCAAAATAAATTTTAGAAAATGTAGCATACTCAGAGAGGTAAACAGCAAAATTTGCATAATAGTATCAAATAATAGACTTCTCTTTCTGCAGAGGAAGATGTTTCACCTATATTTTTAGTTACTTTCAAGGAAAAAAAAATGAGGAATTTCTTTCGGGTTAGGTTTTAGTGAGAAAAATAAACTAACCCAGTAGGGTCCATTGAAACACATCTTCTCTGAGATAAAATCCTTTGGCTTCCATACTCTACATCTCTATGAGGGCTGAGGATACACCTCAGTTGATCAAGTACTTGCTTAACACATACAAAATCTTAGTAATGATCCCCAGTACTTCATAAACTAGGTGTGCTAGTACTTGCCTCTAATAAGAGATCCCGGGAGGTACAGGCTGGAGGATCAAAAGTTCAAGGTCATCCTCAGCTGGATAATGAGTTATAGGACAGTCTGGACTACGTGAGACCCTGTTTCATAAACAACAAACAAACAAAAAAAAACCAAACGAACAATAAAGCCTCAGTGTGATCTATGTTCTCAAAGCGTAGACAGATTATTTTGTTACATGCAAATAGTAAGATGCTCCATCTTTCTCACATAGTTATTGTGAGCATCATACCAGGTCACAAGAAGCCGAGCATGCAGCAATAATAAGCTGTTATTTATACATTACATCTAACTAGCAAACTATCATGAATGCATACAAAGGCAAAATTCCATGGGTGCAATTCTATTGATATTTATTAAGTTTTGATCTCAATGACTGTCAAATTTTGTGTGTCTTTATATACTTTGGAACTTGTTAACACAGTCTTGATCTTTATTCCTAGAGTGAGACAGAAATAAGTACTTTTATTCCTAATATATAGTTATTTGCTGCTACTGTTATAAGAACTGCACCTTGAAAAACCATGGCCTACCCCATAACACTAAATTTTTCTTTATAATGGATCACTTTATATCATATCCTCAAACACCCACTTTTAGGTAAAAGTCTTATTGCAGATGCCTCAATAGACAGTAATAGTATAACCACAGACAGAGATGGAGATAAACCTATGTCAATGAATTCAGAGAATGTGATTTGCCCCCAGAATATATACTTTAACAGAAGCATGAGCCGCAGACTTTCACTATTACTGCTCAGTGTCGAAGGAAGCAAAAAATCATGGAGCTACTATATTCCAAATGGTGAATCTACCACAAGAAGAAATGTTATTAGCCTAGATTTTTGTGGAGAGGCCTTCCAATCACTCAAAAAAGTAGCTAATAAAAAAATCTATGTTTCTATTGAGGAGAAGGTCTTTTTGTTCTTTTTGAGTAAGTTATCTTCTGATTTATAGATGGTCCAAGTTCCTATTCCCCTAAGTGGATAGTCATAGGCTGGTCATCACAACACTAGCCATCAATCAGAATTGAAACTCTCCAATTAGTGCACTCAAAGTGATTTGAGTATACGGCTTCCGCTCTAGCTCAGGGTTTCCTCTCTGCCAGCACCACTCACAGGTTTATTTAGATAGCCGTTATCTTTACATTAATCTTTGCCTACAAACATTCTCCTCTTTCTCTCTTCCCCTGAGAGACTTTTACTCCAATCTTCACAGTGGAGATGCCAGGCTATGTGGAAAAAAAGACCCACACTGTATTGTCCAAGGAAGAAGTTTGGAAAGTATTTGACTGAATGCAAATCGGTGACACAAATTCTTACAGAATCCTTATGTTAATCAGTACCAAGCTTCCAAACAGCATAAGCTGTCTTACTCAGCCAGGAGCCAAGATGTTAACTCTCTATCATCTATCTACCTAGTCATTTATCTCTATCTATCTATCTATCTATCTATCTATCTATCTATCTATCTATCCACCTACCTTTCATCATCTCTGTTTTAATCTTTATTTTTGTATCTATCTATTTCTCTCTCCCATGTTCCCTACCCCCGCAAGAACTGCCACACTCCCTTATATGAAATTACAAGTTAGTATGCAACCCAGAAAACAATTCTTACTAGAACAGGGCTGACACCCTAGGAAGATAGACAATTGATACATAGGTGATAGATCGATGATAGTTAACTCTCTGTTATATCTCTTCATAGATGTCCACTTGATTGTTTATAATTTATCAAATTGTCACCAGCCAGCCAGGTAGTGGTAGCATATGAACTTGGGAGTCAGAGGCAGGCAGATCTCTGTGAGATTGAGGCCAGCCTTATCTACAAAAGCTAGTTCCAGGACAAGCCCCAAAGCTACAGAGAAACCCTGTCTCAACTCCCCCAACCTCCTCAAAATGTCACCAGCCAAATAACAATACATTTAAAATATAGATAGTCGTGTGATCTGAGAGAATCAGAGTTAAAATGGGTACAAGTTTCATTCCATTATCATCAACATGAAGATTTCATAAACCAAGCATTACATGGTCCCTGAAAGTTGGCAGATGTTTTTTACACCTTTGTTAATCCACGTACACCTGAAATACATGCAGAAAAGGAAAACATATAAGGTGAATAAATTTATTACAATGTTTACTTACAAATTTATAAAAGGAATACTTGAAGTTCAGGTACAGAGTAACTTTTATGAAAAAGCAATTAGAATCAATATTTCTTTGGTACCAATACTCAGTTTACAGTAAATGGAAACACACACACACACACACGCACACACACACGCACCACTTCTGTGACCTTTAACTCCCATAGTATACCATAGTCTAAAGAAAACTAAATGTTCTAGCCAGGAAATGCTAACAATTTTTAAAGAAATTTTATTTCCCAGTTTGCTGTGTTCCTATTCAAACTCCTCTGGAAGTGAAAACAAACAACTTTAAAGTTATTTCCCAAAGAAGACTCTCTCTGAGCAGCTCTGTCTGTGAAGGTGCAGAGTCAAGACCAATCCAAATCCCTTTTGTGTAGTATGTTTCTCTCTGTGTTCAGCATGGTTTCACTTTCTCTGTTCCTTAATGCCAGGTCTCCTTTCTACTCTAGTTTGTAATTGGCTTGAGGGCAGAGGCTATACTTTCCCTTTGTAGAGTAGAAGTAATCTCAAAGAGCCTGCAATATTGTGAGCACTCAATAGAATATTGTTGATGACTGTCATGTTTCTGAAAATGTCTAAGAATAAAAGCAGACAGCTGTGGGCTGCTATGGTCCCCACTTGCTTATACTCAAGTACCTTTCTTGTTGCCTATAAACAATAACACACCTAGGCAGCATCTATGTAGGAAAGTAAGTCGGAAGAACAATTCCTTTCTCCAGTGCTATTATGTGACTCTGTCAATGCTTTAGGAATCTGCATGAGGATTTGTTTTAAACATACAAGCTGTGCAGTGTCTCAGCTCCATAAGCACAAAACCCGATTCCACTCCCTCCTCCTCAATCCACACATTCTTAATGCTTAAACTGTGCCCTTGAGACTTTTCTGTTAGTTAAGAGATGTACAACATAGGGGCAAAAATCAATCTTAATTAAGGCGAACTTTGGAATTATGATCGAAGGAAGGTACATTAGCCCAGTGCTTCCACACCCCATACACTGTTGTTATTGATGTTTGGACAGATGGGGAAAGTGAAACAGAAGTCAATATTTCGATCTACTCTGTTCTCTAAGGATCTGAATTTTTAACACCTCCATAATGAGTGCTGGTGGTGTTTAATAAATACACAGTCACCCCTTGGAGTGACTCTCTTTGGAAGACACCAATGAAGTCACTAGAGCTTCTTTGGCAGTGAAAGAAAGTAGTCTGGACTTAGTGGAACTGAGATCTAAGTTTTGTGTTTGCCAAGGATTTTAACATCCAGAGTTTCTTTTAGCCAAGGTTAGGAGCATCCTTCATTGGTTAGTTCAACAAAGAATACAATGTGGCAAATATCCCCACATTGAGATATTAAAAATGCAGGGAGTGCCCCTACCTAAATTGAGTTGACAGCTATTGATCATGTGTCACCCCCTCCTATCCTTACCTAGGACTATTACTGCCCCATCACCTCATTTCAGTAGTAATTTTATCATAGAACAACACTGGTAATTGAATTACAATAATCTGCTGACCCTATGACAGCCAATCAAATTTCTTTCTGGAGTCAGTGGTTTGTTTCTAGGATACAACAAGCCTCTTAGCTCTTTAAAACAGTACTTCAAGTACCAAGCATTTAATTATGTTAACTGCCTGCTCACGCTACATTTTTACAAAACACAGAGAAAACAATCTGAAAAGAAAAGAATATATGTATTTAGACAAAATATGGCATTCCAGTATTAAACAAATGAGAAAACTAAATTATGCTACTGCACCCAAACAGCTAGCCTATCCCTCCTCTTAGTGATTATTCTTTTGCAAAATATCCTTTATGAAATAATTTATTTTTGTGTAAGCTAGTATGAGTTAGGGATATTGGTACTCACATATTTTTGAGTCAGCTGTCTCCTTGATCAAAAATGTACCAGGATTTTAGCAATGTTCCAGGTACTCTTGAACACAGAAACAAGAAACACATTTTCTGCTTCATGTAGATTATTGCATAGTTGGTAAGAAAGGAAGTAAAATCTAAAAACTCTATAATACAATGTTATAAGTGACAAGAAATTATCAACACAAAGTTGGAAAACTGATAGATTAACAGTTTTCAAAGGAGATTTGCCTAATAGCTTCTAAATGAGATAGACTGTATCTAGTTAACAGATATTTTACAGGTTGATAAAGTCAATAGCATTCTACAAGTAGCAAGATATAAAACAAAGAAGTCTAGGATGTCAGTAAGTATTCTCAATAGAATAATAACCATAAGACTTGATGAGACACATAATACTTTAGTTGATAGAAAATAAAGAAGAGTCTACTATTATCCTATTGAAGCAGGGACCTTGGATTGATTTCCATTGAAAATTTATGAACTTATGGGCAGAGTTATATTTGCGATGAATGGCATGCCCTCAAAGGGAGTATTTCAAGAAACTTCAGGTCAGAAAATGAGGCTTAAGATTGGGGATGGACTCAAAAGCCTTCAAATATTCAGATGATCCTTAGAACCTTCTGCAGATTGTTCAGGTTCCTATGACTTTCACTATTGGCTGTGATTTTAGTACATGTCAGTTTGGCAAGGATATTCCTTCTACTCTTGGCTTATGGTCAGCCTAAGAATGCCCATGTGTCTTTGCTTTGTGCTAAACCTCGATAGGTGTCTGGAAAAGATAAGAATCTTGCACATAGGGAGTAATCTTGCTTAGAGATTGAATCCATCAGTCCATGGCAGTTTCCAAGTTTCTCATAAAACACTGGTAATTCCAACAATCATCAATCATCCAAGAGAAAGTCTGTTGAGAAAAAGTTCCAGATCTCAGAGATGACTGATTTTTAAAAATATTAATTACAATAAATATTAATTTAAGAATGACTAATTTTCTGTTGAGCTTTATCTAGGTATCAGTAATTATGATGAGTGTATTATATACATTTCCTAACTGTATAGTTTTAAGATATTTTGGAAGTGTTATTATTAACCCTATTTTAGAGGTGAGAGATACAAGAATCAAACATTTTAAATAGCCATCTAAGTGTATGTTCTCAGTAAGTGTTAAGAACTATGCATAAGCTATAATTTTTATAATTTGAAGTGTTCATTTTCTTCTCTTTATTTCTTTCTGAGGATAACGTTGAGCTCCTGGTCTTCTCACCTTTATCTTCCAAATGCTGGGATTATATGAGTTCATCATCATTCTAAGCTCAATTTGAAATCTACAAATTCATTACGTTTTTATTTCCCTGAGTCAAAACCTACCTTCCAGGTTCTATTTAATAAATCCTATCTACAGCCGGGCGGTGGTGGCGCACGCCTTTAATCCCAGCACTCGGGAGGCAGAGGCAGGCGGATCTCTGTGAGATCGAGGCCAGCCTGGTCTACAAGAGCTAGTTCCAGGCCAGGCTCTAAAAAAGCTGCAGAGAAACCCTGTCTCGAAAAAAACCAAAAAAAAAAAAAAAAATAAAATAAATAAATAAAAAATAAAAAATAAAAAAAAATAAATCCTATCTACCAAGAGCTATTTCAGTTGTTTTACTTCTACTAGCTTATTTAATTATTGCAAGTATACAGCGATGTTTAGACTGCTATTGCTATCTATACAGGTGGTTGCAAAAATAAGCCTGAAGACTATCAATAATAATTAGTACTTACAGGCAAATAATACCTTGCAACAAAAGTTTTCTTATCCTAATCCCCAATACATATGAACATGCTAGGGTCTCATAGCAAAGAGAAAGTAAGAGGGCCAATGAAATCAGTTATTAGCCAGATGATAATAAAATGACTAGTTTGTTGCTGTTTATCCAGGGAGAGCCAATGTAATCACAGGATTTCTTTTAAAAAGGGGAGAAAGGGGTGGGGAATAGAGAGTCCAAGAGGAGAATGGGAGAGACATGGGTACAAATAGGACTCACTCTAAGATTGCTAGATAGAACTCAAGAGACAAGAAGTGGGGCAAAAATCAGGCAAGGAACTTTCTAGAACTTGAAAAGGGGGAGAAAAAAATTCTTATCAGAACTACAGAAAATAAAGCTCTATCCTCAAACCTTGATTTTATCCAAAAATATCTAGACCAGACTTATAATTGTAGACAATACACTTGTATTGTGTTGAGTCCCAAATGTGTTGTCACATTTTAGAGTTGGAATGAAACATTACCGGAGCACTTCCGATGTATTTTTCCATTTAATCCTTATACCAGTGGCATAGAATTGATGCTATTGCTTTTATTTTAGTAATAGAAAAATGAAGAATTGGATTTTGTGCTTCTGTGTGTAATGTGCTGTGCATTGGAGAATCCCTCTGCCATGGCCTACATCCTCAGTATAATACATACACAAATATATATATATATATATATATATACACATTTCATTATATAATATGTAATAATACTTATTATCAATACATAATGTGTAATAATTATTAGTAGTATAATATTAATATTAGTATTAGTATTAATATATTCTGGAAGAGTCTTATTGCATAATTTACCAACCTGATAAGTTCAATTTATTTTACTATATGATATCATGTGCATGGTAACCCTTTGGGTTATGTAAACTACCAATTCTAACAGTGTCTTAAATGATAAATAGAAAGTCTGTGGTTAATACAGGGGTTATTAAACACAGAAAAGAGTAAGGGATCTGCCAATCATTTAGAGAAGCAATGTCTTTTATGTTGAATGAATGAGAACAATGTATATCAGATCAAAATGAACACAAATGTTTTACAGGAGCAAAATATTTCCTTTTGTCTAGAATGTGAATAAACTTTAGTGTCAAATTCTGGTTCTTTGTCAGAAAATGATTACTGTTCTATTTCTCCCTCTGAACACTCTGGCCTAAAATTTCAAAAGAAAACAATTACAAAAAGATTCCAACAAAAAGAAGAGAATTCAAAATATCATTGGACAGTCATTGAGATTAGACCACTCCCCCAAAACACTCCCTAAGTCCAGGATTTGGCATTAGTAAACAGAGAGAGGAACCCACAGGGAAAGACATGTTGGTCTAGATCTGGGCAGGACATTTAATAATCACCAGAAGTGTGAAATTCCCTCCACTTTCTGTCCTCCTAGATTTCCTCTTCTGTTTTCTTCTCCTCTGCAGTGGGACACAAGCAAACTTAACTCTACCATTCATAGAACCCTACAAGGATCGTATATGTCCAGCTGATAGAGAATGGCTTTGAGAGTGTTGATCCAGTTGTTATTACATATTTTTTCTCTTTCATTTCCCATTGGTTCGGCTATGGATATGGAAGCAATCATAGAAGATTATGGCAAAGTGCCATAACTCTTCTAATGTGTCTACCAAAATGCAGAAAAGAAGAAATGTGGGGAAATAGAAAGTGATAGAGAGATCCCAGAGATAGTAAGCATGGGCAGGAAATTCATTAGCACATCAAGAAATCCGTACCCCCAACTATCACATGCTCAGATTTGGGCTTTTCAGCAGAAGATGGACTTTGAGATACTTTAATAAGTAGACCAACTCTTATGTTCACTACTTGCTAAGAGACAGAAATGCATGTGGCTAAAAATAATTAGAGAAATGAACTGGTATTACAATCAGTCTTCAAAAAAGACGACTCTAATCTTAACTAGAGCAACTCACTTTATTAACAAAAATATTAGCATCATCTAGTCAATTTAAGCAAGAAATACAGTTTTATGATATAATATTTACAATATCCAGGTTTAGGTTAAACCTTATCCAGTATATAAACAAAATGAAATAAGTTCTTTTGGAGAAAGCCAACAAACATCAGTAGTGACATGGTATCAGTGTCTAAGACTAACAGTTGCCATTGTACAAATGCTTAGCAAGAAACTGGAGACCCTTGAAGATAAAGATAGGAGTGAAAACTATACAAATAACTTAAAACTTTCCATTGCAAACAAGAGCCGAATGGACTTCACAGCAAATTAGATGCAAAAGAATGAACGTGCAGATTAGATGATAAGAATAATGAATCTGAACAACAACAACAAAAACCAATACTGCCTGAAATGAAGCTGATGTCAGTGATATGCAAAACAGTAATAAAAATCTCCAATATTTTTATAATTGAAGTCCAGAAGGAAGTGATGAGAAACCACAACTGTATTAATAATAGCCCTTTAGTGTTTTGAGAATTTGCAAATACAAAGAAGAGTAAAGCAAACTAAACGCACTGCAGGTAGCTTTAAAGATGAATGGAAGATAGAGAGACAGACAGGCGGTGGCAAGATGGAGGGAAAGAGAATTTTAGAAGTAGTTTATATTCATTATAGAAAGTGGTATGTTTCACAATGAATGGCAATTTCATATAGTATTTTAGGTCCATTGGCTGTGTTCACTCAACTCATTTTCCTATCTTTCTCCCCACTCCTGCTGGTCTCTTTCTGCCTTCAAAATAATAGCCCCTTCTACTTTCATGTCACACACACACACACACACACACACACACACACACAAACACACAAAGTTATATACATAATATTTTGTATGTGTATCATATATGATGTTTTCTTCAATTGCATGTATTCATGTGTTTGCATGTATACATTAAGAGCAGATGCCTTCAGAGGCCAGAAGATGATGTTGAATAGCCTAAAACTGGTAATATATGCAGCTATGAATGGCCCAGTATGAGTGGTGGAAGCTGAACTTAGCTCCTCAGGAAAGACAGCAAGCACTCATTACCACCAAGCCAACTCTCCCCTCTTTAATATACAATCTCTTAGAGATACAGGAGGAAATAGCTCTCAAAACATAACAAATATTCCAATTCTATACTCTGTAATAACATCTCTAAGAAATGAAGGTAAACTAAAGCATTCTAAGGTGAAAGGAAATTTTGGAATAAGCATTGGAAAGATATTTTCAGACAGAATGGAAATAACATCAAACTCTGAATAATCCTAACAATGGAACATCAACAAATGATATATCTGAGCAACCTAATAGACTATTCATTTCCTTTTGACTGCATATGATAATGCTTGACAGTTGAAATTTAACATTTTCCAGCGTGATTGCCATTGTATGTATATGGATTCTATAATGCAATGATAATATAAACAAGGAAGGTTGAAGGGCTTCATCTGTTAGTAAGGTTTTTACAATCCATTTAAACAGTGATTCTAGAATGCAGAAAAAAAACAAAATGTGTACATTATAATCTCAAAAGCAGCAATCACAACAAAAACATTATGAATATCACCCAAAGATAAAAGACGTTAGACAAATTCAGAGAGAAGTGGGCTAGAAGATACAGGTCTGTGGTGGGATGCTTAGCGCTCATGCGCAGGGCCCTGGCTTTTATTGCCAGGATTGTGAAAACAAAATGAAATGATGCCATTACCAAATAATCCAAGATGATGCAAGAAAGAGATCTCAGAATAAGCCAAATGATGTGATGGCACCAGGGAATCTAAACGAAATGGCAACTTCATTGGCATTCTTCAAACGATGAGACGGACAATGTCAGCAAGGGATAAGAAGAGTTCTTTAAACTATAGGAATAATACAAGAAAAACGGCATCCACAAATCTTTATAGAATGGGTAGAAGAAAACAGTAGAAGACAATATGCTGTACACTAAAATTTAAAGGTACGGAAGGAGTCAGAAGGCTAAGGGACCTTGTTTCCACGTCTGATGACTTGAGTTCTTTATCAGAACAGATACCATGGAAGGAAAGTATTGACCACCTCCAGCTGACCAGTAATGTCCATGGGTATACCACAGCAAATCCAAACAAACAAACACATAAATTGAAAATGAGTGAGCACATAAATAAAATATGGAAGTAGGGATCACCTGTAATATGGGCTCATAAGAGCAGATATAATGAACTACATAATAATAATAGGACTTACCCACCAAATGTCATATAATCTTACATGCGTATGTGTCTAACAAGAATTTATAAAGTATGCAAATGAAAATAGAAAGAATAAATGCCCATAAAAATAGACTCCCATTTATAGTTTGAGAGTACAAATCTGTTCATTAATAATATTATATTTAGGTGGAAAATCAACAGAGTATATAGAACTAATAAAAAACTGAGAATTGGTAAATAGTAAAGAATATATAGAACTGATCAAAACTGATCAAAGCTGCCAATTAGTAAATAGTAACTAATGTCTAGAGAGAGGGGGGAACATATCAAGAAAGAACATATGAACATATTCTTGACATAAACAATAAAAATGACATTTAAAAAGTAAAGTTACTTGAAGTATACCCTTTGACATTTATGAAATTAAGCCTGGAAAATCAATAACAAAATAATCACCTCAAAAATTCATATCTTTGGAAAATCAGAATCTCTAAATTAGTCGTGGATCGGGAAGGAATATGTCAGGAAACTACTCTGAGCTAAATAAAAGTAAAAAACTTCAACAAAGTAAAGTTATCGAGATGAAGCTAAAGCACTGCTAGGGAGAAATATATGACAATAAACATTTGTCTTAAAAAGATAAAAGATCTTATGCCCATCTTCTATTTTCCTCTATCAAGGACTTAAAAACAGAAGGTTAAAAACTTAAAGATAAAAATTAAAAAGATAAAGCTATTAAAGATTAGAAAACAAAATCTCATTCTATGGAAATATTAATATAAATAACAAACTGCAGGCTAACCCAAAACAAAACATGAGAGAGTAGACAGAAATTGTTTGTATAATGAAGAAAGAAGTTATACAATTTTAAGCAATTTTATATATGAAAGAGGAAGCAGGACAACGAAATTACATAGACCAGTTCCTCCCATCTTAGAGTCACCACCACACTGACAAGATAGAGTAGAAACAGGAATAGCCCAGCGTCTACTCTAGGATTGGAACTGCAGTTGCAAACTATCTAGCCAAGAGATTTACAAACCTCCATGGTATCACTGGGAAGTTCTACTCAGTGATTGTCAACATCCTTAATGCTGTGGCACTTTAACGCAGCTCCTTATGGTGTGGTGTCTCCCGGGTAACATACACCAACTGTCCCGTGAGCATAACATTATCTTCATTGCTACTTGATAATTGTAACTTTGCTACTGTTATAAACCATAATGTAAATATCTGTATTTTCCAATAGTCTTATTTGACCCCTGAGAAAATGTCCTTTAATGCTTAAAGGGGTTGTGACTCACAGATTGAGAACCACTGTACTAAGCTTTTAAAGAATGAAGAGCAATAATTCTGTACAAACCCTTTCATGGAATGAAGAAGATGAAATTAGCCTAAAGGTGAAACAAATGGCACAGGTACAAAAATGAATTCAGAACAGTAAAATAAAATGTTTACAAATCCAATGATGTATTTCAGTTTATTGCTGGTTAGTCTTATCACACTGCTACCAAGTTAACAAATGAAAAACAGCAATAGAGTTAATAATGAAAGAAATAAATAAAAAGAAAAATGAGAGAAAATTTCAAAGTTTGCTATCTATGCATGTCCCAAACCTATGATAGTCAATGTACTAGTATCAATAATGATATCGTTGGTTACAGGTCTTCAATAAATTTCACATCTCTATTTTCATTTGTTTTGCTAAAGGCTCATCATTTGAAAGGGCATTAGAATCATGTGTCGTGTGTGTATAGGCAGATCTCCTTTTTGAATGATTGCCAGTTGTCATGGATGTGAGAGGGAATTTGCCACTGAGATATCCTAAGGGCTCATATGCAGAGCTTAATGTGCTTTTTCTCTTCTTATAAATGGAATGAGAAGCAAGAACAGTCACTTTTGTTTTTTGACCATATTGGCATCTGCATGAATTGCCTTAAAGTTGTCAAACACCTCTGGATTATGCAAAGTGGCAGTCAGAAAAATATGTATAGAGATTTAAGATGGTAGGTCATCAATGTTGAGGGGAAAGTGAAGAAATTATTAAGGTATATAATTATCTAACCTTCGAAACAGGAACTAGATGTTTTATTACTTGAAACCTAAATGCTCAACCTTGTACTAACATATTGCTGAATGTTTTTCTAATTATTTGGAGAATAATTTGTCACAAGTGCCATGATAACATTCTCAGTAATAATTTATCAAGTTTTTTGTAGGTTTGTTATAGACAAATTAATATTTCTGGGGCGTTAAAATTTATATGAAACCTTGGGGCTAAAGAGATGGCTCAGCAGTTAAAAGTACTTGTTCTTGAGAAGACCTAGGATTATACTCTCAGTACTCATAAAGTGTCTCACAACCATCTGTAACTCCAGTTTCAGAGAATGTAACACCCTCTTCTGATAATTGGGTGCATCATGCATACAGACATACATGCAAGTATAAATCACTATATAGAAAGTAAATAGATGAATCTATTTTATTTATTGAGTTAATAGATGAAAGCTAATAGAAAAAATTAAAAATAACATGTTATTGCATTCTGTAAAATATTGGTGATATTTAAAATTATATTTTATCAGAAAAGAGAAAGTAATTTAATGTGGAAACCAGGTCTTATGAAATCTTGTCCTCATTAGAACACTCAGTGAACACTGGTTAAAAAATACAGTCATCTTCTTCTCTCATTTATTATTTCTGTTGAGAATTGCAAGCTGTACATTCTAAGTATTTCCTTTTAATACTAGTTTTCTTTTAATTAAGAAGAACAAATGATGGCTGAAATATGTTGTATACAGTTCTATGCTATTTTTAATAAATTTAAGGAAGAAAAAGAAATAGGGATAACAATAATGTGGTAATGAGACTATTATAAGAAAAAATTGTAGGAATGTGAATACTAATATTTGATTTCAATTTCAGGTTATTTCAGATTTCATATTGGTTTCAAATAATGGCAGATGTTCAGGGCATATATTGAGATGGGGACTTTGCAAATTGCAACTTCCACAAACTTGGCAGGCAAAATTTGACATTTGATATGATATTAGTTTTTTTTTAAAGTTGGAATATATTCTCAAGTGATCAAGATTGTAAGTGCCTTTAATAGTCTACACTTTTCAGTTATGAAGTCAGTTTATGAAAAATGAAGTTTTGAGATGAAATTATTAGAAACCATGGCTTCTTAATCTGACACATGACTGTAGGCATTTGTTCTTAATTGACAGTGAAATGATATGTAGATGAGGCATCTGTCTAAATATTAAGAACTGGAATGGATCAGGACCTAGTCAGTCTACATTTAAATATTATAGACTTTCTAAGCACCTACTATGTGTTACATGCTCCTCATAGCTATTGAAATGCACTAGCAACAAAATATTCAAGTTCTGTGAAGCTAAATGCTACATTGGTTGAAAAAAGATAAAATAAAAGAAGAAAGAAAGAAATCTATAAACATAATCAACCAACATGAGTGGGATTACATTGTCAAAGGTTGAGTAGGCAAACATGTTAACAAGGTGTTTAGGATGTACTCTGTTGAGAAGATAGTAGAGTTATCTAAACAGATGTCTAAATAAAGAATGATTCAAGCATGAAGAACTGCTGGCCCAAAGCTCCCATGCAGGAAAATATATAGTTTATTTGTTTACTTGCAAGGATATTAGCTCAACAAATATGAATTAATTAAATAGTAGTCTTGTACAAGATGTTGGCATAGAGTTGAGGAATGGTGGACTCTGTATGCATTTGGAGCTTCCTGTAACTAAAAGCATTTCCTCTGAGAGGAAAAAAAATACCTTTAGAGAAATGAAAATGTACCCTGTGAATTTGAAGAGAATAGCTCTGTCCTCTTTAGTACTGAAGGAAGGATGGGGGAGACCAGTCAATAACTCGGTGATGGGATGGTAACAGCAGGCACTGACATAGCACAGCAGCAGTGATCCAGAGAAGCACAAATCCAGAATGATTTTGATTTGAACCACCAGGAATTCCTGATGAATTTACTGTGGGAAATAAGACAATACAAAATCCTAAAATGATGCCATAACCTTTGGCCTCAGTGTAAAGATAATCTATTCACCACCTATCGTGGTAAAAGGCAGATTTCAGAGAAGATGAGGTGCTCGGTTTTGAAGACATGAATTTCGAAGTTTGATTTAGAAATGCATATTCAGGCATTGAGTAAAAACCCTATAAGTTATGCAGAAATGTATGTTAAACATTGGATAGAATAACCTACAAAACTTTATCTCAAATGTAATTAAAATGAAGCCTAACAAAACTCAATTATAAAATTTGGAAAAATTGGAAACTTAATGATGAGATCTATTGGCAGGATTGGGAGACTCTTTTACTATATATTGATCATACAAATTAAAATGTAAGTTCTGTAGAAAATTATCAATATCTAGAAAAATATGGCATAAATATTTGTTCCTTAATCCATCACTCATCATTCAAGAAGGTGAACATGTACACACAATGATTATCCATGATGCTACAATTTATAATCACAAAATATTTGAAACTCTTACAAGGATTAATATATAAGATTATCCAAAAAAAGCTAGGTTATGTGCAGTAAAGTACTTAAAACTGCGAAACTGAAAAACAAAGAACTTTAATATGGAATGATTTCCATAAGAAAATTTATGTGGGGATAAAGGTGAAGAAGTACATTGTTTTCATCTTACATTTCATGTAGGAAGAAAACATAGATATGGTTATCATTAAAAGACATAATTCAGAAGAATGAATAAAGAAATAAATTATGTCAAAAAAACTAAAACCAAACACAATCCAGTGAGATCACTTAAATACATGGCTTTGGGAATATGGAGGAAAGAATAAGGCAGCAAAATATGTTTAAATTTTTTATTCATTTTTTTTTCCTTTTGGAAACAGTGTTGGTGCTCTGCATCTTAAAAATTTTTGCTTCACACTTCCACTGCCCAGGTGTTGGCCACATGAATCAGAAGAACAAGTGAGTGATCCACCTGCCAGCTGAACTGTCTGGTTCTTTAGACTCTGTTCCCAAAGACCCATTCTACTACTTGCCCCTCTTACCTCAACATTAGTCCCAAGGTCAGACCCTGGATCCAACTCCAGTGGACTTCCACTGTTCAGGTCCAGGCCACGCCAGTCAGAAGAACAGAAAACTTTGCTGCATTGAAAACTATGGTAACCACCAGAAGGCCATCTCCCAACTTGGACAGACAGTCCTTACTAGATAAGGGGTCATGCCAGTCACAAGAAACCCACAAAGCCTAGACAACCAAAGAGGAACATAAATCAAGGAAAACAATCACATTCATCTAACAAAGACAAGCTCAGGCATCAGAACCTAGGGCTATAATTATCTCCAACCCAGATATCTAAATGCCGGTGTAAAATACAATCCAAAAGAACCTGGGCAGTATGGCCCCAGCAAAACCTAGCTATCCTATGACAGCAAGGCCTGAATCTTCCAATACAGATGAAGCACATGAAAATGACTTTAAAAACAATTTTATGAAGATGATAGAGGTCCTTAAAGAGATAATGAAAAACTGCCTTAAAGAAATTGTGAAAAAGACAACCAAAAAAATTGAGGAAATCAAGAAATTCCTTAAAGAATATCAAGAAAGCCAAGAAGAAACAAATAAATAGGTGAAGGAAAGAAGACATGGAAGAATCTCCGGTGCTAAAAATATGTTAGAACAAATAGATTCATTGGTCAAAGAAAATGTTAAATCTAAAAAGCTAAATGTTAAATTTAACAACACAAAATGATCAGGAAGTTAGGATAATATAAAAAGATGAAGCATAAGAATAATGGGAATAGTGGAAGCAGAAGAATCCTATCTTGAAACCAAGAAATTATATTTAAGAAAATCATAGAAAAAAACTTTCCTAACCTAAAAAAGACATACCTATAAATGGTACAAGAAGCTTAAAGAACACCAAGTAGGTGGATCAGAAAAGAAAATCCCTGAGTCACATGATAGTCAAAACACTAAATATACATATTAAAGAAAGAATATTAAAAGCTGTGAGGGGAAAAGCCAAATAACATATGAATGTAGATCTTTTAGAATTACATCTAACTTTTCAATTAAGACTCTAAAACTTAATAGGGCCAGGAAAGTTGTTTTGCAGACTCTAAGAGACAAGAGATGCCAGCCTATACTACTATACCCGGAAAATTTTTCCAATACCATAGATGGAGGAAACAAGATACTTCATGACAAAAACAGGACTGGTAAAACTATCCTATAAAATAATAAAAAAAAAACTTCTGGAGATATTAAATCCCCTTCTTTCAAGCTATACTATAGATAAAACCACCTAGTATTGTCATAAAAACAGATGTATTAATCAATGAAACTGAATTAAAGATGTGAACCCACATTTGCTGAACAATTTATTTTCAATAAAGAGGCATAAATACACAATGCAAAAGAGAAAGCATCTTTAAAAATTGTTTCTCGCCTAACGAGATGTCAGCATACAGAAAAATGAAAATAGATCCATATCTATCACCCTTCACAAAACTCAAGACCACATGGATAAAACACCTCATCATAAAACCAGATACACTGAACCTGATGGAAGAGAAAGTGGGCTAATATCCAAAATATATAAAGAACTAAAGAAACTAGACATCAACAAACTAAATAACCCAATTGAAAAATGTGGTACAGATCTAAACACATAATTCTCAAGAGAGGAAACTTAAACGGCTAAGAAACACTAAGAAATGCTCAACATCCTCAGTCATCTGTTACAAGCAAATCAAAACGATTTTGAGACTACATTTTTTACCTGTAAGAATGGCTAAGATTGAGACAAAAGCTTATGCTGGTAATGATGTGGAGCAAGGCAAATGCTCCTCCACTGCTGCTGGGCATTCAAAGTTATAGAGCCACTTTGGGAATCAATATGGTTATTTCTTAGACAATTGGGAATTGACCTATTTCAAGACCCACCAGCGATGCCACTCCCGGACATTTATCCAAAGGACACTCTATCCTATCACAAGGACACTGCTCAACGATAATCAAAGCAGCTTTATTCATAATAGAACAGGAAAACAGTCTAGATTTCCCCTAACTGAAAAATGGATAAAGAAAGTGTGGTGGGAAAGGAAACCAAAAACCCCCAGGAAAATGTGGTATATTTACACAATGGAGTATTACTCAAAAACAACATCCTGGAATTATCAGGCAAGTGAATGGAACTTAAAAAAAATCAGCTGAGTGAACTAACCAATACCCAGAAAGATAAATATGGTATGTACTCACTTAGAAATTTATTTTAGCTGGAAAATAAAAGATAATTAATTGTGCTAAGGCTCACAGACTCAGGCTAAGCAACAAGGAAAACTGAAGGGGAGAAGCAAGAATCTCCCCGGGAAAGCGAAATAGAATAGATTCTTTGGGTGGACTTCAGTCAGTGGGTTTGGGAACAGGAAAGAGCAAGTAGTGGGGGGAGTAAATGCTGGGAGAAATGACTGGAATTTGGGAGGGGGTCATTTCTAAGGTCAGGTGGAAACCTGGTGTAAGAGAAACTCCATGGAATCTCTAAGAGTGACCCCAGCAAACACTTCTAGTGATGGGAGACACGGAGCCTAAAATGGCCAAATCTTCATCAGAGACTTCATCAAGCAACTGATGGGAGCAGATAAAAAGTCCCAAAGTCAAACATTAGACTCTGCTTGGAGAGTCCTTAGGAGGATGGGGAGGACGAATTGGAAGCACCAGAGGCATCAGGGACAACACAGGAACATGGACCATAGTATCAATTGACAGGGAGTCATCAAGGCTTGCTGATATCAGGGAGCCTGTAGGCATCTGACCTAGATCCTCTGCATATATGTTATGACATAGTAGCTTGATGTTCTTGTGGAAGTCCTAATAGTGAGACCAGAGGTGGTCACTAACCCTTTTGACTACTTATGGAACCCTTTCCCTTCTATGGGGTTGCCCCATCCAGCCTCAATTTGATAATACATGCCTGGTCTTAGAGTAGCATGTTGCAATGTGTTTGACTGAAGTCCCTGTGAGGCCTGTTCCTTTCTGAGAGGAGATGGAGGGAAGCTAAGTTTGTGTAGAGGGGAGTTTGGCAGAGAGACTGGAGGGATGGGGGGGGGGGAGGGGAAACTGTAGTTAGGCTGCAATGTATGGGAGAAAACAATGTTTATTTTCCATAAGATTAGGAAGTGGAAAGTAACCTAATCCTGAAAGAATATTTTTAAAGAAATGAACTCAATTATATTAGATATGGAAAGGAAGGATGGAAGAAAGGTAAGAAGAATGGAGATGGCAGGGCTGCTGCATGAACAAATTCAAAGCATCTATTGTTGTCTGCACAAGACCTGTGCCAGAACAGTACTCAGTTCAGCAAGGGTAGGGGAAACTCAGGAGGGCCCACCTCTTTCTAAGTCTGTCTTCCACCCGAGTAAGTTTTAGCAGGTGATAGATGCTGATAGAGGAGACAGAGTCATTTTTCTTCAGTGTTGCAGCCCAAGTATGTTTGTGGCTACTACAATGAATATCCCTACACACAGGCACATGCCGAGAGTAGTAACTGGACTCAGTGTTTGTATGTTTGTTATTTTTAATACAGGATCTCACTATGCAGGCTCTGCTCTGACCTGAAATCTGAAATTCACAATAGACCAGACGGGAAGAGAACTCAGCATGCCTCTGCCTTTTGAGTGCTGGAATTAGAAACATGTGCTACCTTCTTATGACTCAGTAGCTTTTTAAAAAGAAGAATTAGAGAGAAAATGAGGCAAAGAAGAAGGCTGGATTATGATATGAGTTAGGGTCGAGGAAAAGTTGGAAGAAGAGAGATGGTTGGATATAATCTAAATAGATTATATGCAAATCCCTATGAGTAAATAATTTGTGCTGTACAATTAATTCCCAATGCAACAGACTTGACAAATGGGGCTTTTGGGACAGATAGGTCATGAAGGTTCCTTCTGGATGAATGAAGTGAGTTAATATGTATAAATTTCATGAGGAGAGGTTGGTCCTATGTCTTCCTCTATCAATCATGTGATGTCACAACATTTGTCCCTGTGTTGGGTGACAGAACATAAAAGGTAATCTTCTTACAAGAAGAAACAAAATCTTCAGATTATATCTTTTAAGGTACATAGAACTTGGATGTCTCGGCCTCTGAAATCTAGAAAATAAATGTCACTTCTTGTCTCTTCTTTCTAAATATCTCAGTCATGGCAACAGCAGTTTTTGACTGCTCCACAGGGGAAGAATTCTCCCAATGGAGATTTTGAGACTAAGGAGGGGTAAGTCAGGTTGGAAAGTGTTGATACTTGGAGGTGTTGTCAGCGTCTTGGAAAGAAGACAGAGAGAGTAGAGTACTGAATAGAGGTCACTACGACAAGAACATGGCTGTGTAAGTGGTTTGAATATGGCGTGAGACGTATCACAAGAGAGCAAAGGTCAGATAACAGATGTGCTTTTACACTGTGTTATTTTGGCCACCTTTTGAAGACAGGAGTTGGATATTTAAAAGAGGAATGAGTATATGATATAATCAGTTTGAATGTCACATAAATAGTTTTTTCCATGGCCTAATGAAAACGTGTAATCAGGGAATGATTTTCTCCTGAACAGTGTGACAGCAGATGAGGCCATGGACATGCTACAAAATGTCCATGTTTTTAAGGATCATAATACAATTACTGACCAAGGAGCCCTCATAGCCTATTAACCTATGCACACTGGTACAACCTGAATTGAGGGTTAAGATTAAATATGAATCTTGGATATGAAGAGTACTATGAGCTTTGGGCTTCTCACTTGCATAAACCATATAGAGGTAACAGTGAACAGCACATAAGAATGAAGATTTTTTTCCCTTTTTAAAACTGAGTCATTTCAATTTAACTCAAACATTCATTCATCTCACATGCTTGCTTGCCTACCATGGGCCAGGTATCGGACAGTCTACAAATGGACAACCCTGAGCAAAGCATAGGGAATCTGTTCTGAGAGAACTTAGGCACATTTAGAGGAACTGAGAACAAATAATAAGGTGAAATGTATCTAAAGGGAAAACTATTTTGATCAGAGAATAAACTAAGGGTAAGGAAAGGTAAAGCAATGGTAAAGAGAGAATTATCGGTGGAACCTTTGGAGCTGTTGATCTTGTTGGACATACTAGGGACAAGCAACAAACGAGGAAACTAAGAGGATATACAAACGAGAACCTTGCCAGAGAAAGGCTATTTGCACAAGGTCTATGGCACAGCACGACTATCCAGGGAGCAGTTATGCTTGTGTAGTTGAGTGCTGCAAACATTAAGACAGGCAAACTTGGGAATAAATGAGATCTCATGGTGTTTGGCTGCTCCAAAGCACAAAGCACAGAAAGGTTCTGTCTCAGGTTGTGGACAGGAAGCAAGAACAATTGCAGAAGACTTCATCTAATGAGGATAAATATCCAGGCCATTGTTGAAGACAGAAAGGATGACAGCAGTAATTCTCAAAGGACCTGAAGATGTTCCTAAAGAGGAGGAAATTCAGATTCCAAGAGAGAGACAATGTTGTCATGGAAGTCATATTAAAGAACAATGTCCTTAATGACATCAGGTTTGTTCAGTCATTGTCATGATGACCACTTCATTTATCTGACAAGGTGAATATTTTCTAGAGTTGAATGGAGGAATTACTGAGTGTATAAACAAACAGCAGGCCTAAACTGAAACTATTATGAAATGTAGGGTGTTTGTTCTCCCATTCACGGGTTGGAGTGAGGGTGCATTTAAAAGGTTGAAGTGGAGACTCAATAGCTTCTGAACATAATCAACAAATAGGATATAAGTAAATGGTATTGCTTACAAAAGCCTTATTTTGATATGTATAATCAAAAATCCCTAGTTGATATCTTGCAAAGAGATCATAAATATAGTACAGAAACTCTAAGACATTCAGACTGACAAAATATAATTTCAATATTTACAAACATTTGTAACTGCCAATATAATATGACCAAAAAGAATCTGGGAACTTTGGAAGAATTCCCGGATTAGATAAAAACCTAAAACTAAGGAAATATAAACATTTGAGACACACAATGTGTCAGTGTAAAAGAGGGCACAGCCGTATGAGTTAGAAATTCATTTATTGTCATTTACTATAGTGAGACAGAATACTAGTTCTCATCAAATCAAAATATTTATAGTGTATGAAACTTTTTTGTTTTAAAAGAATAAAGTAAATGTGCAGGATACTATGTCTTTTATTGCTTTCTTTTTGTCTCATTTTTCAGATAAATAAATAAAACAAATTTGAGGCTAGGTTGCCTAACTTCTTGCTGCTACTACTGATGCTGATGCATGGGACAAAGCAGGATTAATGAACAAATGTTTTCAGCCACCTGAGTTTACAATCTGTTTCGTGATATGTTAAGCTGCACATCCCATTTGGGGCCACTTAAATGGTAACAGAGTGAAGCTGAGTCGATAGGCTCCTAAAAATTCTTCATTAACTCTTCACTCTTTAGGAATGTCTTCCTTCATTGGCTATTTTGGAGCTTATTCCTTCAGCATATTAGATTTCTATCTCACCACTTAGAACAGAGTTGATTGGGAAGAAAAGGAAAAATTATAGAAATACAACCCTTCAATGTGAAAGGAGAAAAGGATTGCAATCTGTCTTTTTATTTCACAGTATCCGTGAGAAGGTCAAGAGAACTTCATTTTGTCCTCTCTTGTGTCTGCAAACCATCAGCTTCATTCCTCAAATTTGCAACCCACCTAAATTTACTTTTTTTTTTTGAATTGGGATTTAGCATCAGAATGTGAGGATTAATTATAATTATCCCTTGTTGCTTAGCATGGTTTTGTTTTGCACTACAGTTTAAATTCTTGGTACCAAGCATCCCATTCCCCCAAGCTCTCCCCATCACCCCTTGCTCCAAACCCACTCCACCCCCAAGATCCCAATTTTTGCATGGCAAACTTGTCTGCTTCCAATATCTAGGAGGATAACTATATGTTTTTCTTTGGTTTCACCATAGGAAGGGTGGATATGGGAGCAGGGAAGCATATACCCTAATTAAGAGAGCCATCTTAGAATTATTAAGAGACTTGACTCTAGAGGGGTTCCCAGGTATCCAGTGAGACGCCCCCAGCTAGTTCCGTGGGCAGCTGAGGAGAGGGAGTCTGAAAAGGCCAGATCCTATAGCCATACTGATGATTATCTTGCATATCACCATAGAATCTTCATCTGCTGATGGATGGAGCTAGAGACAGAGCCCCACATTGGAGCACTGGACTGAGTTCCCAAGGTCCTGACGAGGAGCAGGAGGGAGAACATGAGAAAGAAAGTCAGGGCCGACTGTGAGGGAATCTTCATCTGGCAACGGATGGAGATAAAGACAGAGCCACACATTGGTGTACCGAACTGAGCACCCAAGGTCCTGATGAGGAGCAGAAGGAGGGAAAACATGAGCAAGAAAGTCCGGACTGTGAGGAGTGCTCCCACCCACTGATATGGTGGGGCTGATCCATTGCTTACCAAGCCCAGCTGGACTGGGACTGAAAAAGCATGAAATAAAACTGGTCTCCCTGAACATGGCAGACAATGAGGGCTGCTGAGAAGGCAAGGACAATGACACTGGATTTGGACCCTACTACACATACTGGCTTTGGGGGTCCTGGCCTGTTTGGATGCTCACCTTCCTAGACCTGGATCGAGGCGGGAGGAACTTCGACTTCCCACAGGGCATGGAACCCTTACTGCTCTCTGGACAGGAGAGGGAGGAGGAGTGGAGGACGGAGGGGGGTAATTGGGAGGCGGGGAGGAGGCAGAAATTTTTAATAAAAAAAAAGATCATCCCATGGTAAAAAAAAAAATTCTTGGTATCAAGGATTTAGGTTTTATTATTCTTGTATGCCTAAAAATGGTTTTTCAAAACTTTAGTGCCCAATAGAAATATGATTTCTTAAGAATAAATAACTTCACTCATGGCCCAAGAATAAAAAGATTCATATCAAATATCTAGTATAAATTCATAGCCAATAAATGCTCAAGAACAGCCCAACTTAAAAATTTTTATTACATATTTTCTCTTAAATAATTGTGAAAAAATACCAGATATTTCTTGGTATTGGAAGTTTCCCCTACATGGGTTGTAGACAAGTGGTACATTCCAATCTGATATGTGATTCCAATCTGATACATAAGACCACACAAATAGCATTTATAAAAAAACAATTTTTTTTTTCGAGACAGGGTTTCCCAGTAGTTTCTAGAGCCTGTCCTGGAACTAGCTCTTGTAGACCAGGCTGGCCTCAAACTCAGAGATCCGCCTGCCTCTGCCTCCCGAGTGCTGGGATTAAAGGCGTGTGCCACCACCGCCCGGCCTAAAAAACAATTTTTAAATTCCAAAATAACACACCAATGTCAAACAAATATCTAGCATAAAAATGCTACCACAAGCAATTACTATAGATGATGTCTAATAATTTCTTGGCATCGCATGCACATTGGTAAATATTTGCTTTGCTCCTAATAGAAAATCAGAGCACAGATAATATTTGGCATAATATGTCACATTATTGGGCATTAACGATTTCTCAAAACCTTAATTTCAGTATGAGTGTCATGACTTTAATGAGTGTGGATATTAGGTAAAAAAAGACACAAATATGAATGAGTTTTTAAATTAATTGAACAATATAAATAAGCCACCACTACTTTCATAATAATAATATAGAGGATGGGTTAATACTGATGACAGAATAGTAATATAGATAAAAAGATGTATTTTAAGGGAATCAAGATACTATTAGGTTTATGTAACTTTAAATTAAATATATCTAGGGACAGCAGTCAAGCAAATAAAAATACAGTTTGAAAGCAGCACACATTAAAATAAATGGCACTTCATCCCTTGAAGTTAAATACTATTTCTCTAGTTAAAGACATTGCAAAAGTATAGAAGAATTGGAAAATATATCATAAAAGAGAAGGTATCTTTGTTACTTTTATGTTGCTGTGGTATAAAATACCTTGCCTGAGCAACTTAAGGAAGATTTGTTTACCCTGCTGTTCAAGGCACAGTGCATCCTTGTGGGGAAGGCACAAAGGCAGGGAACTGACACACATGATCACATGACATTGTCAAAAAACAAATGGAGACAGAAGCAAACTGTATGTATGCTGTTCCTTTCCCTGTCTCCATGTTTGCAGTCCATGCTGAGAACCAAAGAGTTTTTCCTTTAGAGATATCTTCTGACAGCAGTCAATATGATCAGCATAAGTCCTTACAGGTAGTCGTAGAGTGATTCTAGATTATGTGACATTGAAAATTAGCGCCATCACAGAAGGACAAAATTGATAATAGGATTATGTTTAGGTTCAAGTAGAGAAGATGGGTGATTCCCAGGCTCATTGAGAGTATAATAATAAAATTAACATACTAAGGTGTTGCCTCTTGCAATTCCAGATATTATGGTGGATGACATAGAGAGACTGTGAATTCAAAGCCACTTAAAGGAACACAAAATAGATAATGGCTCTGTAGGACCCAGCCACGACAAGCTCAACAGAGGCCTGGGTCTCAGTAGTTTTCCCTAAGGCAATACCTGGTTGCAAGAAAGACTACAAAATGAGGCCACCCAGGCACCACCCAGGGATAGACCATCCAAAGGAAATTCCAACCATTGTAGATAGGATCACCTGCCAGCACACAGCCATCGCTTTTTCACTCGGACACCTTAGACAAAAGTCGGCCAATAAGGGATCCTAAAGCTTAGAAATCCCTCACCTCCACCTTTGCTACTATAAAAACCCAACTTTAACTGAGCTCGGGGCTCTTTGATCACTCTAATACACCGGACACACAAAGAGAACAACTTTCCAAACTTGTGTAAGAATAAAGGCTCTTTGATTTTACATACAGAACTCCGTCTTCTAGTTGGTTTTGGGGGTACTCCGTGATCTGGGCATAAGAGTCCCCAAAAGAAAATAAAAATTGCTTGTGAAGTTTTATCATTGGCCACTTTCTGATGATTTGTATGATAACATTTTTTTTTGTCAAATAGCTGTACAATAGTAATGATAAACCTGAGAGGAAACTTGATATCTAAAATGGTATATCTGACTGTTGCCCTCACTGGTGATACTGAGTATATATGATAGACTTGCTTCCTTTATGAACAATGGGGTCCTTTGGTGTAGGATGCTGTTGCATTTAATAGTGAAGGAAATGGGTGTCTGAATAGTTAACGTATTTCCTTGCACACCTGAATCATAAAGTCACTGGGGAGTACATGACACCATATGTCACTTTTGGAAATTTATAACGCAGGTAATTACTCTCATTACATTGTCACATGTGAGTTATTTCTCAGAAAAATATCCGATATCAGGTCTATCAAAAATATGCGAAAAGAATAAAGACCAAGTAAACATTTGAGTTCAAAATCAGAGAGCAGTTTGTGACATCAGATACCAGAGAAACAATTACATTGAATGAGACCACATCTTAATAATGACTGAAATCACTAATTTGATTTTATCAACAATGGCTAAATTTATAAACATATTCTTATACCTCTCTTCATTTCCTCCCCCTCAGTTTCACAGTTTGGGATGTTTTTGAATGTCATGATATTTAAAGTTAATTTTATGAATTTTCATGACACAAATGAAATAAGGCAGATTATCCTGATAGAGTTTTTTTTTTCCACTGTCACCTTTTCAAATTTAAGAGCATGTGTATTCCAGGAAAGCTGCTGTAGGCATAGATTGTTAGTGGTGCTCATGGGGTCTTTTCTATGGTTTTGAATCCCTGGCAAACAGATTGTGGCTGCTAAGACAGTAAAATAGCAGATGGGATTAATTAACTGGGTGACAATTCTTCAGACCTACCTAAATTAATATTTTCTGCAAACAATGTATTCTGATTATAATAAAGCTAAATGACATTGATAGAAATAGATTCCAGTCCCAGGGATTTTTGAAATGGATATTTTCTTCCCATTTCAGAGCTGGCTTAGTGTGGTATTTGCATGTTAATTTTTCCAATAATGTTCTTGAAAGGAGCAATCATATGGAAGGTGAATATACGTTGTCTGTGATACTTGAGTTTGTCCAGAGCTCAGGGACTTTTTCCTCTGAAGGAGTAAACGTAGGAGTTTGACTCACAGAATTCTTTCCCCAAAGCAGTTCCCCAAGGAGTAATTAGCTACCTTTTGTATGAAAGATATGAAACAGCAAAACATCACATCTACACTTGCTCAAAGACCACTTAATCAGTAAAGAATGTTATGCTAAAAAAGTATTTTTTTAATTTTTTAAAAAAATTCATTTATATTCCATCCACAGTTTCCTCCCCCCATGCAGAGAGATGGCTCAGCTGTTAAATACTAGGCTCACAACCAAAAAGAAGGAAAGAAAGAATAACTAGTAAAATACTTTAGTTAATCAGAAGAATTATCAAAAGTTCTAATTTAGAACTTTTTGAATCTTGAATTTAATGAGAAAAATGTACAGATGGTTGTCCAGGAGGGGCATCTTTCAGAGTTATCTAGCAGAGTTATCGTCTAGGGAGACGATCTATAGAAAGTGGGAGACAATTCCATGAGGAATCTGATGAATCATACAAATCTCATCAAGGATAATGGCGTCCTCTCTGATGCTCTACTGTACTGGAATAGGTGTGAAGGAAATCCTGCCTTTGTAGCCAACACGAAGGATTGCTCACTATGTGAGAAGTGGGATACTTCAGCTGTGCATTCTGTTTGATACTTCAGGGATTCTTTTTTGCATGAATGTTTAAAAATGAAGAAAAATTATTGGTAGATTTTTTTCATTTCTTTTCTTTTTTTGGTTTGATTGTTTCTTTTCTCTTTCTTCTCTTTATTTTTTCCTCAGGATCACTCTATGTAGACGGGGATGGTCTTGAACTCTAGATCTACCCACCTTTGCCTCCCAAGTGCTAGAATTAAAGTTCTGAGCCACCATAGCTAAATTGTTGCTCATTTTTAAAGTTTAGAAATATTTGGCTGACTTATTTTCATTCGTATTTCCTTGGGTCTTTAGATTTTACTCTATTTTAGTGTATCATGTGATGATGTTTCGCCCCAAGTGCACACACACACACATACACACACACACACTCCCAAGCACACACACACACACACACACACACACACACACACACACACACACACAGAGACACACCCAAGCACGCGAACGCACACACACAGATAGATAGATAGATAGATAGATAGATAGATAGATAGATAGATAGATACAGGGGAGGGAGTCTTTGTCCTACCTCAGGATGATGTGACAAACGTTGTTGACTCTGCATGGGAGGCCTCACCCTCTTTGAGGAGTGTATTAGGAATGGGGTGGGGAAAGTTGAGGGGAGAGGGAGGACGGGAGGTGAAGGAACTGGGGTTGGTGTGTAAAATTTAAAAAAAATTAAAAAAATGTTAAATGACCACAGAAAACAAACAAAGAAACAAACAAAAAATAATACAATATATTTATGGGACACAATTTTTATAGGGTCAGGTTTTAGGTTCGCTGGTCATCACTTTTTGACTAGTTCATCTCTGCCATCGCTCTGTCCTTATGTTACGTGAGTATAAAAATCTAAATTAATGTAGGTAATGACTCTTTAAGTTACTGTATGATACTATAATGTTCTGTTCTTTAATAAAAATAGGAACCTCATAATTTAAAAATTGTGTCACTTAGAAATACATTAAAATAATATATATCTTTTAATAACGAAAATCATTCAGTGGCAAGCTGGGTTGCCCACCCTGATTATCATTCTCACATGCTCCAATTTATTAAATAAAACTTCAAACAACTTTGAAATATTAAAAACCTTAAAAAATGTAGCATGTATTTCTTGAATTGACAATATACCCAACATAACAATTTAAAAAAAATACTACGGTTATGTATTACATGATTTAAAAGAAAGTGCATTTTAACATGCTAATTTATAATGTGTCCAGTTTTAAAATTACAAAAAAATAAGTTTTCCCTGCACAGGCATCCCCATCATTTTAAGTCTTTGTAACACAACTGCATTTTATTAGCACAGAAGGGGAATAAATGCATAAGGCAGGAACAGAAGTATGTTTTGCTCTTCAAACTTATTATTTGAACAATATTGATATTTTTGGCTCATTGTATTTTTGTTTTAATCTAGCAGTCTCTTTGTGAAAATGTTCTGTTTATCAATGTGACCCCTTACTTGCCCATTTTATTCAATTGGCTATATCACATCAACATTCATTTTTACATTCAGAAATAGTGATTAAGTTTTTTTTTCCCCAAAATGACTTTTTAAAAACAATCTTCTAACTGATTTGTCCATTTCTCCCTTGCCAAATTCCTGGAAACAGGTTCTTTCCCCCGTTTACTGTATAAGGTAGTCACCTGTGGAACACTTACCTGGGAACAATGAATTTTGTTGAGTCACAGACACATACAGACAAACCTATTCACTCACATAGACTAGAAATGGACCAAAGAAAACATTCCACACCAACCCAGCTTGGTGAGCAATGAGTCCACTGGGTTTAGTTACAGGAGCACAGGAATGAGGTTGGTTACTTGTAGTAGCATGAGTGGCTTTACGGTAACTATATCATCAAAAAGCATCAATCTACCATGGATGTTTACTCACCAATTTGCATCCTTGAAATTCAAGCAATAGTTAACACTCCACAGTTTTGGTCCCTCCTAAGACCACACACAGCTAGATCAGGATCATGTGTAGTGCATAAAGCAGGAGGGAGTCAATGACAAGACTCTCATTTAAGTGACACCTGATGACCTTCTAGAATCGATTTTATGAAGCTATCTTTGAGCAATTATATCTGTTATCACTGAAAAATACAATGACTATACACTTCCTGAAGGAGAATTCTGCTATGAACTCTGAGACATTTGAGATTATTTATGCATGTCTGCTGTATGGGCATGTGATCTTATCTAATACAACATCCAAAAGACAACGAATACTGATTCATTAAAAGAATAAAATCACAGGTGACTTAAGCCAATCAGAATATTAAATCTGGATTTAGAATGGGTCAAATAAATATTGTGTCTGTAGGACTGGTACTTTGAAGAAAATGTTAACTATTTGGCGAACCATGGCAACCATCCTCCTTGTACAATATTACTCTTATCTTTGTAATTATGTGTCTATATGTTTGTAACTGTGTTTGTGTGAAGGGGCATGCATGTGAGGCCAGTAGAGAGTTTGGATCTGCAGAAGCTGGAGGTACAGTCAGTTGTGAGTCTTCTGATGGAGGTGCTAGAAACAAAGTTCAGATCCTCTACAGGAGCAGCGTTTACTCTTTACTGATGAGCCATCTCTTCAGTACCATGGTTACCAGTCTTGAATATAGCCTACATCTTACTTGCCTTTGTTAGATCTTGTCTTATAGAAGACACTCACCAAGTGTTATCATCTTTTAAGCTTTTGCCTTTTACTTCGTGCTAGTGGATAAGACATAGCAAACAGATTCTCAGCAGGAAGATTCTTAACATGACCTTTAATCATACAGTTGCCCAACTCTTTTTTACAGTAATCCTTCAGTAATGTTTATTCCTAAGAACTGTAGCCTTTGTCTTCCCACTTTAGTCCCTAGTGCTGAAAAACAGTTATTGTATACCATTCCCCAGCATCCATTCTTGTTATCTTGATTTTAGGCAAGATCTGATGGTTTTCTGTGTTCTGACAGCAAACGGGAAGAGCTAACAGAAACTTGAGTCCACTTTAGGCTAGCAACCTGGCCTAAGAACAAATTTTTAATCTATACCAGAGAATGTGCAGAGATGACTTATATAGAAAAACAGTTGGCCTTGTTCCCTGGACATGTTGAGATTTTGCATTATAAGTCATATACGAATATGTGCAATCTATAAAAGCTGTATATAGACTATTGTGAGTAAAATATTCCACTGTAGCTCATCCGTGAATTCCTATATATTGCCATACCATATGTTATTCGATCAATACCAAATCTGAAGAAATCAGTTTTTTTCTTCTAGCCCTCCAAACTCATTTTTAAACTGGCTCACAAGACAAGTTCCTGCTGGAGCTTATTATCAGAGACAGGTTTTACATACATATATTCCTTTTTATTATTATTTGTAAAGTTATGATGTTATAATAACAGTTCCACTCCCATTCAAAATAGCATAAAAGTTAGATAAAATTGCATTGCCCAAATATGACAACCCAAAGAAATAAGATTATGAAAAATAGTAACTCTTTTGTCCATATTTGTTCTATACTATTATTTAAAGATATTTTCTGAGAGTTTATATGAACTAAACAAACAGTAAAAAATTGTATAGTTCTCTTCAAAAAGACATATAAATAGGTTTGAAAATAGATAAAAATGTGCTAATCAAGTATTTGCCTCACAGTATTTATTTTTTAATATTTTTATTTCAGATACTATAGTAGTTGTATTCCTAAATTCCAGTATGTTATACTGGCTAAATAAGCTCATAGGTTACCTTCTCAATGTTATTTCAAGGGATATATTTTGGTGATAACTCACTTTTAACTTAGGTTTAACAAGCTAAATGTTGTGTTTGCTTTCATTTTGGCATCTACCTCTCTATGTATGCTCTAGGTAACTTTGCTTCAAACTTCAGGAGAAGGCATCATCGGCTTGAGGCAAATGTCCTAAGTCTCAATGACTGGTGGAGAGATCGGGGGTTAATTAACCTGTGGGTCAAATATGGTGCAGGAAGACATTTGATTGAAACTTGTAGGAAAAATTCAGTGGCAGATTTAAAAATAAGTGTATATAAAATTTGATTAGAAGATGGCCATGTATACAGTCTGTTAATCCAAAAGCAAAGAAATGGGAGTGTTATCATGTTTATTGCTTTGACCACAGAAGTACATTTGGGCTCCAAAGCGTATCGTTAATGAAGAAAAGTAATATAGAAGTCAAGGATTGGTCAGTGTTCTGGTCAACACAATGATTTGGTAGCCTTTGTTTCTAAGCAACGAAAATTTCTCTTACTGATTCTAAAATCTTAATGTGTCAAAGAAGTACTAAAGGAATTCATTCAAAATGAACATGGTTTCCTCACTCAAATACTTTTACTTAATTGTTTTGGGGTAAAGCCAAGGATGCTGCTTTGTAGACATCTCCATTGGTTCTACAACATGAGTCTCAGGAACCTTGTTTCTGTAAACTACCTCTTTGGAGTAATGAAGATGTTAACTTATTTCATTATATCTAAAGGATTTTAGCAGGGTCCCTCACTGGATTCCTGCTCGCCTAAGGCTTGGCTCGGCTGATGCATTCCAGGGAGACTTGAATTAACTTCCACTGCCTTCCTAAGACACTAGACAATTAACTGATCAACCAAAAGCCAATGAAGAGAAGAAAAGAGGGAATTATTTTCTCTGCCCTCCCTCTCCAATTTTAATCACGTGTTCTTGGCCCTTGTTTCCAGCAGAAATAAGTGTCATTTTGTCCCAAGATGTTCCATCTTCATCTGTCTGACAAACTAACTTAAGGGAGAAAATACAGATTTTAACATCTCACTAGATGGAAAAAGGAAACAAAATTATTGGATGATGTGAATGTCAAATGCAGAGATTACAAGGAATACAAAGGTTGCTGCCACATACTGTTGGGATTTGAAACAGTGACTTAAAGTTAAATATTGAACGTCAGGGATGAGATGGATTAAGTTTACAAAACTGACTAAAAACTTGATGACAATGCTGGTTAGAGATTTCTATGCAAAAAAAAAAAAAAAACAAAAAAAAAACAAAAAAAAAAACAAAGAACCAATTAGCAGGTGATCATGAAATGGCTCTATTTTATCTTTCCACTTCAAAGTAACAATTTCTTGTAAAAAATAAATGTAGAAGCTCTAGGTCATAGTAACGGAGACTCATCCCATGCCCCACACCCACACACTGAAGCCTAGGAGACTTGTGAGCTGCCTGGCCTCACATCTAATCACCCTGCACCACATCTGTTACCACCAGAGCCTAGGCCCCAACTACACCTCAAGTAGCTAAAGAGCTGTACCAGGAATCACCAGAGGCAAAGGTCTGCATACACCTGGAGGAAGAGCAACCACCTAGACCACAGGCCACACATGCCCCTATTTAAGAAGAATTCGGAAGAAGAGGGATGCCCTGAAGCACAGACCACACCTTCAGCCACTGAAGGAGGACGTGGGCAGACAGCAGTGTAAGAAAACTTTCAACAGTGTAAGAGGAATATGGTACTACAAACTTGTGGTTCTATACCAGCAGACCTGAACATCCCTACGAAGAAGCAGCAGAAGAACAGAACCTTAAGGATAACTGATGTGACAGACTGTGTTGACTCCCCATGGGAGGCCTCACCTCTGGATCAGAGGTGGGATAGGCAGAAGGTAGGGGGAGTGGGAGAATGGGAGAGAGAGGGAACTGGGATTGATATGTAAAGTAAGATTGTTTTAAAAATCAAAAACATAAATGTAGAAAACAAAAAAGAGAGCAGAAGTAAAGAAAGAATTATTTATAGTCTTCTTATTGAGACACACAAGATAATTTCATCAGCAATTCCTAGGAATCATTTTGTTACTATCAGTAGAAACATTCTTATTAATATGAAAATTATTTTGCATTTTAATATTAAAATAGATTTCTGTATCTCACTGGTATTTACCTTATCATGGAATAGATTTTTGTAAATGTCTCCAATAATAATTGTTCTATAATCCCCTAATTTTATTATATATTATTAATCTACCATGTCTAGTAGGATACTCTAGATATTTCTAATTTTAGGCATTATTACTATAAAAATAAATCAAGCATCAGATTATTTCTGAATGCTTGATATTTACCAAGCATTCTTTCTAATGTCAATGTGTATATTATCTAATATAAAGTAATATTTTATACAAAATATATACCAAGATTTGATACTAAATATTACTATTGTCAAATAAACTCAAGGAAATCATAAACTGGCTCTATTAAGTGGCAAACTGAACTGTGTAACAGATATGTGTTGTCACCACAACATTCTTTTTTAGTACTTAAGCTTAACATCACCATGTGTTTGGAATATCAAAGGTAAAGACCAATCTTCAAAAAATGTATTCTTAAATCTGAAAAAGGAATTCCAATAATCAGATTTTTCCGCAGGTAGAGAGTATAGCCAGGTTCTATCTGCCAAGTTCTCTACTTCCTATATTATATTCAAGATGTGACATAAAGAAGAAAAGACAAGTATGTTTCCCAAGTAAACTCAAAAATTAACAAAGACAAAAAGAAGAAAATATGGGATTCCCTTAAAACTTTATTTTCTTTTTCTGAGCTGCAAGGAAGGTCAAAGAACAGTCAGAAACCTCATATTAGGGACCAATAAAACATGCTTTTGATCTTTGAAAAATATGTCTTAGGTTTCTCTCAGACACCTGGAACCCTACAGCAGACTGTAGAGTCCTCTGGCTCCTCTGTAGATACATGGCTATGATTTGATAAATCATAAGGAGCAGGAGGAGGTGCTCCAACAAACTTTGGACATTGAAGCTCATCATGGAGATTAAAAACCAATCACTCCTTAAAACCTAAGAAGAGATAAGGGTTAAATTTAGCCAAGAAAATGCTTGGTCTTCTCCCTCCCTCTTTCAAAATGGAATGACCTTTGAATGAAATAAACTTCTTCCTAACCAGAAGAAATTGTATCTGGAATAAGTTAGTACTTCATGCTTTTCCCCCTTTTACTCTTTCTTTAAAACCACAAATTGTCTTTAGATGGTGATTTCTACCTGCCCAAATAATGCTAGTCCTAAAACTATCACCAAGAAAATGCTTACATATATAAACTTGCTATCTTAGCTTTGATCAATTATAGAAGAAAAGCTATCATTCCCATACACCTAAAAATAACATTTTCAACTACTTCACACAGAAAATGCCCCAGGGGGTTCTTGGATACTTGGAGGTAAAAATTATCCATGTTCATTTTGCAAGGTTGTAGAAGTGTAAGATATATATTACTTAACTCTTTTCACAAAATTAAATAAAATCTATATGATCTTGTACTTATGAAAAAATGCTCAGACAATTCCCTTCTGGCCAATAGTCCATGTATTGATTTTGTGTGGGTGTATTACATTGAGAAAGGCCTCTTGTAAGTGAGGCTAGCTTTGGACTCATTATATAGCCTATTCTTGTCTTGATCTTTATGTCTCTACCTTTTAAGTCCTAAGGTTATAAGCCAGAGCCACTATGCAACCAGTAGTCCAAATATTTGTAATGAAGACATTCCTGAGTATTTCCATCGTATAGTAAAGGAAGAAGAACTACATATAAATTACTACAGTAAATGAAGTCAAGTTACCTAATGATAAAAGTGTGGAAAGTAGGAAATGAGACTAAGTTGAAAAATACATATTTTCTTTTATATCAGTAAGTACATCTATGGAGGAAATTATAAAAAGGGAATATTAATAAAATGTATCTTTAGCTACTTTCTCTCAATAAATCCATGTATTAATTAAATACTGTTTTTAAAAAGTTGAGACTTTACAGTTAGCAAAGAGCCTAAATAACATATATTCTGTTGCTCCAAATTGTCCTGTGTGGCATCCTGGTTCCATTACATGGATGACATTGAGAGCAAACCCCAACTCTTGTTACTACCAAAAGGTTTGATCCTGACTAAGTCAGAACTAATAATCACTATTAACCTGCTAGAATAACTCCCCCCTCTCACTCTGTGTGTGTGTGTGTGTGTGTGTGTGATGGAGGAGTGTCTGTGTGTTACTTTCATTATTAATAAAGAAACTGCCTTGGCCCTTTAAGAGACAGACAATTAGGTAGGTGGAGGAGACAGAACAGAATTGTGGGAGAAAGGAAGCAGAGTTGGGGAGACTCTTCAGGCAGTCACCATGTGCAGTCTCCATGCTTCTCCTCTCTGAGATGGACACAGGTTAAGATATCTCCTGGTAAGCGACCACCTCGTGGTGCTACACAGATTACTAAATATGGGTTAAAGCAAGATGTGATAATTAACCAATAAGAGGCTGAAATTAATGGGCCAGGCAGTGTTTAAAAGAATACAGTTTCCGTGTAATTATTTTGGGTAAAGCTAGCCAGGTGGCGGGACGCAGCCTGCCGCTCCATCTACGTGTGTGTGTGTGTGTGTGTGTGTGTGTGTGTGTGTGTGTGTGTTGCATGCATGCTTGTGTGACTGTCTATAACAACATGAGCACCTACAGGCAGCAGAGTAGAATGGTAGGATGGCAGGTATAATTTTCTATCACCCTCCACTTGTTTTTTCACCTTGAGACAGGATCTGTCACAGACTAAAGAAGCTCACCATTTCAGATTGGTTAATTAGCCAGCAAACTTATAAGATCTTATTGTCTCCATCCTGCACCTTTCAATGCTGAGATGACAGGCTTAGACACCAATGCTGGGCATGGTTCTCATGCTTCATTGAATGATCCCTCTAGGACTCTAATAACCTATTCTTGATGTACAATTAAAAAAAAAAACCTTTGAGAAATATTACAATGGATGATCATTCATCTATATACAGGTGCAGAAAAGTCAGCTCTACTCAAAGACTTTCAAAATGGGAAAATCCTTAGGTTCCTTGGTAATGTAAAATGTGTCAGTGTTAAGCTAAGAAGTAATGGTCTACATAAGTGGGCAACTTGCTGGCTCCTTTCTTTGAAGCAGCATTTAATTTTTACACAGTGCAATGCAATGGGTAGTATGATTATTCTACACCTTAGTGATGAAAATAGTAAAATGAACAAAAAGTCTTCACAGTTAAGTATGTAAATTTCAGCTGTGAGATATTCTTGCTCAAGCTTTCATTTCTGGACATATCCAACATGCACTTGCTTTCAGCTATTGTGATGAGAAGCCTGGTTGTCTATAGCAGTAGACAGTCCTCCACAGCCTGAAGACGGCCATGTTTAATGGGCTGAATCTAAGAGACAGCAAGACTGTACTCACTCTTGAGACATGAGCTCAAACTGTTTTTGCTTCACCCAATGTTAACGACTGTGTTTCCTGCATTTCCAGCTGCCTATATTGTCACATTACCCTCTTGTCTTCTATCAGACACTTGCTGTCTCTTTTCTCAAAGAAACTTCCTGTTTATACCATTGGCCCCAAGTGATTTAGGCTTGTTATCCAGAAAAATCCATGAACCTAATCCCATTTCCTGCAGAGAGACATCCACAGAGATTAGGATATGACTTTCTTGTGGGCATCGTTTAGCCCAGTACCCCATAGGTTCTCTGTCATATGCATTATGTCCATCTATTTTCATAACTTTTATGAGATTTACTTTTATTTGTGTGTGTGTGTGTGTGTGTAAATGTTAGTGCAGGTGTTTGTGCAAGAGGTCAGTCTTGCAATTTTCTGAAGATGGAGCTGTGAGTTGCGTACAGGCAATTGTGAGTTATCTAACTTTGGTGCAGGGATTCAAACTTTGGTCTTACACAAAGGTATGATGTAGTCTTAGCCACTGAAGTGCCTCTCTAGCCCACTATAGAATTTTCATGATATGAATGACAATCGTTTCTTCAGTTAGAAAACACTAGTTATAAATATGGCTGTTCATATTGTTAACCAGGGCTTGGTAGAGAGAATAGATTGGATAATATAAAGGCCAAACTTGGGAGTTTCCCGAGATTTTACCCAAAGTAATTTTAAAATCATGTTTAAGTTTCTACCCTGTCAAGTCAAACCCAGATTTTTCAACTTAAGTAAGGAAATTAAAATTAAAATTAAAATTAAGTAAAGGATTTGGTAGATTTTAGAATATTATGTTTGAGATGAAAGTAAGAAAATACTGATGTCAGAAAATAAAAACATGAGAAATGAAATAAAACCTAATTTTATAAAGAAGGTGGTTTTAGCCCTTCAATGGAAGAATGGATGAAGATAGTGTGGAATATATACATATTAGAATACTACTCAGCAGGAAAAAACAATGACATCTTGAATTTTGTATGCAAATGGATGGAAATAGAAAACACTATCCTGAGTGAGGTAATCCAGACCCCAAAAGATGAATATGGGTTGTACTCACTCATAATTGGTTTCCAGCCATAAATAAAGGACATTGAGCCTATAATTCAGGATCCTAGAGAAGCTAATTAAGAAGGTGAACCCAAAGAAAAATATAGTTATCCTTCTGGATATTGGAAGTAGACAAGATTGCTGGGAAAAAATTGGGAACTTGGGGGTGGGGTGGGATAGGGGTAAGGGGAGATTGGGAGAGAAAAGTGAGAAGGGGAGGATGGGGAGAGCTTGGGGGAATGGGATGGTTGGGATAAAGGAAGGGTGGATATGGGAGCAGGGAAGTTTATATCTTAATTAAGGGAGCCATTTTAGGGTTGCCAAGAAACTTGACCCTAGAGGGATTTCCAGGAGTCCAGGGAGATGTCCCCAGCTAGTTCCTTGGGCAGCTGAGGAGAGGGAACCTGAAATGGCCCGATCCAATAGCCATAATGATGAATATCTTGCATATCACAATAGAAGCTTCATCTGGCGACAGATGGAGATAGAGACAGAGACCCACATTGGAGCACTGGACTGAGCTCCCAAGGTCCTAATGAGGAGCAGAAGGAGGAAGAACATGAGCAAGGAAGTCAGGACCACCAGTGGTGCACCCACCCATTGAGACGGTGGGGCTGATCTAATGGGAGCTCACCAAGGCCTGTTGGACTGGGTCTGAAAAAGCATGGGATAAAACCGGACTCCCTGAACATGGAGGACAATGAGGGCTGCTGAGAAGCCAAGGACAATGGCACTGGGTTTTGATTCTACTCCATGTACTGGCTTTGTGGGAGCCTAGTCTGTTTGGATGCTCATCTTCCTAGACCTGGATGGAGCGGGGAGAACCTTGGACTCCCAACAGAGCAGGGAACCCTGACTGCTCTTTGGACTGTAGAGGGAGAGGGAGGGGAGTGGGGGGGAGGGACATGGGAGGCGGGGAGGAGGTGAAAAAATTTTTAATAAAAAAAGAAATGGAATATAATAGAAAGAAATAAAAATAAAGCTAAGATGCTTTGCTGGGGCTCACATGTTGAGGAGCTGTATCTCATCTTGAATACAAAGATTATGCCTCTGCTGACCAATGCACAGGGGAACTGATTACTGGTGTGGGAGGTCTTTCTGTTCTTTTTATTGGTTAATGAATAAAGAAACTGCCAAGGTGATGTGGGAGAGTCTTCTGTTTGTGCTGATTTCAATAAAGAAACTGCCTTGGCCCATTTGATTGGCCAGCCCTTAGGTGGGCGGAGTAGACAGAACAGGAAGAAGGAAGTGAGGTAGATAGCTCAGTCAGATGCTACGCCTCTCTTAAGTTAGTCAAACTGCCGTGCCTCTGCTCAGAGAGAGATGCGATGAAGCCAGCCACCAGGTCAGATGTGCTGAATCTTTCCCGGTAAGACACCATTCGTGGTGTTACAAAGATTATTAGATATGGGTTAGTCAAGATGTGAATAAGAGGCTGGAAATAATGGGCCAGGCAGTATTTAAAAGAATACAGTTTCCATGTAATTATTTCGGGTAAAGCTAGCTGGTGGCCGGGAGCTGGGGCGGCGGGAAGGCGGCCCGCAGCTTCACACTACACCAAGGTCTATTGATAGGGCAGAACTTAGGTAAACAGGGAAAACTGGACTGAATGCTGGGAGAAGGAGGGCAGAGAGGGAGACACCATGGATCTGCTGCCGGAGGCAGACATGCATTGAAACTTTGCTGGTAGGCCATGACCTCATGGTGATGCACAGATTAATGGAAATGGGTTAAATTAATATGTAAGAGTTAGCCAATAAGAAGCTAGAGATAATGAGCCAAGCAGTGATTTAATAAAAAAAAAGAATGTGGTTTTAAAATTAAACATAAACTTTTATATATTGCACTTCTGTGGTCTTCTTTATATCATAGTAGCATTGAAGAGCAGAAAAAGAATACTGAGAATAGAACAGAAGACAAAACACATTTTGTGAAATCTCAGTCAATGGTATCTTTGTGGACATAAAGGTGGTTGACTCGCTTTATTTCAAAACAGAAAACTAGCGAGTCATACTTGCATTCCTGCCTCCCTCATTCCCCAGTGGCATTGCCCTGGCTACCCTGCAAATAGCTCCTGTCAGGAGTGCCTGAGTTTCCTGTCGACAGACATTCAAAAGGAGACATGGTCTCTCTGTATTGGCCCCTTAAAAGCTCAATATCTTCCATAAGGTTTAGCAAACTAGGGCAGTGACACTTTAGAGCAGTGTAATCAGAGCTCTCTAGTGATAATGCGGTAAAGTGAAAAAAATTTAAGCCGCATATAAATTACTATCTTCAAATTAAAGCTAAGTAGAACTTAGATGTGCACATCATAAAAAATGATCCCCAAATATGTGAAAACATTTCCATATTAAGCTAATGTTTTCTCTCGGAAAAAATTTCCATTAAAAACAAGGATGAGTGAGCCTGTATCCTTTGTGCAAATTTATTATATGATTTACTAAATTGCATTAAGCTCTTGCAAGAATTGACACATATGGGAGGATGACTTTTTATTTGAAATTTTGTTGCTTATACCAGGGTTCATCAAGCTGTTTCATATTTATTTCTCTGATTAATGATACGTCAAAATTCTAATTCTGGTACCAATTTATGGTGTGTTGGCAACTAGAGAATGAAACAGCAATGTAGACAACAGGCAGAATTGATTTGTATCCATCTCCTTTGAATTCCAGTAAATGGTTCCCAAATGTGCTTTTTTTGTTGCAACCAAACTCAATATTATAGCCTTAAATTTCTTAACTAATAAGTACATTTCTTCTGAGAGCTGAGATTTTCTTAAAGGACATCAGTATGGTGGGTGATATGATTCATATTACCAGTCATTCTGAATTAGAGGTTTCATGGCTCCGGGCAGTGGTGGCGCATGTCTTTAATCCCAGCACTCGGGAGGCAGAGGCAGGCAGATCTCTGAGTTCGAGGCCAGCCTGGTCTACAAGAGCTAGTTCCAGGACAGGCTCTAGAAACTACAGGGAAACCCTGTCTCGAAAAAACCAAAAAAAAAAAAAAAAAAATAGAGGTTTCATGGTTAGAAGTACCTAGTGTTAAGCTTCATCGTTCATGAAGACAAATCATATACTTAAATGTTTAGTTACTACAAATGGTTTTGTGGGAGTTTTGTAAATAAATATAAATGCTTCAAATTGGTAGGAAATGACTACAATGGCACAAAACTGATCATAGGGGGAGAGGAGACATTAATTAATAAAACATAAAATAATTTTAAAGGAAAAAAGGCAAAGAAGGGAAATAAAATAGATATGGATTGAAGCAGGGCTGGAATGGGAAGATCAGTGTGGAGGGAGGTAAGAGGGGGACATGGGAAAGAATTCCAGATAAAATTAAGGGGTATTTGATAAGTAATTTGGAAACCTAATACAGGAGAATCTTCCAAACATATATACATATACGAACACAATCTAAATGATATAATCAAAGAATGGGAATGATAGCATCCCCATTGGCCATTTCTGACCACTCAACAAAGCTTCCAGTATAAGGACTGGGTTACATCTAAGTGAATTTTTGACTAAGGGGACTCCATGGGAATTACAAAGAACCCAAGCTGTTAGCAAGACTATAGGTTGCTCCCAACCAACTGACAGCAAGATCCCATTGTTGAAGGCAATACCTACACAACTCATTGAAGAGGTAGATGTCTAGCTGGTGCCTCCACAGAACCTTACGTCTGTGCTCAAGTGTCTTTAGTACAGGAGCATATTATACATGCTTTCAAAAAAAAAGCAAACATAACACAGCCACAAGCCCTTTACCTACAATTGTGTACTGCCTGAAAAGACATGCTAGGGCAATGGTGGCATAAAAGGTGTTGGAGTAAATAGCCAATAACTAATCTGACATTCAGGAGATGTAGCCGACACCTAACACTGCTTGGGGAACAATAACCTGAGACTAGATAGCTCAGGGACTTAAGGTAAATACAAGTATTACCTATCTTAAAAAATCTGTAATGATAAGTGAACCCTAATGATCATAGATCAGTGTCTTATTCAGTTATCACCAGAAAAACTTTCTTTGCAGCAAATGGGAATAAATAGACCCACAGTCACACAGAGTGGGAGACCTTGCTACAATCAGTCCTAAATGGGATCTCCAACAAATCCCTCCCTTCAGAGCTCAGGAAAACCCACAGAAGAAGAGGCAGAAAGAAAGTTAAGTTCAAGGGGGTTGGGGAGGAGAACACCAAAAAAAAAAAAAAAAAAAAAAAGACTCTAAAGCAACATGAGCAAAACAAATGAACTCACAGAGGCTAAATAAGCATACACAGGGCCTTTTCACTGGTCTGCAACAGATCGCCTGCATATATATATATATATATATATATATATATATATACACACACACACACACACACACACACACACACATACATATATATATATATATATATATATATAATGACTTTCAGTTTAATGTTTTTATGAGATTCATGAGTGAATAAATGAGCAGGTCACTAATTGCAGTCTCTTTTCTTTGGGTTCTTTTCATTCTATTGGTTTACCTTGTTCAATTCTGAAATATTTTTTTTATTTAGGGAAGGGGAAAAGGAGGGGAGGTAAGGGGGAGGAAGAGGGGAGGGAGGGGGGAGGAGGAGGGAAGGAGATGGAAGTTTTTAAATATAAAAAAAATAAACCATGAGGAAAAAAAAGAACAAATAAAAAGATCATCTATGTAGAAAATACAAATAGTCTATCAAAAAGCTACTAAAACAGTTAAGTTAGTTTATCACAATTTCACAATGCGAGGTCAAATATGCACTAGAATGTTGTAGTGATGAACAATTGTAAATTGAAATAATATCATGGATAAATAACATCATTAAAAAACCTATGAAATACTTAAAAAAAAAAGAAAATGAATGAATGAAGAAAATAATGAAAACTTAGCCACTAGGGTAAAGATTAACAATTGAACTGTCACTGACACCTCCTAGGACAGGAAAAATCAGTTTCTTTCAAACAAAATGTCACTGTGCATATGGATCACTCAAGGACAGACCTCATATTCAGTAGTTAACCAACATATAATGAATTCCTCAGTTAGTTGGTATGTGCTTTGATTTTGCTACAGTTTGGTGGTTTTTTTTTTTTTTATTTGGGGACTTGGTTTTGTTTTGTTTTCTTGGTTTTGAGAGTTTTGTTGTTTGTAATGCGTGAGCAGGGCTCCTTTGTTCTGTCCTGTTCAGTTAGCTTACACCCGAAATAACCACACAGAAATTGTATTAATTAAATTACTGCCTAGCCCATTAGCTCTAGCCTCTTATTGGCTAACTCATCTGTGTATCATCATGAGGTCAGGGCTTACTGGGAAAGATTCTAACCCATGTCTGTATCAGGCCGGAGATTCATGGTGTCTGCCTGACTCTGCTCTTCTTCCTAGCATTCTGTTCTGTCTTCCCCACCTACCTGAGTTCTGCCCTATCGAGTAGGCAAAGACAGTTTCTTTAATAACCAATGAAAGCAACACATACAGAAGGACCTTCTACATCAGTTGTTGTACCGATTGTTTGCTTGCTGTTTGAGAAAGAACTTATAGCTGGGGGTAGAGAGAAATGAGAGGAACTAAACAAGGATTTAGTGGAGGGAAAGAATATGATCAAAATATATTTAAATATAAATAAATAAATAAAATGAAAAAGGGGACAAACTGCAAAGAAATAACACGTTAAACATGTACCTTATAGATTCAAGAAATGGACCACTTATTTTACCTAACAAATATAATATCAGGAGAATTTGCAAGAAATGAGACTTCTTCCAGAGGCATCAGCAGCACCATCAAAATGGAGATTAGGTTACTGAAACTGCTTGCACTTTCAGTGTTTTTATGGATTCAAGGCATGGACTGTTGAGTCAGAAAAGAAAAATAGCTATTGGCATTTGAGGTAAAGTGTTAACAGAACCAACACCTTGTTCCTTTTTAAATATATATCAACTCGTACTAAGAAATAAAGCTAGAACTTGTTTGCAAAGATTAATGAGCATATTCTTTCAGACATAACCATCTTTGCTAAAGTTCAAATAGTGTGTCCATGCTTTAAAACATACTATTCATACCTGCGAATCATGCCACTTTACAAGTAATGACAAAACTGTTATTTCAACAGTATTTATCAAACAAGATTCCTTGGAGACCTGATGATAATGGGATTTTGAATGCCGAATACAGGGAATGTAGCTCAGTCCATTTTAAATCACTGTTGCAACAAGTTATCTTATTCCATCAGGAGTTTCTTCATAGCATAGTTAATTGGTGACATCGCGGTTCACCTTCTTTCCATTAGTCAAGGAGAAATGAGAGTTCTGCATGCACAGTTGGTGTACAGCTGGGGATTAGGGAAGGATGAAATGGAATGTGACTCACATGGAGACTCTTAACTTAAAAGTTTGAGAGATCTCTGATTAGTTTTAAAATCATGTTCAAGAAAAAAATAGATGGTGCTCAGGTATAAACAAGAAGGGAGAAAAAGCTTTCAATGCCTACTATAGCTCAATAAAACTGTCCATATCCTGAGCAGTGAGACTTTTTTTTTTTAAGATCTGAGGCATTCTCTTTGGAAATCACCCAATCTTAATCTCTTTAATCATCTCTACTTTATGTTGGTAGGAATTATCTCTCCATCCCTGTGTGTTGAGTTTATGTGAGATTTTTTTCCTGATAGTAATTTTACAGATTAGAATATAAATCAGCTACTGTTACTGAATATCTGTGGTCCCTTAATTATTCTCCTGCTCTTGGGTGATGCAGGGAACTTTAAAGTGACTGAAATGTGATGATTTTCCAAGGCTAATGATGTAAAGAAGAAGAAATCTGAGCAGAACTTGTTTCCTACTGTGCCATCAACATCATGACCACATTGCTTCTATTATAAGACAATTGTTATACATCCTCCTTCTTGGTTTCTGCAAGTTTCCAGTCTCCTATTGATTGTCTGGGCCTTCTCAATGCTTCCCATAAATTTACTTTAACATAGTTATTAGATATCATTAGCAAATTTATATGGAAATGAAAAGAAAAAAGAGAGAAAAGAGATGAATTTACTGCTGTGTCAATAATAGGTAAGGTTAACATATTGAGTCTTCAGTCTTGTTCACTTTTAAGAAAAGCAATTGATTCTTCACTCATGTAGTTATGGAGTTTTCTGAATAAAAAGATGTTTAAAACTGCTTGGCTCAATTTCTCATGGTTAGTTTCCTTGCTTTTATAGCGAAGTGTCAGCAATATATGTGTAAGACTATGGAAAGTCTTTGAGGATAACAATCTCAACTCTTCTCTAAGGAAGAATGGAAATCCAATTGAATTTATTTATATGCATTATCAAAGTACAGATACATTCAATAATAATCCTTTAAAGGAAAAGAAACAATAGTTCCCTTTCTGTGCTCACAAGGATGATACATGTAACGCACCTTTGTATTACAAGAGACCTTTGTGTAACTTAGATGTCCAAATCTCTAAATTAGGTTGAACTGAGGACCAACAGGTTGTAGAGATGGCTCAGTGGTTAGGAACACTGGCTGTTCTTGCAGAGGATCTTGTGTTCAATCCTCACTTGGTACATCACAAACGCTAGTAACTTTAGTTTCAGGGGACCCAATGATCTCTTCTGTCCTTTGTAGACACTGTACATCTGTTATGCAGGTAAAACACCCATAGAAATATTTTTTAAAAACTAAATGTAAAAACTGATGGCTAAACACTGAACTTTTTGAAATATTCCTATTTGATGAAACATTTATCAATAAATTACCACATGATTAATCATGTTAATTGAAATCTATAGAACAAAGACAATACAGGATTTGTGTTTCTGATTTTCTACTGGAAGATTGTGAACTGCGAGCTGTTATGTTTAATTTCCCCTTACATATTGTATATTGTTGAGGGCAAAATTATCTGTAGCAATAAACTATGTATTTTGTTGCCCGTGATAACTCTTCTTTATGACATATTGGAAATTATAATAAAATAATACCATATTTCAACTTCTTGGGGGTACAGTTTCACATTGAAAAATATGTGTGTGGGGGTACCCTTTCACTCAGTTTCCAGCCAGATCATGTCTCCAGATCTACTGTCAGTGCTCTTAATATATACAGATACTTGGTAAGAGAGTGTCTGTTTCAAATCAACATGAGCTGGCCCAAATATTGCCTCTGATCGCATTTAAACTTTGAGAACCACTGCTGATGCTGATGTCCATAACACCAAGACAAGCAGTACAAGAAGGGGATTTATGAGGAACCATTAACCCGAGACAACTGTGGAAATTCTCACAGGAAAGGCTAGGAATTCTTGCCAGTTTGTTTAGCTGAACATCTCCCACTTTTCCTCTCCTTCCCCCTCCTCCTTCCCTCTGTTGAAAATGCTGTTCTGAATGCCGGCTTCGGTTAAACCCTAGATAAAAATTATGCATCTATTTTAAAATGCACAGCAAGTTTCAGGGGATATTAGAAAAAGGAAAACTTCCATGGAGTTTAGCAAGTGGATACATCTGTGCCTGAAGGAGTCAGGCACAGATGTATCAATGTTAAAGATACTTCTTAGGTTCTTGGGAAAAGCAACATGCTTTCCCCTCTTTTTGGAAATGAATCATGATCATTCCTGCTTATGGTGCTGAAACTGTTTTCTATTTTTATTCCAAAGATGCATTATCTGTCAAGAAAGGTAAAATAATCACTATGAATAAAAGAAAAAAACGAAAAGGAGGAAACACCAATTAACTTTCTTAAGTTCTACTAGATGGTCATTTTCTTACTGTCATCCCTTTTAAATTAATTATTTCTTCCATTTTTTTTCTGAGTAACTGTTTAATCATTACATGTAAATTTTTGGAAGGCCTCTTTTAAATTGGCAAAATTAAATGGAGATGCATGCACACCTCAAAGAATATTTTCCTTTAGCTTTGTATATTCAGGTTCATTAAACATAGTTAAGCAAAGGGGATATAAAGTTTATTTTTCTCTGAAGATTTGATATGTATGTAACTATAATGATAATTAATTTTAAAAGAAAAAATGCGCTTATGAAGGGGGATGTAAGGGGCATGGCTGGAGTTGGAGCGCAGAGGGATGATGCAAATACATTGTACATATGCATGAAATTCTTTAAGAAATTGAGAAAAACAAATAGAGCATCATTTATTATGTGCCACACTTAGCTCAGTTAGTGCCATCAAATCAGGTTTGTACAAGGTAGTGTCACTGAATATATCAACATTCCATGATAAGTCCCATGCTCAGTAGTAAGTTGTTCAATACAAAACATATTCAAATTTAATTGTGTGTAAGTTCTTTGTTTTGTTTTGTTTTGTTTGGGTATGGTTTGCCCCTCTGGAATTTTTGTTTCTTTGTTTTGATATTTTTGTTGGTGTTGTCTTTGAGACATGATCTCACAATGTAGTTCTGGCTATCCTGGAGCTTATGTAAACAAGGCTGGCCTATAGCTCACAGAGAATCCTGCCGAGCATGATCCTAGGGCCTTTAGAAGAGAGTTGGGGTTAAAGGAACATTACCTATGTTCTTTTATTTTGAGGTGGATATATGTGTTTGGGGGGGGGAGAGAGACAGAGACAGAGACAGAGAGAGAAAGAGAATGAGAGAAAGAGAATGAGAACATGATGTTGGACAAACGGGGGGGATCTTGGAATTATTGAGGAAGGGTAAAAACATGATCAAAATAAGCTGTGGGAAAGATTCAAATATAAAAAGTGAAGTAATCAATGCAGTATAGCTAATATATTTTTATTAATTAAATTTATTCATTTATTTTACATTCCAACCACAGTTTCCCCTTCCTCATCTCTTTCCATTTCCTTCCCCACCATCCTTTGCCCCTCCATCCAGTTCTCCTCTGTTTCTTTTCAGAAAGGGGGAAACAACCTAGATATCATTCAACTGAAGAATGGATTTTTAAAAAAATGTCGTGTATTTACACTGTGGAATATTAACTATCAAAACAATGACACCAGAAAATTTGAAGACAATGGATGAAACTAGAATAAAATCATCCTGAGTGATGTATCCCAGATCCAGAAAGAGGCTCGGTAATGGTGCGGGAGAATTGTCTGTAATCTGTCAATCATGTTTTAAAGAAATGCTGATAGGCCAGGCAGGAAGTATAGGCAGGAAAACGAGACAGGAAGTAGAAGTGATGCAATGAGAATAAGAGAATTCTGGGAAGGAGGAAGCTGATTCCTCCCACACCTGCCCAGACCACCAAAGCAGCCAGATGTGACTTGCCAGCTGAAAAAGGTATAGAGCCATATGGCTAAAATAGATCAGAATAATGGGTTAATATAAGTCATAAGAGCTAATAAGAAACATGAGCTAATGGGCCAATCAACTTTATAACTTAGAGATCTCTGTGTGATTTTCTTTGGGGCTTGCTGGCTGTGGGGAACTGGGCAGGACAGAAAACCCTAACAAGCAGGCCTCGTTCATGTTACAAGGTAACAAAGAGGGCCCAAAGAGGGATGCACATGGTTTTCCCTGGGAAGGAAAAATAGAAGAGATCCACTGAGTAAACTGGGGGCTGGGGAGAAGGACTGGAGGGATGGGAACTTGCGGGATTGGAATGGGAGCAGGATAGAGGGGGAGAGTAATGAGAGATGTTTTGATTGGTGGGCATTTTTGGGTCAAGTAGAAACCTGGTACAAAGGAAACTCTCACAAATCTACAAATATGACCTAAGCTAAGACTCCTAGCAATAGTGGATAGGTAGCCTGAACTGGCCATCTCCTGTAATCAGAGTGGTGACTACCCTAATTGTCATCAGTTACTGGACATAATTTGCCCAGTAATTGATGGAAGTGGATGTAGAGATCCAAAGCCAAGCATTGGGCTGAGCTCTGAGAATCTTGTTGAAGAGAGGAATGAAGAATTGTATGAGCCAGGGTGAGGCGGGGGGGGGGGGGGCAAGGTAATCATAAAGGAACCCACAGAAACAACTAACATGGACATTGGACTTATACCTAAAAAGCCCACATGGGATTGACTTAATCCCACTGCATAGGTGTGACAGTTATACAACTTAGTGTCTTTGTAGGACTCCTAGCAGTAGGAGTGGGACCTGTCCCTGATGCTTTGGCAGGCTTTTGGGAATGTATTCTTCATACTATGTTGCCTTGCCAAGCCTTAATATGAGGGGAGGCACTTAGTTCTACCTCAACTTGATATGCCAAGCTTTGTTGAGTGTACATAATATCAATACATCACTGTTTTTCCATTAATTGTCATAATTAGACCATAGTAGTATAGTATATAAACAAGAAAGCACTTTATAGTGCTTTTGCTGACTCAATATTATCCTCAAAACTTTACCATAAATTAAACACTCCTCTGAAATAATAAGTATATTTAAAATGTTGGTGGCAACTTCTCCGTGAGTACGGTATATGGTTAAGTGCTGTTCCAGTAAATTATCCACTGCTAAGATGCAGCCTTAATTAAACTCTCGTCCTAGACTTGATAGCACACCTTGGCCTAACTACTCATTGAAAAACAGTGCATGAGTTTGTTCTCCATGGCAGCAGGTTTTCAAGTTCACAGGGCTCTAACAGAAATCTATTAAAGATAAAAAAAGAAGCTTAAATCACCCATATTACTACTTCTTGCTTTTGTTTATACACAGGAAAGAGTATTCAGAATGGACCTCATCGCGCTAATCCTTAAATAATTACAGTTCATCTATTGGATGCTAGAAACACCTCATGGAATGTGACTTTGTTCTGCTGCCTTGTCTAATCCGATTCAATTACTTTAGTTTCCTCCCCCAGAGGCTTCTCACTCAGATACTGAGCTCTGTAAGGAAGGGAAAGCCGGAGAGGGGATGGTGTTCAGATTCCATAGAAGGGAATCAAACATTAGGAAAAAAAAAGTACTTCATCCTTTCCCAAATAGCAGTCCATCAATAAACATGAGAAACAGCTTGTAATTCACAAAGCTTTCAGCACCTCTGCTGTGATAAGGGCAGATTGGTCTGGCTGAAGAAATGCCGGAGATGGGAACAGTTCAGTGACTTGGACCAATTTGAATGAATGGAAATGACAAAAGTCCCTGAAGCTGGAGAAAATGAAGCTCTGAAGCTGGGGAAACTTGTCATCTGTGCCCAGAAAGCGACAGAGATGTTAGAGTCCCAGTACAAAGTGAACTCCTTCAATCACCTGAAAAGAGTTCCCTTGTCAATTAGGACTTGCAGAGAGAAAGGCCTCAGCCATGGAGGGAGGCTTCCTTCCTCCCCTTGCCAAGAACAGCCACCTGCCCAGAATGAAAACTTTGATTTCAAAAGAGAGTGAAATATCAGAGTTCAGAGATTGCTTGATGGAAACCCCATAAAAGAAACTGCAATGCAAAAGAACAGAGAGGTGAAGCACCTGTTATTGCACATGCAAGGGTAGGTTTGAGGTTGTGTGATCTTAAGATGAAAAGGACAAAGACCTTAATTAGTCATTCAGCTTTTTGCCAGAAGTAAATGCTATACTAAAATAAAAGGGGATTGTCAATTTGCTTGTGTGCCCAGTGTCTGACCCTTTGTGATATTTTTCTGTGAATCATGACTTTCATCTCAAAACCGTCCTCATCACTGTCCTAAACTGCCTGCAATTTCTAAAATTCAAAAAAATGAAACACGGACATGCATGAGAAATGAATTTACAAGCAATAACCTTTAAATGAAAATTAATGTCCTTTTCAATGTTTCATCTCTAGAGAAAAATGGAGAAACTTGTATTCCGCAGAATATACCCTATCATGGAGACTATTATCTTCTTGGTAATTGGCAAAATTTCACAGATGCTTTCCAATAGCTAAATATTCTGATATAAACACTACTTGACAGGAAAACACTCGTCATTTCAACATAGTAAACCTTATTCTCTTCTCTGACTTTGGGATACAGTGTTAAATAGATAATCAGGAACTGAGAGGCAGCATAGCATAGATCAATTGTTCCTTTTACTTCTGTTCAGTCTTCCGAAGGTCGTTTTAACCTTAGCTGTCCATATAATGGGACAATAATAGTTCCTAACCTAGGTTGCTGGAGGAGCAATAATGCGTTTTAAATGGTTACCTGAGAATCCATCATTTACAAAGCCACCTTGATTATTATGATTATAACATAGGAAAAACCATGCTTACCCTAAGCATGATTACCGCAGGAAAGCAGAAAGCTAAGCATCATAAAAACTGGAATGTAGAATACAGTTAGGGACATAAATGAAAAGCGAATGCTGCTCATTAATTTATTGTTTTCTTTTATTATTTATTATTTTTAAGGCTAGTTCTTGTCAGGGAACTGGTGTGGGATATGACATCCTGTCTGGATTAGAAGACCACACCACCATGGATGGCTAGTTTTCATTTACTATCACATGTTGATTGCTCTTCTCATAGGTCAGGCACTGCTCTTAATGCTAAGAATAGGATAATAGGAAATGAGATGAATGACATTATCTATGTACATGGAGCTCATATTATACAGAGACATACTTTGACCACTGAGCTTTCAAGAAAGACACACTATGTTCACAAGCTCTTAACTCTTTTGCGTATGCAGACTATGACATTATTATATGTTGATTTTCTATCAAATATTCTTCCATAGTGTTTAAAAATATCAATAATCATATTTAGAGGACCTTGCTTTGTTATCGTAAAATGAGAAGTGGAAAGAAGTTTGGAGAAGGGCTTTGGGAAATAGCGAGGCATTTTAATGGATGTTTTATAGATATCTAATATTTAAAACATTAAAGATGTCCACTTGAAGGGATTCCCATCAAAACCCAGTACTACTATGACTATGAAATTCAAAGAGTTGAGTGGATGAAAAGCACGGTGAAAAGTTGCTACATTATTGAATAGATTTTCCTAACTCCCACCTGGAAAGAAAATCACATTGCAAATGTTTCAGCATGGTCATGTATGAACTCCTCTACTACTCCAAAGCCACTAAAGGGCCAGTGTTTTCCTTCAAGGAGTCAAACACAGATATGGAGGAATCAGAACATGACAAAACAATGTTACAAGAAGGAAAAGTCTCTTCCTTTGTTTGTGAACAGCTTCTTTTATAACGGATTAAGGAGTCTTCTTAATCCTGACAGCACTAATACTGATCCTGGCACTTAACCACCAGGTGCTGCACTGAACTTATTTGGCGAAGTTAAAAAATGATATTTTTAACATTTAACCCGCAAAAAGAAAGGTGAGCAGTAGTTGGTAAATTTTTATAAAAGATAAAACAAAATTGTGCTGTGAACTTAGCTGCTATAACATGTTCAGTGTTTGATAGTTCTGGATTGTATGTGATTGCTTAAGGTACAATGAATTCCTACTTGCCTGGGAGATGAAAATTAAGAAACATAGAAGTATTACATGTATTCATGTGCAGATGAAGTGACCTGCCCCATGGAAAGCCTGGACATTAGTGTCATGGGTTTTAAAAGAAAACCCATGGATAAGGAAATAAAATATATAATTATGGAGGGACGGGGTGGAGTGTAATAGAATAACTAAATTAGAAGGGAGATTGGAGGGCACAATGAAGAAAATACAGACACGCACAGCTCATACTAAATGTCATTTGAGAGGTCATATGGGAACCAACCTCAGTAGAAACTTCTTAACATATGTACATACACTAAAGAAATAAAGATGTAGTCATCAAATAATGGAGAAACAAAACCCCAAGTACATACTTTTTGTCACCAAGTGAAACATTCAGGAGAACTGGTTTACATCTAATTGAATTGTTGGCCAAATGGGCCTAATAGAAACCACCAGACAACTCAAGCATTTGTCAAGGCTGTTGGTCCTCTTGATAAGCTGATGGTAAGTAATATTGGTGAAGACAACAATTTATATATATATATATATATATATATATATATATATATAATTAAATATGGAGAATTTGAGGTGGTCTGTACCTAGAGTGTGCATCCCTACTGACTAGTGTTGATGGTACTAGAAGGTATTCTGCACACTGCCGGAGGGGAAGGATAAACATCAAGTCAACTCCAACCCCTCATATCTACAAAAATGGCATGCCTACAATATAAAGTAATATATTAGTGACACAATTATTTTGGGGTTAACCAACTACTATCTGAATATATTAAAGGCATATTCCATGAGGTGTAACCCATGCCTGAAAGTGCTTATGTTGCCAATACCTGAGACTGGATAGGCCATAGATACATGGCAAAACAAATACTACTGCTCTGCTAGATTAACACATCTATAAAACAAATCCCTAACTTCTTTCTACAGCACCCATATATCAGTGTACTCTTTAGCCTTCACCACCGAAACTTCTTTCTGCAACAGATGAAAACTAATATAGAGGTTCACAAATGGACAATGTGGAGACAGTAAGAGACCTTGGAACACTCAGTTGTAATGGGGTGGCTCCATCAAATTCCCCCATTCAGGGTTCAGAGACTCTGCTGAAGAAGAGTCAGTGGGAATGGATAACACCAAGGAAATGGCCTAGATGCAACAGGACTGTTGCACATATAAACACATGGAGACTATGTCAACACGTTTAGGTATGACACCTGTCTAAGCCATTTGGGGAAGGGGGCACAGATTCTCATCCCTAACCAAGAAGCTATCTCAAATTGACAACAGTTTCCAAAGGAAAAAAATATATTCTCCAATGTAATTTCATTTGGTGTTCAGACCACAGCTAAGGGCGGTCCCCACACGCAATAGTAGATGGTCAACACAAAACAAACTCAGTGGTCTTTTTGAAGATTTTTTTTTCTCATAATGATTTGTTTGGAAACTTTTTTATCTTACTGTTCTTGGGCTTGCATGTTGTAGTTTCTGATTTTGTGCTTTTATGGGGTTTGTAGTCTTTCTTTTTAGTGTGTGTGTGTTCTTTTCCTAATTAATCACTTTTTAAATTTTTGCATGTGTTTTTTTCTTAAAAAAGAGAGATAAAGAGAGAGAGAGAGAGAGAGAGAGAGAGAGAGAGAGAGAGAGAGAGAGAGAGAGAGAGAGAGAGAGAGAGAAGGCATGGAGTTGGATTGGTGGTAAGGTAAGAAAAAGAATAGGGAGATGCAAGGAAGAAAACCACAATCAGAATATATTGTCTAAATGTTCCATTAAAATATAAAAATAAATCTTCATAGGTTTAAAATATTTGGAATGAACTCCCTTCATTATAAAAGAGTAGACACAGGGTTGCATGGTACAAGTCATATATTTGTACCAAGGAGCTGTGATGTGGGATTTCCCTCTGTATGCTGTGAATACTATTGGTGAATAAAGCAATTCCTTGGCCTGTTGATAGAGCAGGGTGGAGCTAGGTGGGGAAAACTAAATTGAATGCTGGGAGAAAGGAGGCAGAATGAGGGAGAAGCCATGGAGCTGCTGTAAGAGACAGACATGCCAAAATGTTGCTGGTCGGTAAGCCACTGTGATGTGGCAATACACAGATTAATGAAGATTGGTTAAATTAATATATGAGTTAGCCGATAAGAAGCTAAAGCAAATGGGCCAAGCAGTAATTTAAAAAAAATTCAGTTTCTGTGTGGTTATTTTGGGAGTCTAGGCAGCCGGGAAATAAAAAATTGGCCTCCATACAACAGAGCCATAGTTAACATGTCATTCGAAAGATTAGAATCACTTTTCTTAAATCAAATGTAAGTATAAGAATTTCATTATATTTTTAGTGTCAAAAGTAGAATTTATTTTTATTACATCTTTCAATAATGTAACTATGAATTAATGTACCAAAATAAAAAATTATACAATTAATACATATCATCCACATATGTATATATGATCAAAATCCATATATTGGCAATTATTTATTCATTGATCTGTTAATACATGTCTATTTCATGGTCTGGACAGATGGCTCAGTCTTAAAAGGCCAGACTAAACCAAAAAAAAAAAAAAAACAAGACTATAACCATTTTTAAGGGTACCAGATATACTTAAAATTTGGTAGTGTAAAGAAGGTTCAAAAATAACAAAGTCAAATTTTATAAGCATTGTAAACTTTATCCACAGTATTTTTATTATTGTTCTAATTTGAGGATAAGCAAATGATCTCCTGTGGAGAAGAGTTGTAGATTTAACACATTTATAAGTAATGTTTATAGGAGGAGATGTGTAAGTATAAATGCATATATATCAATTTTAAATATTGGACTTGCACACAGGTTTCCTGCCTTTTTGCCACATTGAATATTTCTCTCAACTGTTTTCAAAACTCCTTTTTATTGTGCTGGATGTAATTGGGTCTTTTTATTGCTGTTCTGAGCTATTGTTTAATTACATCCTTACCATTCTCCTCTAACATTTTGTTTATTTGAGACAAAAGTGTGACCTGTTAATATTTATATACATTGAACACATTGCAAGTATCTGTTTTCACTAAAGTGTGTACCAAAACACAATTTTATTAAAATGAATATATTTCTGCATATAGAAGTCCCTGCTGTGGGGATTAAGTATGAAATTCTGTGTATTTCTATCAAATGAAAGGCATAATTTTATATAAAAATACTTTTCTCAATAGGCTAAAATATATACCAGTAACATACATATTTATCTCCTCATATTTATTAGCACATACACAAATTCATGTTTAAAAAACACTGTAAGCAAACATTTATAAAATCTATGTATACATTTAGACATTTATGTGGATACACAGGTGATCTCATTTGACTCAACCTAATATAAAGGTATTTAGATTATAAACATTTGATTATTTCAAGTCTCCACCTGTCAATCAGGGAGTTTCTCCTCATAGGTCCACATCCCTGTCCTCTGTCCTCTATCCTCTAACCCTATGCTCTGTCCTTCTGTCTGCATTTTAAACTAACACTCGTGAAAACAGTCTTTTAAATGTTTACAAAAGCTACCATTAGACCATGTTTCTTCCCCAGTGTTACATCAACACTTCCCACTACATCTACGTTTTTCACTGCTGAGTTTAACACTGGGAGGAGGTGAGGATTTCTATGTCTGCCAATTGGCACTGCTTGGGGGGAAATCTGGCACAGGAACAATTGCACATTTAAAGGCAATGCCACCAGGCCTCTGTTCACTGGGTTCTTTTCAGTGACTTTTGTTTCTCTGAAACTTAATCTGCCTCTCACAAAAGCTAAAACAATGAGAGCCTACCAGGATTTTTCGGTTTTTTTGAAAAGGAATGCATTATCTGGCTATGATGCAACAGTAAGTTTGGATTGAATATCAAGAGAATACTCTTACATATTCCTGAATTCTAGACTGTAGCCATATATGAAGAATAATTGAATATTATCTATACAGGAGTGAATAACAAAATTTAAGCATTAGGTTGACAACTGAAGTTTGTGGCAATCAGATAATATGCTTCTGAATAAAATATCATTTTAAGATTTGTCCCCTGAGAAGTAGATAACAGGTCACTGCACAATATTCCTCATAATTAAAAAATTAAGAAATAAAATAAATAATTTATAACAATATTTTAAAATAGATTATGCTACTGAGAGCAAAGACTTGATGTAGCAAATGTTCAGCAGATGATATAGTTCCTGCCATCAAGGCTGATGACTGCTATCGACTTCTGCTAATTCTAGTCATAGACTCAAGATTTGGTCTGTGCTGTGCACAGCAATTGACCTGACAGGAAAGAAAACCAGCTAAATAGTGACAGCCTGTTAGGCTGGCAGGAAAGAGTAGCATTGAGAAAACCCCTCAAAACAGGGACACTGATGTCCAAAAGAAAATGGCTGCATTCTGAGGCAACATAGCAAGCAAGTTAGAAATCTTTTTCAGAAGTAGCTAAAAGGCATATAGAATTCTTCACCAACAAAGTCTTTCTAGAACAGGAATGTATGCCAGAATTTATACACTCCCCGAGATGTTGAAATCTTAGTGACATAGGTTTGAAAGCTATGGACTTTGAATCAAACTCTCTAAAAAGAACTGAGTCACATCACATCTTTCCAAGAAGACACAAAGAAATGTTATCTTGTCAATCAAAAGTTCACAAGGCACAAGTGTGAGGCATTATCAGCATGCTGATCACGCATTGCGACTTATTAAGGCTGCAATGCACTGATGGTGTTCTCTCTGGTCTCTATAATCACTTCTAAGACCCCACTCCTACTGCCTATTTGTGAAGGGTACCTATACTGACAGGACAAAAGTCACTCGTAGTGCTGATGGCTCTTTCACATGATCTCCAAAATGGATACAATAAAAATCACAAGATGAACAAAAAAGAATTTCAAATATAACCAATGTATTTAAAAATGCATTTTAATTTATATTTGCTTAGTTTTTACTTAGCATGAATGATGGGAAACCCTTTACATAGGCTTAGAGATCTATTTGGGGGAAAAAAGGGAAATTGAATGGGATAATAGGAAGATTAGTGTGAGCTTACTCACACTAATAATAATAATAATAATAGTAATAGAATGAATACTTGTGAACTATTACTTATAGATAATTTACATTGGTATAGATACATGTCTATTGATATAAATTCAAATCATGTTTGTTATATTGAATATTCTTTTTCTTTTAAAATATTTGTACACCTAGGCAAAGTTATTTTATCAGATTATTTGCATGCATGTTTCTACTTTTGTTTAAGACATTTTGTATATTGATACAATTTTAGGATGTATTTATCATATGGCATTTCACATTTCTACTTCTGATCAAGATACAATTGTTCCTGGAAGCACCAATTTATTCCCCAGAGAATGTTGAGCACTAGACATTCCACTTGGAGCTTTTTATTTTTAAAAAACTTCTTTGCCTTGACCATTGACTAAGTTCATGGTTTCTGGACTTGACAAGCAGGATACAAGAAAAAGACTGCCAAACCTTGCCAAGACAGGTTAAGACAGTTTTGAAAATTTTCCTGCCTCTGAATATGTTCTATCAGTTACTCTAGGACTTAGCCAAAGTTGGTTGCTTCAACATTGCAAATGAGACGTTGGGTGATTGCCCAGGTAGCCAGTTGTCTCTGTCATCAATTACATACTTTGGAATCAGCTTGATTGGACTTCCTGCCTACTCAAGAAATATTATTTCCTTTCTCAGGCCTTCGATAGGGTTGAATATTAGATAGTTGTAGTTACTTCCCTTTCATGATTTAGCCAAGCCATTTCTAACACGAGATTTAGACTCCTTAGGATAGAATAATTATTGAAACACTCAGTATATGTTCCTTGCTTAATATTGTTTATACTGGCTATAATTCTAATTTTATACTTGATATCTGTTATTATTGTATATAGTTTTGTGTTGGGTTTAGAAATCTCTTATTTAGACTAAAGGGGGAGGTGGTAGGGAACCTCCTTCAGCCAAAGGCATTTGAGAGGCTGGACCAGGTGGGACATGGCTTTGGGTACCAAAAGGCCAGCGAGACCGCTCTCTTGGCTTCTTCCCAATTGCCACACCTGGTTGTTGGATCCACATTCCTGTTTTCCTATTGTGATCTGTGAGTTTTCCTTTTAATAAAGAAAACCTTACTATACCGCACTGGGAGTTAGTGTGCGATTATTTAGTTTGCATTTCCCCATCTGACGTGCTCCTCTTCAGGTGCACAGCAGCATTTTGTCGATTCTCTTATCTCACTCTTCCCCATATACTCTGTATCCCACCTTCACTTGTATCTTTCCATTCCTAGGAGGGTCATCTTCTATTCAAGTCAAATATGTCAGGACCGCGAGGGGTGCGTTCACCCACTGGGACGGTGGGACAGATCTAATGGGAGATCACCAAGGCCAGTTGGAATGGGACTGATGGAGCATGTGATCAAACCGGGCTCTCTGAATGTGGCTGACGGTGGAGGCTGACTGAGAAGACAAGGACAATGGCGCTGGGCTTTGATTCTACTGCTTGGACGGGCTCTGTGGGAGCCTTGTCAGTTTGGATGCTCACCTTCCTGGACCTGGGGGGAGTTGGGAGGACATTGGACTTCCCATAGTGTAGGGAACCCTGACTGCTCTTTGGCCTGGAAAGGGAGGGAGTTGGGGTGTGGGTGGAGGGAAGGGGAGGGAAGTGGGAGGAAGGGAGGAGATGAAAATTTTTAATAAAAAAAAATTAAAAAAATATTAATTGAAAAAAGACCTCAGAGACCAATAAATAGCATCACACCTCAACAGTAAGAAGATCAAAAAACTGTGCAAATCAATGCACTTCTCTCCAGTCAAAAAAAGAGACAGTCAGAGTGGAAAAGTGAAGACTTACATTAAATTTTGTGATTTAAAGAAGGGCTGAATGCTGAAAGTAGCGATGAGTATTGAAAAAGGATAGAACAAAATTGTTTTCTGAGTTCAAATTCTGTCATTTTTTGTTTTTGGTGGTAGATAAGTACATAAATTATATTCTATAACAGCGATGTGTGTGTTAAATATTTTTGATAGTAAAAAGTTATGTATATCATAGAAAATTATCACATGGTAGTTTTCAAAACTCCTTACACATAGATTTCCCCTCAAAATTTTTAGGATTAAAATCTTTCAGTACAAAAAAATACAAAAAGAATATGTTTTATTACCCATCTCCACAATCCTAAAATTTCTTTTCATATTCTTTGGTTTCCTGCTCTAGTTTCATGACCTATACTCCCAAAACAATCCCATACACACATGCTTAGTAGTCAAGAGCAATGTGTGCTCTTCCAGGGGAGCCAGGTCTGATCACCACATCCTATTTGGCAGTTTATAATCATCTGTAACTTCAGTTTCAGGAGATACAACATCCTCTTCTGGCCTCTGTGATCACTAGGCACGGGCATGGTACACAGACATAGATGCATGCAAAATATTTAAAGACATAAAATAATATTAAATTAATATAAAAATATTTTATCAAAACTATTGATTTCTAATTGATTTTAGTAATTTGGCAATATATTTGGATAATTTCTAGTATAATTGATAATTGAATAGAACTTTATTAAATCATATAAAATGAATATTGAACAAAATAAGTCAAGATAGAGGATATAAATAAATAGAAAGATGGGATATAAGTTAAATAAAATTCAATTATAGCAATAATTACATCAAACATAAATGTATTTACTAATTATATTGAAACACATAGACTGCAAAATAGGATTTAAGATAAGATAAACTTGCACTACGTTCATAAAAAGTGAAACTGAAACATAGCAGCTTCTGTTGCAAGTATTAAGATAGAAAAGATTATGTCCTTGTTAAAAAAAAAAAGCTGAGCCGGGCGGTGGTGGCGCACGCCTTTAATCCCAGCACTCGGGAGGCAGAGGCAGGTGGATCTCTGTGAGTTCGAGGCCAGCCTGGTCTACAAGAGCTAGTTCCAGGACAGGTTCCAAAGCCACAGAGAAACCCTGTCTCGAAAAATCAAAAAAAAAAAAAAAAGCTGGTGTCATAGTTTTTGGGGAGGACTTAGAATGTAAGACAAAAAATAGAATGAGAATTCAAGTTGAGATATTCAGTATGACAAAATATTTCCTATAGAGAAAGCTGTGATTCTAAATTTGTATATGTCTAAACACAGAATCACAATATAACTTAAACAAAAATTAACAACCCTAACAATGAGAAAGAAAAATTCTGCAATTACATAGGAAGTATTTTAAAAATCCATCTAGATAGTAAAACAACCACTCTGAATTTCTGAAATAAAAAATATTGCATCTCCACCAAGTTGGAACTGATGGAACATGCGACCAAATCGGACTCTCTGAGGGTGGCTGATGGTGGAGTCTGACCGAGGAGCCAAGGACAATGGCGATGGGCTTGGTCTCTACGACATGGACGGGCTCTGTGTGAGCCTTGTCAGTTTGGTTGCTCACCTTCCTGGACCTGGGGGGGAGTTGGGAGGACCTTGGACTCAACATAGTGTAGAGAACCCTGATGGCTGGTTGGCCTCAAGAGGGAGGGAGTGGGGGTGTGGGTGAAGGAGAGGGGAGGGAAGGGGGAGGAGGAGGGGAGAAGATGGCAATTTTTAATAAAAAATAAATAAACTGGAAAAAAAATTATTGCATCTCACAGGTTGACCATATGATCTCATTAACATGCCAAAAAATTTCTGGTATAAGGATAAAATGCAAATATCTCTTTGTTGCATTGGCATAGCTAATTCTCATTGTATTTCAAAGTTGCAGTCCTACAGCAACTATTTTCTAAGCAGAAAGGATTACATTGGAATTCAATAGTAAAATTGCAACAAGAAAATGAACAGATGTTAGAAAAAGAGACAACAGTTCTAAGGAAACATGAGTTAAATTAGAAGTCACAATAAAAATGAGAAAGTATTTTTAATTGAACATCAATTAAGGCACAATCCATCAAACCTACAACATGAAGCTACTTGTGTTTTCTTGGAAAATACGGGCACATATATAGCACATACTAAAAAGTTCCAACATTTTCACTTCCAAAGACTAGAATTAAAAAAATAAGAAAGTATTCAAAGCGAGACAGGGAAAGAAGGAGAATGAAACAAGGAAAAAAAAACAGAATAGATTAGGAAAGAGGGAGAAGTTAAGGGGAGGGAAGGGACAATAAGGTTGAAGTAATGGAAAATGAGGGGAAGAAAGATCAATGCTTAGAATACAAATGGACAGCAGAGGAAATTTAATTGTGTGTCTATTTAAAATCATCGAACAAATCTAATATCTTGGGAAACTGATAGTGTCAGAACTATCAAATAACATTAATATTAATAAAGTGACAAAATACCTATAGAATCTAATGACCCTAAAGGAAAATATAGAGAACGGAGCACCCTAAAGGTAATCAAACTGAATGGTGGCTATCATAAAAGTAGGAAAGTCTACAAAAACTTGTACAAACGAAGACAGAAGTTACAGAACACCTAAAGGATGGCAGTGGTTACCGAAAGCAAGTCTGTACCAAATCTTCCATGGAACAAGTTTCTCAACACTGAAGACACTGTAGAGATACCAAGAAAATGCTTCCACTTTTTGTAGAAAGTTTCTGGAGTCAATTTTCTGAGTCACATATACCCAGCATTGAGACTTGGAACAAAATGCAGAAAAATTTAGCTTTGATCTAATAGCTGGCCTTAAAATACTCTGAATTGGATTGAGTCTCAAAAATTAAATGAACAGTTTCAATAAAGGTTGCTATCAGCAAGATCCATGTCTGTTTTTACTGTAGATATCAAACTATATTCCTTTTAATACTCTGAGATGAAGAAGTATGTGATTTCAGTGTATGGAGAAAAACATTAAAGAAATGTGGACCTCATTTATGTATATAAAATTTATGTAACAACACAAAATAAAATCTATAATTTCATAGGTAACATCCCAAAACACAGAAAACGTAACTCTTACCAATATATCAAGCACTTTCTCTGTCTGAGAAACAGAGTACTTTCATTTCTTTTTTATTGTGTCACAATGTTAAATCAAACAAGTAATAAAATGTATACAGACTTAAAAAGATAAATTACACTTGCCTTTTCATAGATATTATATTTTTATATGCTGAAGGCCTTTAATTTTATCATGTATTTAACTAATAAATTCTCAAATCATCAGCTTATATGTTATTTGAAAATAATTGAATATTTGATACCATTAGTCATTAGAAATCACCTTTAAAAAAAGCTATACTTAGATCAGTATTTTAGTGCAAGCATTCTGATTTTGCTGTTCTATAGTAATTTTCTTAGTGAGAGAAAGAATACACAAAATGTCTCTATTACCTTCCACAAACACAAAAATTTGTAAATCTCCCTAAGAAAACATAAACAAAATATATTAGATTTCCATCTAAAATATCGAGTCCTTATAAATCTGACAAACATGAGACACTCATACTTACCAAGCTCTTCCCTTTATAATTCACTGCTGAAAGCTTCTAACAGAAAATAAAATGTTGTATATTATATGCTTTAAAAGCATTTTTCTTTTTCCAGTTGATCTATATTTTCAGTTCAAGAGTTTACACAAGTATATATGTGTGTGTACAAGTATTTTCGGCATTTTTGTATAGCAATAAAACTTTCTAGTCAAATTTTAAATTTTTAGAAAAATTTAAGAGACCCAGGATAAGCCATATGTGCTTCAAAAAGATTCCTAATAGATGACTTACATTTTCAGAAAACTGGTCTTATTACAAAGCTTCAGTCATAAACTGTCCAGTAATGGCATTGGGCTGACAAATGGGTCATTGGATATTACGGAAAGCTAAGAAACCAGCTACACATATATGGATTATTGATTTCTGACCAGAAAAGTTGTGTGTAACACTGAGGAAAATAGCTTCAGTGACCAGAATTGTATCCACTGAATATCTATCTTGGACAAAAATCTGTTACAGAAGTAAGCCACAAAGTGATACAATTAAGTTTCCAAAAAAGATTTTATAGGAATTTGTTTTATGTGTGCAGTCAGAGCACTAAAGCCTGACAATACCATTGCCACACAACTTGCAAAGATCACCTATTTGAAAATATTGGAATGTATTTAAATACTCATAGAGAATCTATTGAAACTATTAAAATAAAGTTGTATAAAACACAAAAGACAATTGAGTAGAAAAATCTATTCAAACTCTGAGCAGACATTTTCCTATGTCATACAGATACTAATTAAAATATTTAATATTAAATGTTAAATATTAAATTGTTTTCATTTCACTAATAACTCTTTGGTCAAAACAAAATATAATGATATTCCATAAGAACAAGTAAAATTAAATTTAACCAATCCTTGAAACAGTAGTTTGTTATAGCATGGAATAGGGTTGTTTGCAGACATTACAATGGAGGAATCACTTTGAGAATTAATTAGGCATAATCTATAAGAGTTTCATTTATACTAAATAAAGCTATGTCCAGTATTTGATATTTGATATACATTCAACACACACACACAGACACAGACACACAGTAATATATATATTAGAACTGAAAGTATAAGTCGTATTAACTAACGATGTCTCTTAATAAAAAAGTATAACTGGAAACAATGCAAATATTAATTGAGAGTAAGATGTATCAAGTGCCCTGTGGTATGCAATAGACTATCAGACATCAATCAACAGTATATTATAGAAACTCCACTGGGTTTGTTGTTAATGACATAACCAACCAATATTAAATAAGAGGTTCAGAAATATATCCTTACATAGCCATACTAAAATGGAGAAATGGAAGGAAAGAAGGAAGGAAGGGAAGAGGAGGGAAAAGGCAGATCATAAGAGTTAGAACAGTGATTGATTGGAGTGGGGACAGAAGTTTTCTAGGCATAAGAATGATTGGATGTTTTAGCAACACCCTATTGCCTAACAGTATTCAGCATTAATATGGTTCCATGTTTTCTAATTTTAGTATATCATTACAATGTTTATTCTATTTTGTACATATTTCTCTACCACTGTTTTATTTGACAATGTGTGCTAGTATATAACAATGAGATGTTTTGTATATTCAATGTTATAGCTTCCATGTTGATTTAAAAATATTTTCATGACAGAGAAAAATGTAGCGCTCAATAAAAAATTTCATGAACAGAAATATCTAAAAAAGAAAATATTAAAATATGTTTTCAGACAGTTCATTTTAAAATATCTAAACTTAACTGTAGGCATACAAAGACTTTTAAACCCTTTCTTTAATTATTAGACTGAAGCACAGTTTTTTTTTTCCGGTTTATAAAAATGGCACATTTATTGCTACAGAACGGTCATGTACATGACTTCATCGAATAACTACAGATGGGAACAGGTAATGGTCTAGACCAAGCTGGGTTGTCTGCCTCTTGAAGGAAGTCCAGCACACAACCTGTTTGGACACTTCTACAAATCAGAAATACACCCAAAACATGGAAAATCGAGGCACTCAGCCACACATTGAAAACAAGGTGTAACTGTTTATCTTTTTTTGAAATGTTTTCCCTTTTTTTCTTTTTTTTAACAATTTTTTTAAAGTTTTTAATGCTGCAGCTATGTGTACAGTCGCAAAAAAATGTCCGCACCACCTATCAGCACTGAGTAAATGCCATAAATCCATGGAAATGGTCTAAATGCCCCATCTGTTGTCCTGTTTTACCAGTTCCACAGTGATGAAACACATTTGTAAATTTTATGCAACCAATGGCAAACCTATCATTATTTTGAAACTGTGTATGTAAAAGTTATATTTTTACATGTAGACTTGTTATTATGTGTTTTAATACATTGTATCAGATTTTTTTTTTCCTAAACTGTGTGGTTTAAAAAAAAGTCACTTAATTAAGAAATAGTGAGCTACAAGAATCTGAAATTTATGTTCATTTCCGAAAATGTAAGAACAAATAAGATAGTTACCACGTGGTCACCTTTTACAAACCCATAAACATTTTGATTAGCTCTGTGTGTGTGCTTGTGTGCGCGCATGTGTATGTGTGTGTGTGTGTGTGTGTGTGTGTGTGTTGAAAACTGTAAATATGTTCAGTAGTGATAAAACTAAACTGCTTTGATTTGTTGATAAGTTCCTAAAATGTGGAGGTGGATTGAAAATGTAGGAGAATAGCAGAAATCAGATTTCATGAAAAGTTCTTTGGGGGCTTTCCTGTGAAATGTGCAAACAAAGGGGCTCAAAAAAAAAGCACAGTTGTTTTGTTCTGGAGGTTTTATACTTTGCTTTTGCCTAAGTGACTTTTATCACCATGTTTTTTTTCTTTAACTTCCAGCAGAATCTCAATACCCAGAAATATCTTGTATCATTTCAATATTAGTATATCAGTCTTTATAGCAGTTAACTTACATTCTCATCATATTCATGCATGGAGTCTCTAGGCATGTTGCAGAATAAACATTTCATATTTTCTTGCTATCAGTATAAATCAAGCATGAGATTTCTAGTAAATAGACCTACTGTGTTCTTTTTGCAGAATAGGTGCTTTTAAAAAAACATTCAGATGAGATCAGGTATGTTCAAAGCTTCCAGTGATGGGATTGGGTTGCTTTCAGTTGAGTTGTTTGCCAAGAGGGTTCCCTAGATATCCCAAAACAACCCAGGCTTATGCTAAGGCAAAAGATAGAATTCTTGAAACTGCAAGTGGGGCCACATTGCTAAGAAGATTGATTCAGCTCATTGAACAAAGAGGATCAAGTTGGTGCCTGTGGAGATCCTTCACACCTCTGCTCTAGTCTCTTTGTTGAGAGAAGGTACTCTATAGACTACAGAAAGAAATCTGGACACCAACTCAGCCACAAAAGTGTAGACCAACAATCTGTCCTGCCCATAAGATGTGCTCGGGAAATAGTGGAGCAGAACTTGTTGCAATGGCCAACAAATAGTTTGTCTTGAGGCCCAAGCCATGAGATGGAACCCATTCCCTACACTGCCTGGATAGCTAGGAACTGGAGACTGGATAGGCCAGATACCTAGGGTTTAACTAAACATACTGTCAAAGAATATATCAATGAAAAGATTCCTAATGGTATTCTGTTATACTCATAGATCAGTACCTTGTCCAGTTCTCATCAGAGAGATTTCATCTAGATGGAATTGGGTGCAGATATCCACAATTGAGAGAGAGAGAGAGAGAGAGAGAGAGAGAGAGAGAGAGAGAGAGAGAGACTAAATTGGAAGTCTCCATTGGGTTCCTCCCTTAGGAAACTGGGAAACTCTAAAGAGGGAGAGAAAATACTGCAGGAGTCAGAGGAAATGAAAGAATACAGGACAATGTAGGCCACCAAATCAACTAAACAGGGCTCATATGGCTCACGGAGACTAAGGCAGCAAGCATGGTACCTGTATGTGTTTACACAAGATCCTCTGCATATACCTTAGGTGTTTCTGTAGGACTCCTAACAATGGGAGCAGTTGTGTCTCTGTCTTTTGCTTACTCTTAGGACTCTTATTCCTATTGGGTTGCCTTTTCTAGCCTCAATACGTAGACGTTAGCCTTACCATGTTGTATCTTGTTTTGCTCTGTTTGGCTGTCTCTTGGAGGTTTACTCTGCACTTTTCTGAAGATTAAATGTAGGGGGAGTGGGTTTGTGGGAGAGGGGACATGGAGAGATGAGAAAGGAGCTGGGAAGAGTGGAGGAAGGACAAACTGTGATCGGGAAATATTGTATGAGAGAAGACTCTATTATCAGTTTAAAATTCATCCATTCAGAGTCACTAATGGCATCTTGATGTCAAAGCTCAATAAGCTGTGAGACTGGCAGTTCCTCAGTCATTCTTATTGATTGACAGCTGGAGCAACTTACCCTCCCCCCAATATAACCTGCATTGCCTACAGAAATATATGAAAGCAAATAGTTTATCATGTTGAGACACTGAAATTTCATGTTTATCTTTAAGTTTAAATGGAAAACACCAGAGGTCTAGAAAACCACAGTTCTACTTGACACAAAGCTTATTTTTCTCAGCTAGTTCTATGACTTTGGTGGAAAGGAAAACACGGTATGGACGTATGGATTCCAGAACATTCCTTTCCATCTTTTCTCTACTCTCCTACAAGGTTAGGCTACAAGTTTTATCAACAAGTCTTAAGCCACAGGAAAATTTTCTTGGCATATGGAAGCCTTTCTCATGAGTAAATTTCTGTTAAGAGGAGTGGATAAGATCAACTCGGAAAAGTATGCAATAATGAGCATTAAATCTGTTCATATAAATTCCCATAAATCTTTTCCAAGGGAAATAAGATCTGGGTGCGCAAGTATTGTGAATTAATATTGTAAGCTTTAAGTGTTGCTTTGAGCTATAGATAGATAGATAGACTTAAAAGTCATTTGGACAGACCCTAAAGGATACCATGTAAAAACTGTTGCTTTTTAATATATATATATCATAAGAGCATTGTAGAAACCTGTAGGATGCAACAATGCCATCTGCCAAAGGCAGTTTCTCTCAATCTGCTCTTGTCAGCCCTCAGAAGACAGAAAGGATATACTGAGAACAGAAATATGTCATTTGTGGTGGGAAATAAGACTGATATCTCTGTGATAAATACAAGAAGTATGCAGAAATTGAAAGAGCTGAATATGTAGACCCTCATATCAAGTTAAGCTTACCAGAACGGCAGAGTTACTTTCACATTTCTTATTATAATGGCATGTCTCCAGAGATTAAAAATTGGAGACAAAATGAAACATGAATTCACACATCCAGATTATAAGAAAATAAAATGCATTTTACCCTCTTTATTTCAAAGTTTATACACATCAGGCTCATACACATGCACTAGTGCTCACATGCAGATGCACACACCTTGTTCTAACAGGTTAGTCACTGCACATGTGTGAGTATCCTAACAGCAAAATCACAGAACAGGAATATGTAATAAGAGGTTTTTAACATTTTTAAAGATATAAATTGCAAAATTTCTTTAAAGTTCTACCATTTTCTTCTTTAGATCCAATTTATCAACATGTATTCCTCTTAATTATTTCCACAATATTTCATTAAATTATTGCATTTTTACTATTCACACCATCTTCCAATTGTAAGCTACTTCATGCCTGGGTTGCTTCAATAAACTTCTGACTATTATCACTCTCTGCTTCAGTTGACTTTAGCACCAATTCTAGTGATGTTCTTTTTTTTCTTCGAAACAACCACTTTCAACATGAAATGTCTCGCCTCCAAGCATTTATGATTCCCTTAGGAAAATTGCTTGGAAAATTTTTCAAAAATACCTTATTTTTTATGTCATGTTCAAACCTAAGATAACATTTTATATGGTTGTCTTTAAATAATGTCTTTACAAGTATATGACATTTATGAGAGAGGCCACAAAGGATGGTAGGTGGACAAATGGAAGGGAAGGATGAGCAACAACTATATAACCAGATAGAATGGTGGATCTATGTATGCATGGTTAATTACTAATCTAAGATGACTATTTTATGAGCTTTAATGAACATTGGTTTTCAAGTTGAGGTCCCAGTAGATCATGGGATTAATATATGTAGATATATGTAGAAAAATACTAAAGAAGGAGAAAGAAATATAATAAATATGTCATTGTGAAGAACAGGAAATATGTTTTATATCTGCATTTTTTACCTTGAATAGTGAGTTGCCATGTGAACTCAGACAAGAAGGAACTTAGAGAATGACTTATTCCTTCACTGTGACCAACACTCAAAAAGGCATTCAATATTATATTAAATAGGTTATTTAAAAGGCTGTGATTTCAAAATTTCATCATGTTCACATGCAAGTGTTTTAACAGAGATTGTATTCACAAAAGTGCTGATTCACTTCTATCTTCATAGATCTTAAAGAACATAGAAGGGACAGACAAATAATTAAACTTGAATTTTCTATAGTGATAACTAGGAAACAGGTTTAAATGTTTAAAAAGAACAACAATTAAAAATGTCACAGAGGTGATTTAAATCTGGTACACAGAGCAATAAGAAGATAAAACTTAAACTGAAAGCATGTGTTGGAGTGTGCAATGAGAGGAAATGAATCGGTTCTCTACTTGGGAGCTGATGACACCAGATCCATGATCATGACCTCTAATCTGTGTTAGAGTTCATCATGTCAAAAGACTCATTATCTGTACCAGGTTTTTCATTATATTAAAAAAACAATAGTCATAACTTTGATGGAATTTGGAAAGCTTCCTGCAAATCTGGGATTCCATTATAATTTGTTTCATATAATGAGATTTTGATTCATATTAAATCTATGTCACCTATGCCATCAAGTCGGCGTTAATTAATGGAAGGCTCATGATCTTGCAATCACATAATATTCAGAGTTAAATAGATTCTGCTACTCTGTTTGATAAACAACAGTCTGGCCAGAATGGACTATTGAGAGATCATTTTCTCTAGAACAATTATGAAATTGGCCTAGCATAAGTACACTAATTTAAGTCGATGGAGTATGTTTGGTTTATTGAAACGAATCTTTTCAGGAGTAGAAAAAAAACACTCTTGAGAATGTTGCTAAAACAATATAACAAGTTAGATTAATACAGATTTGACAAGAAAATGATTCTTCACTTACTGGCCTTTGGATTTCAATAATATTTAGCCACAGGCTGTTCAAATACTGTCATTTCTGAGCTTTTTAGAGGAAAAGGCAGCAAGTAAGCTTTAATGAGGTCTGCCCGAGTTCATAACATTCAGACTGCAAACCCAGAAAACAAAACCAGCCACCTGTAAACGTTTGACCTATGGTTCTGGAGGGATTTCTTTGAAGAGGTGGAAATTTGCAGAGTATGGACAAGAAACGAGGGAGAGAATGCCAACACACCAAACTTTCATAGTTGCAAATTCAACAAAACCAGCCACACTGTCAGCTTCTACATGGAGGTAAGAATGTTTTCTCAGAGCAGTCTTGGAAAAACTGTTGATTGCATTGAAAAGCATTATAAATGTGGGTTATATTATTCAGAAGCCAGAGACAATGTATTAATCTTTTTCAATTTTGGAAATATTTAGAAAGAATAAATCAAGCTATGTCTCATAAAATCTTAATTCTAAGTTTGCCCTTTGCTAGTCGGCTGCAGCATGTATTAACAAAGGCTGGGAAAGCCTCATGATAAAGCAAAATACAATGTTCCATTTATGCAGCGTCTATTTTCAGCAATTGGCAAGATGTTGTAACATGACCAGCCTATAAAAAGACTATGCTTATTGCCGTCTTTAAATAGGGCACTTGACATTCACAGGGGGGAACGTGTCTAAGACTTTATAGCAGACAAGTAAGACTAAGTTCAAACCCTGCTCCCTTCCTGAACACATAATTTTCTCGAGCAATCATGATTGCTTTTCCCTAATTGTAAATGTCATAGTATCAATGTAATTTCACACCTGTTAGAGCTATGTCACTTAGAATTAGAGTATTATGGTCATTCTTCTGGTGTTTGTGTGTATATATGCGACCTTCCTAAACTCATAACGCATAACAAAACTGGCAGAATCTTCAATCTTTTCTCGGTTTTTATTATGTAAGTTCACAGACTAAAACTAAAACTGGGGCATGAAGTGAAGGATTGCCGGCTTTTTTTTTTTTTTTTTTTCCTGAGGCTCATCTTTAAAGTGGTATTTACATTTTCACATTCGTTTGAATAAAGAATACTGACACATTGTTCCAAATTAAAATAGGATAAAAGTGGGGCTAATGACAATCTCCATCTAAATTTCATCATCACTGAAACTATTTCCTGTCTCAGGCAGCGAGCACCATCAGCTTTTCTATGTACTTGCCAGGTTTTTGATCTTTTTTACTTTCATATGTAAATATTTACACACATATGCATGTGTTTAAAGCACAGACATAGTTATTCCATATTTTTTATTATTCTAATGCTAGACAATAATTCCTGTGGGCTTCTTAGTGTATGACTTTGCTTTCACTTATTCGCTGACAGATAATTCCCTCTCTTTAAACAAAGGACTTCCATGTCCTTCATATAATTATATTGTTTTCCTCTGTGAATGTAAAACCCTTACAAAATTAGTTTTATATGGAGGATTTTTTTCTTTTATCTTTGCTAAAAGATAAATACATTTTGAAGTAACTTTTTCATGGTTTCCAGTAGAACTGATGGCGCTGATGATTGACATAAGTAATTTCTGTCAACGAAAGTCATCTTCAGAAGATGTAGGCAGTGACTCTCCAGCCAAACATCTATGAAAGCATGTTTTGTACAGTCATAATGCTGAGTGTAATCAGATATTTCTATACTTGCCAATCTGACTATACAAATTTCCAAAATAAATAAACATGCAAACAAAACGTCAGTTTTAATTTACAACTCTTTTACAGTGAGGGTGAGGAAGATGTCACCCATGGAAAGGTCATCTGTATTCCTACATTTGTCATATGTGATTTCACTTTAACCCATGATGCATTTTGACCATTGCTGAAATTGTTGAATTATATTTGAAAGTAGGTGCTAGAATTTCAATGCCTGAGTTCTGTCAAGCTCATGTTCATATCTAATAACCCTTGAAAGTATTTTGAATGTGGAACCTATGGGTGTTGGGTCTTTTTAGCAAAGCCTTTATCATTGGAATTCATGCATTTATAAGGACATTTATTAATCATTTACATTCATGATAAACATTTAGGGTGTCATTTTGAAAATGAGAAAATGAGACAGGAAATCATTTAGAAGGGGAAACTATATACCACTAATAGTTTGTAGAGCCTTGATTACAAACTAACAACTACTTAATTTCAAAATAACAAAAAATTACAGCCCAAAATGCTATTCTTTATAAGAAGGGCAAATTCAGACTTTGAAATCCAAGTAAGTTGAACTCCTTTATTTTCCTTCATTCTCTTTATTCTTTAAAAATGTAGAATCTATAATACTAATCTACCTTAGCACCTACATATATTCACAACACGCATTTATCCTATACATATATGCATATGCACATGCATATATTCATACACACACATACACACACACACACACACACACACACACACACACACACACATATATATATATATATATTAAAAGTTGCTTAAAAGGAAAAATTGCTACAACTAATCAAGACTAAATTTTGGAACATATTATCAAGGTCCATTTTAGAAATATTCATTCTTTTTAACTATATCTACTTAGCTGATGTGAAAGCACATCATAAAGTAAGTGTTGTAGAATGTCCAGTTCAATTGTTTAGCTTTTAAACAGTTTTATTCAGCTTCTGCGTGTTAGAGAGTTCACAAAAAGGCCAATATGTGTAATTTATTAAAAATTATCAGTGCTAATGCAACCGTTAACAGTGTTCATGTTGTATTAATGCTGTTTTTATATACTAAGCCATCATTGCCCTTAGTTCTTTGCAAACTTGAATAATAGGTAAATGAGGCGTTATTATATAAAAACATTATGGAATTTGGTGTTCCATAACTATCACTATTATTATTATTGTGACACTAATCAAATTAAATATCAAACATTCAACTATAAATACTAATTAATGACCATAGGTAGGCAGGTTTTATGTTGTGATATTTTATTGCATTTTTTATAATGAGAAATTTGTATGTGACTGAGACAGTTTATAGTGCGCATACCTCTTTTAAAACAATTTGAAAACATGCATTTACATTTTTCTGAAAAGTTCAGTGGCTTTCATATTGCAGTTATTTACTTGTATACAAAATAACTGTGCAATGTTTTCAAAGGTAAGTTTTCTTCTTTAATAACACTTATGCTCACAGTTCTTTCAGAAACTAATAATAAGAAAAAATAGAAACTATCAACTTTAATTCAGTTGTTTATTTAAAGTGATTATTCCTATAGTATGTGTGCACTCTTGATTTGTTTTCTTACCTTTTATCAAGGTTTGAGCTTCCTCCATAGCATAACAAAAGGAACACATGTTTTGTAGACAACTTTACACACATATCTTCAAAGAAAGATCTTGGGTATGGATGCCCATATTACATACTAATATGGATGTTAGTATTCTGTGTATATTTATTATGTTAAAGGAATCTAAAAACATTCCTGATTGCTGTAGAATTTCCTACCACCAGTAGTCTTTAGCCTTTATGTTACCTGCCTACTTGGATGTGGCCTCTTTTTTTGTTTGTTTTTTTGAGACAGTGTTTCTTGGCAGTTTTGGAGCCCGTCCTGGAACTAGCTCTTGTAGACCAGGCTGGCCTCGAACTCAGAGAGACTCGCCTGTTTCTGCCTCCCAAGTGCTGGGATTAAAGGTGTGCACCACCACCGCCCAGGACTAGGCATGGCCTTTCTCTTATATTATATATATGCCCATGTAAAGCATGCTTCTGACCTCTTTTCTGGCTGCTGGATTTGGTTGCCGTTCCCTGTTCTAGCAGATGATTGTGATCTGTGAGTCTATCCCTAAATAAATAACCTTTTATTATACTCAGTTCTGAGCTAGTGTGGAATTTCTTTTTTAGCATCCTTCTTCACCAGATGATCTACATGGCAAGAGCACATTAAAAAACAGGATGTTTTAAAACATTGGGAGTTTGGTCATCTTTGAATTTCAATTTCTGCATTCTCAAGTATAACTTTGAAGTGACTGCCATAAAAACTTAAGAAAGGAATATAATATTGATATTGAATTAAATCAAACATATTCAAATTATTTTAGTTTATGTAAATAAAGAAGTTTTATACATAATCAGGTAACATATATGTTTTATATATATGATGCATAATGGAATAAAATAAAATTAGATATATTTTTTCTATTACTGTGTTCTTAAAATTACTAATATCTTAGACTTGGAAAGTATCTATCCAATTTATGTACCCTGTGCCACCAAGTCCATGCAATGTATGCACATATTTCTAAGTCTGTGCTCCCTGTGTCTCTCCGTGGAGACAGTGCAACCTATTCACCAGCATAGATGGGGCTCTTCAGAATTCTGCCATTTATTCTGTTAAGAAATTCAGATCAAAACTTTGCTATGACTTATGAAATTAGTCCTATGTCCTTTACCACAAATAAACAGCTTCTGCATTCCTCTAAATACCTCACATAAATGTCAGTTGCATCTTTCTCACATGCAATCCCTACTACTCTTTTAAGTAACATCAGGGAACATCCAGTAGAAGGGACAGAAGGAACTGGAGATGGAGGAGGAGTTTTGTGAAACTCTATCTTCTGGACACAAGATGGCTGTTGCAACAACAAAATCACTGCCATTTTCGTTACCTGCACAAGATTGGACAAGTCATCCTACCATCATGTATGGTGGGGGTGGGCTCATTATTGGTTTTTGAAAAGATTTTTGGACCTAGGAAATGAGTGTCATTTTCTTTCTTGCTATAGCTATGAAAAATTGCTCATGTTTCAGTAAATAATATCCTCCAATCAGGCACATGCAAGCTACTGGTATTAAACTCGGTGAGTGAAAACAGAGATCGCCAACTGAGGGACCTTGAGGGACGAAGGGCTATTCTAGAAGTTAGAGTAAAATAATTCTGTGAAGTAAATTATCAAACTCTGAAAAGTAATACTAATTAGAATCTGTTTTTACTTGCATTAGGTTTCAAGTTAATTTGAAAATTATGTATTTTGTATATTCAATAGTATCTGTCAATTATTATTGACAGATTTTGTTTCAGATAGTTGTTAAATACTGTTTGAGACTTTGTTAAAGAAAGCTGTGTAAATTCTCCTTTGCTGTTTCCTAATATTTTATTAATTAAAAAGAGTGTTTCACTAAGAGAGTAATTTGATATGTTGCCATCATTTTAAACGTTTCTAGTAACTCCTGCAATCATATGTGAATTATGTAATAAAAAATTACTTTATCTTGTGGACCAAGATTAATCAGCTTATTATGAGGAAAAACTTCCATATAATGATATTATTCTTTTTAGTAATGTAGGCGCTGATTTAGTGAAGTCTCGATCAAATATCATCATTTATTCCTCATTTTTACAAAATTCTTCGTAAGAGAATTCTTAGAGGTTGACATTTCCAATGTAATCAATAGTCACAGGTTTTGTAACTAAAAATAATTATTTCATCTACTTCTCAAATTGTCGTTAACTACTAATCAATTAAAATAATAGCTAATTTTTAATCTCTAGGCCAGTGAAGGTTCATTCTTCAATGGTTTCCATTGCTGAGACAGAATTAGATAACTCTATTGCCTCTCCATCACATGGCCTTCAGAAGGCAAGCTATAGTCAGTAGTAGATAATTGTATCTCCTACTGTATTATGACTCTTTCATGTTTATTTTGATTTATTATTTCTGTATTTTATGTATCTAAGGTTTTACCTCCATGAAGATATGTGTATCACATGCATGCAATATACATGAAGTCCTCCAAAAATAATCAGGTCCTTTGAAGTTGGAATTATAAATGGTTGTGAGCCACTCTGTGGGTGCTGAAACTGAACTTGGGTCCTGTGGGAAGAGTAGCATATGGTCTCCACCACTGAGACATCAACTTTCCAGCCTTATGGTGCTTTTTCTTTATTAGTAAAATTTATCCATGAAAGTGTACTTTCCATATATTCCACAAAAGTCAATATTCATAATCTTTATAAATTTTGGTTATATATGAATGATAGATCATGATTCTTCTCTTTGGCTCTTGTTTTATGAAACATTCTTATGTAAATAGCATGCTTGTGTATATGCCAGAATAGTGTGTGTGTGTATGTGTGTGTGTGTGTGTGTGTGTGTGTGCCTGTTTAGGAGTGTACTCTAAGATATTTCCTCTGCTAGATCTGGGCCTCCTACAGAGGAGAATTTTACTCAGTAGTAGCTTATGTGGAAAATGCATTGCTTTCTTTTCTGTAGGAGAATTTCATGAATGCCTAGTAATTGAGTAGAATACGGTATTTTGTTTCCCTTCAGTTTTACTGATTCAGTGTCTGCTTTCAAAATAGTTATTAATGAGTCAATTTGTTCTTCATTGTCACTTGAATCCAAATAACTATATTTATGAAGTATCTTAACTGGCTTGGTATATATCTTGAGGTAGAATTGTGTCTTTGAGTTAATTCACTAAACATACTAATACAAAAATGTTATTGAATATTTGGCTAAGAATATTAATTATTACCCCCAAGATACATTGTGTGTCATGTGATATATTATGCAATATTTAAATATGCTTTCTGAGAACATTATAAAGGTCACATTTTTATCTCTTATCAAATTTTTCTGAAAACCATGATATTTGCTTTATAAATAATAAATAATTTTAATTTTTAATAAACTATAATCTAAACATATTTGTATGAATAAAATTATAATTTTAAATACACCATACTTGTAACAATTGTAATAAGCTGTGCAAGATGGTTTCTAGGAAGATAAATCCACATTAAACTGAAGCATCATAAAAAATGCATAGGAAAATGCAATAGGAAGAACCAATTACTCTGGATTAAAAAAATTACATGGGCTAGAAAAGAACAAAGATACATCAAATCCCCATATTATATCACCTTAATTGTGATAAGCTCTAAGACGATGATTGATCAATCTTATTGTTCATTGTTTACTGTAAAATAGAGGTCTAAATTTTTTACAACATTTTATCTTCTCAGTTAGTATCTGACATTTGATTCATGAGTAAGTCTGTATTTACAAAATAAATATTGTGTATTGCCCATACACAGTTTTGTTCCAGGCTAGGTTCCTGAGATGTTAATTATGCAAAGTTGGGAAATACTTTATTTCTATGCATGTGGATACACACACACATACTAGAAACAACTGCACATGATTCCCAAGCACAGCCACAACTACACATTTTACTGATAAGAAAAGATTGCTTGATATTTTTAGAGAGATATAGGGCAGTATATATTTTTTTAATTAACCTTGCTTTTTGCAGTTGATAATAATAGTGAAAACTATTATTTATTAATGAGTATCAAATATTTCTCAATAATTTGACAGTCATCCATTCATTTGACAATCTTGCAATAATTATTTATCTTTGTTTGGTTTTATTATGGTCCTTTTGCACTAACTAAACATATGACAACATAGAGAAAAATAACAATTTCAAATGTATAGTAAATGGTCCTGAAGGATCTTATGCAAAAAATTTGTGGATTCCTATATTTAGTTCCCTTAAGCATATTCTAGGAGTAAAAATTCAGGATGACAATATTTACATATGTTTATGTATTTTTACATTTTTCAATAGTTTTCTAAATATATTTTTCCACTAATGAAGAATAGAAGAATAACTGAATACTTTTTCCAGTGATATAAAAATATAATATGCTCTCGAACTCAGATCCCTCTGACACTGTAATATGTCTTATCTATTTATTAAAATATTTCGATTCTAGGATATATTAACAGTTTGGCAGTTCTTTCAGCTAGAGAATAGACTGTTATGGTAGATGAAATACAGTAATACTGCAATTATTCACTCATTACTCACAATTAATAAAATTTTAGGCTTTTGAAATCTCAATCAAGCTTGCAACTTCATTCTTCACAGCAATATAAAAAAATCCAAATTTATGTGGAAACACAAAGGACTCTTATAACCAAAGCAATGCAGAGCAAGAAGATGGCTTCTGAACTATTATTATCTCTGCTTTCCAGTTAAAACAAAAAACCATAGTACTAAAAACAAAATAGTACACTGGCACAGAGACCGACCCATAAATAAATGGAACCCAGATATAAACTCATGCAACTACAACCATTGCATTTTTGACAAAGCTGCCTAAAACATACTTGAGAAAAAGCCATATAGTTAAAAAATTGCTACTGAAAAAAAGTGGTTATCTACATATAGGAAAAAGAAACTAGATCTTTCTCTCTAACTGTTCACAAAATACAACTCTAAGAGGACCATGGATCTCAACAGGAAGTCTAAAACTCTGAAGTGCTAGATTAATACTAGTGAATATATTATGAGATGTAAGCATGGGTAAGGATTTTCTAAATAGGAAATATGTCCAACAATTCATAAATGCAACTGTCTGAAGTTTAGTAGAGTGAAGTTAATTTGTGTCACGTGAATAAGTTAACCTAAAATAGGATAAATTATTTGCCTCCTATATACTTGACAGAAGATTAATATCTAGAATATACAAATAGTTAAAATACTAGACATGAAAAAAACAACTCAGTAAAATACTGGGATAAGGAATTGAACTGAGTATTCTTAAAACAAGAAATACTAATGAGTAATTAACTCCAAAAACTGTACAGGACCCTTTACCACCAGAAAAATACAAGTTAAGACTACTTTTATATTCCAACTTACCCTAGTCGGAATAGGGATTATTAAAAATGAAAGTAAAATAAAATGACAGGAGATGTTGGAAAGCTTGCGTGAAAATGGAAATACTATTGATGAGAGTTCGGGTAAAGACAACCACTTCGGAATTCGGAAATCAGTGAAGAAGTTTCTAAAAACGCAATTGGAAATAGAACTATCCTTCATTTTATTCGGACAAATGACTCCTGTTATACAGACCTGTAAGAGCCCATGTCCCATGTGATACTTGTTTATACATGCTCACCGATGCTGTATCTGCAATAGCTAAGGAAAAGAATCCTGCGAGATGTCCATCAGTAGATGCCTGGACAATAAAATAGGAGTACATAAACATGATGGATTCCAATTCAAGTGCAAAAACAGGAATCTGGACAGATGGTTCAGAAATTAAGAGCACTTTTTGCTCTCAGAGTGGACTTTAGTTTGCTTCCAAATGCTGACATGGTAGCTTCCAATCCCCTGCGATTTCATAGGAACACAGACACATACATATGAAAAGAAATAAATTTAAGATGAAAATTTAAATTATTAAAATTAAGATTTTGAAGTTTACTAACTTTAATAAATGATAAATATTTAAAGCATTTAACCTGATTTAAATATTTCATGCTTCTAATAAACAGCATTTTTTGTTGATTAAATTTTTTCATTTACTATACATCCTGATCGCAGATTCTCCTCCCCCTCCCCCCATTCCCTCCTCTCATCATTCCTCTGCCTAGGAAAACTCCTAGGAATCCACAAGGATTTTCCATCTAAGACTTCTAGCAATAGTGGAGAGGGTGCCTGAACTGGCTACCTTCGGCAATCAGATTGCTGACTGCTGTAACTGTCAAAGGAGAGCCTTCATCCAGCAACAGATGGAAGCAGATGCAGTGATCCACAGCAGAGCACTGGGCTTAGCTCAGGGAGTCCAGTTGTTAAGAAGGATTCTACAAGCCTAGTGGGGGGTCAAGCTTATGAAGGGGAACCCACAAAGACAGTTGACCTGAACTCCTGAGAGCTCACTGAATCTGGACAGACAGCTAGGGAGCATGCATAGGACTGACCTAGGACCTTTGCATGTGAGTGACAGTTACGTAGCTCGGTCTGTTTGTGGGATACCTGGTAATGTGATTAGGACCTGTATCTGGGCATGAGCTGGCTATTGGGAACCTTTTCCCCATAGTGGATTGTCCAGCCTAGCTTTGATGCAGGGGGAGGAGCTTGGTCCTGCCTCAACTTAGGTGCTGTGTTTTGTTGACAATCATGGGAGGCCTGCCCTTTTCTGAAGGGAAACACGAGTGGATTGGTTCTGAGTAGGCAGAGGAATGATGAGAGGAGGGAATGGGGGGGGGGGGAGAATCTGCGATCAGGATGTATAGTAAATGAAAAAATTTAATCAACAAAAAATCCTGTTTATTATAAGCATGAAATATTTAAATCAGGTTAAATGCTTTAAATATTTATCATTTATGTAAACTTCAAAATCTTTTGCTTTCTAATGTTTACTTTCTCTCTCATTCTCTCTCTCTCTCTCTCTCCCCGTGTGTGTGTGTGTGTGTGTGTGTGTTTGTAAGCACCTATGCTTCGATGCCCAGGGTCTATTTTTACCTTCCTCCTTGTTTTGGCAAAGTCTTTCATATTTCTTCCTGCAATGTTTATTTTACACTTTCGCTGGCTCGTAAGTGTCGTGATGATTGTTAGCCTTCTGCTTTCTCTTTCTGTAGCAGTGTGGGATTACAGATGTGTGCCACCATCAGCTGGCTTTGGACTACAACTCTAGGGACTGGATTTAGTCATTAAGGTTGTGTAGTTAGTCCTTTTATCCACTGATCCAATTTCCTGACACTCTTTCCTTTTTAAAGAATATGGAGTACATTATTGTTACATATAGTTAGGATTTTGTTTTAACCAGAACCTCTTTGTCCTATCTTATTGTAATTTGCACCTGTTGGTCAGTCTCTCTCCATTTCTTTAATTCTGTCATTTGTTATGAAGCACTTTGTAGGCATCAACAGAAGAGCTTATAACTTTTTCTTAGATTCTAAATGAATGGACTTGCATAGTGTTAGTCTTTCTTTCTTGCTTATTTTACTTAATCTTTAATTCCATTAATGAAGCTGCAAATGGCAGGCTTCCATATTTAGTTATCGTGTTCTGTCACATATAAATACTATATTTCCTTTAGCATTGGTTGATAAGTATTCATGTTGGCTGCATTGTGTGACTAATGTGAAGTGTTGCACTGAGCATGCTGACAGCAGCATGCCTCTTCAACATACTGATCCAGTCTGCCTGTATATTAATGGCAAGTGATAGGACTCTTAGGACATTTATTAGCCCAGGTGTAAGGCTAACGAAACTCCATAGTGTGTTTCCTACAGACCGCACTAATTTCCATCCCAAGAGATGGTGTTAAAAGTTTCTTTTGTATGCACACTCTCAGGGCAAGTGTGTGTGTGTGTGTGTGTGTGTGTGTGTGCGTGTGTATACAATATATGTAATTCTTATGAGGGAGGTGATATAATATTACATTGTGGTTTTCGTTGGAATGATCTGATGATCAGGAATGGTAGCATTTTTATCACCTGTTTGTGTTTATTAGCATGCAAGATAATAGAACACTTTCAGGTTATATTCATATACATTAAACCACCTTCTACCATGCGGGATAATGCAATAACCTTTCTAAACTTACATGTAAAATATTAAGAAAAATTTTCTTCTTTCTTACATCAGCATTCTCACATTCAAATATAAAGAATTATATCTCTCCCATAGCATAATTGTAAATATGATATGGTATGGTATTTTGCCAAACATATAATTAGGATCATAACTTAATAAGTGACAATTATCCCACATTAGTTCCTACTTCCTCATCTGTTTCTTCCATAAACATAAAAACACATATGCTATATTCAAAAATACTTTCACAGGTTGTTAGTGTTTTCACAAGTTAGATGTATTTTTTTACATTTTCTTTCAGAAAAACATAGTTTCTTAAACTTTCACTGAACTATATCTGATTTTTCTTTGACTTACCACTGTTCACATTACTAGGTTGTAATTTGCAATAGTTTATTATTTCTCAAAACAATTTAAATCAATAGCAATGCCTGTCCTCTCATAGCATCCTATGTCCCTCACTGTCATCAATTATTCATTGTATATAATTTAACTTAATGCAACCCTAACTGTATAAGCCAGGGGTTATTGCCCAAATCACAGCAAAAAATATTATACTAAAAGTTATTAACTAAAAGGTCATACAGCTAGGACATAGCTTGTATCTGTCTCCAAACTCTGTAATTTTTTCATTATTCTTTTCTAATTTTTTTCCTTTGGTTCAACCAAATTTAAATACTGCAATAAGGTTGAAACTTTAGAGTAGGTTGAGTATTACTTGAGACCCCTCCTCCAAATTTGACACTTTGAACATATGAATGTATTCTTACTTGAAAACAGAATCAATATAGAGAAACCGAAATATATGTAATTCCTCCCTAAACATACAAACAAACTAAAACTCTTATGTTTGCTAGTTTTATGTAAATTTGTTAGAAAGTAGAGTCGTTGAAGAGGAGGAAGCCTCAGCTGGGAAATGCCTCTGGAAGATCTGACTGTAAGCAAGCCTATAGGGCATTGCCATTATTAGTGCTTGATTGGGGGACAGCCAAGTCCACTGTTGACAGGGTAATCCCTGAGCTAGTGGTCCTGGGTTCTTTAAAAGGGCAGGTTGAGCAAGTCATGATGTAAAAGGTAGTTACCAATACCCTTCCAGGGTTTTTGGATCAGTTCCTGCCTCCAGATTCCTGCCTTGTTTGAGTTCCTGTTCTGACTTCCTTCAGTGATAGAAAAGTCAGACAATTTAACCCTTTTCTTCCCAAGTTACCTTTGGTAGTGGTGTTTCAACACAGCAATACTAAGCCTGACTAGTACAACTAAGAAAAATAAAGCAAACTTAGAATTCTCTTATGCAACCTGTAGTTCTTAAGTTAGAATAATCCTTTAAATGCCAAGTAACATTTAAACACCCCATAACATCTTGAAAAAACAGTATTATCTTTTAAAAATTAGAATAACTCTATTCCATTTGATAGTAAAATGTCTATTTGAGTAAATGATAACAAGAAATAGCATCTATAAACAACTCAAAACCTGCATTAGCTTATAATATAAAGCATCAGGGGTCCTTCCAAGAAAAGGAATTTAGTCTATATCCGTGTAGAGCTCAGAAAAAGAAAGTGGTTAGATCTCTATAACTATATCTTTCTTCATCGGTATAAACTTTATCTGTCTGGTCATTGGTGACTTTCTTAGTGTTCTGGTCATTACTGCATTTAACTTCACAAAATCCTTCTCAAGTGAGTTTTGTGATTACCATTAATTTACCAATTTATGGAAGAAAACTGAAGCATCTGTAAGGAGAGTTCCTTTACTCAGGGTCACAGGTTCGAATAATATTTAAATTAAGCCTTCTGTCATGTTGGGCACTCACAGAAGTTATTATAACATACATAGTGATATAATGTAGTTTGATGTCCACAGGATCAACCTGTGGAAGGATTTCAGCTTATGTAGTTTAAGGTGAAGAAATGTGTAACTAGAAAAATGAACAAGTAACAGAAGGACGAAAACCAACTGATAAATGGTACCAAAACAGCTATTCCTATAGGCCATGAAGGCTCAGTTCTGCTGGCTATAATCTGTAATCAAAGTCAAACTGACACAATCTTCTCAGACCAATGAGCAAGGAGCTGGCATATTGAAACTTCAGTTTCTCACACATTTTAGAGGGTCTGTTTTGGGAGGTAGTTAAACAATATCGTTGCTGATTGTCACAGAGACTATAAACAGTAGATGTCATGTAGCAGCCAAAAAAAAAAAAAAAAAAAAAAAAAAGAAGCCAGAACCTTACCAGTAAGCCACAGCCTCTTGACAATACCCAGATTAATAGAAATGGATTAATTTAATATGTAAGAGCTAGCTAGAAATATGCCTGAGCCATCAGCCAAACAGTGCTGTATTTAATATAGTTTTGTGTGGTAATTCGTGTCTGGGTGGCCAGGAAATGGAAAAAGTGATTTCATAATGGTGCCCAGTGTTTAAAAATGTACATTCACATAAAGCCTAAGAAAGTTTAAAGAAGGGTTTCTAGATGCACAAAATAGGAGTCAACTGGAGCTTCTTGGTAGCTGCATATTTTCAAATTGGCTCTGCATGCTGGCTGTGAGCAGAGGTACAGTTCCTTTAAGAGACAGCTTCCTGGTCCAAACCGGTAGCACAAATTGTTCTGGTTCTTTCCAGAAAGTCCTGCTACAGAGCACTTGAACGGGCCTTTTGGGCAGTGTGCTGAGAGTTACTTGGTGGCAGTATGGGGTAACTGCTTTTCAGAGTTGGGGTAGTAAACTTAGTTCCCAGAGCTGGTGGTAAACAGACCTCTGTCATGTTGGAAAGCCAAGCAAGGTAGAAGCAACAGGCAAAGCAATCCTGGTCCTAGCCATGCCCACTTCAGTTTAAATCGGTGATCAAAAAATTACAGATATTCAGTAAAGAGATTCAGACAAAAATAAACATCTAAAGGGATCATAGTGTGTTTAAAAATGTAGGTAGGCTTAAGGAAAAAAAGATAATGGGTATAGGCAGTTCTAAAAAGAAATAATTTTAAAAAAATAAAACAAAGCCTTTAAAGAGACATTAAAAGTAATATTTTAAAATCCACATAATGATGGAAAATACACAGAGAGTCTGGTTTATGTGTTTCTTTGAATTATTTTTTAACCTATAATGAGCTAACTGCAAAGAGATATTTGATTGTGGGGGCTGCTAAGCTAAACCAACATAAAGGTATCTTGACCTCAAATTTTGAGTCTAAGAATAAGTTACTTTGGAGAAGAAGTTCTGCTTCTGTTATTCAGATATCATTGAATTATCTAATCATACAGTGGCTGAGAAATAATTTTTATAAAAAAGCTAGAGTAATAATTATCAATCAAACAGTCAAATGCTATCTTGAAAGACCCCTGTAGCCACAGGTTGATTCATTGTGTGTGTGTGTGTGTGTGTGTGTGTGTGTGTGTGTGCGTGTGTGTGTCTGTATCTCTATGTGTGTACCTGCTAACAGTTGCATTTATTCATATGCACTCCTTGCATGAAGTGTCAGAAATTGGCATCAGATCCCCTTCAACTTAACTTAAAGTGAGCTCTGAGCCACTTGGCAGGTTTTGAGAACCAAACCTAGGTCCTGGACCTAAGAAGTAAGTAACTCTTAACTCCAGAATCATCTCTCCAGCCTCATCTTTAAATACTTCTTTTGGCTTTATTTAGAAGAACTAAAGTGTCTTCTAATTTATAAATATTTTAAGCATGGGGGGAAATGTTGTTCTTATCCCATTCTTTCTTTTTTTAAAAGATTCAGGTGCCAAAGTTAGAATTATCTCAGCGAAAACAAAAACAAACAATTTTATACAAACAATATGACTTGTTCTGATGGAGGAGAATTATCTGTCTATGTTACTTTCATTGGTTAATTAATAAAGAAAACTGCCTTGGCCCTTTAAGAGAACAGAAAATTAGGTAGGTGGAGTAGACAGAACAGAATGCTGGGTAGCAGGAGTGGGGAGAGGCTTCAGGCAGTTGCCATATGCAGTCTCCATGCTTCTCCTCTCCGAGATGGACACAGGTTAAGATCTCTCCTGGTAAGCCACACCTCATGGTGCTACACAGATTACTAAATATGGGTTAAAGGAAGATGTGAGAATTAGCCAATAAGAGGCTGAAACTATGGGCCAGGCAGTGTTTTAAAAGAATACAGTTTCTGTGTAATTATTTCGGATGTAAAGCTAGCCGGCGGCCGGGTGGCAGGACGCAGCCCCTCCGCTTCCTTCTACATTGTTCTTCACAAGAGAATATGCTGTCTTACATCCTTCCTAAAGAGCAATGTTTGACAAATCAAGAAGAGAATGGCCCTCTAACATTTATATAATATATTATAATCAGTCCTATAACTTTCACAGGTATTGTAGGGAAGGTCTATGGCATCAACCTGTATGAAGAGAATTGCATAATAAAGAAAGGAGTCTATTTGATTTTCCTTTTAAGGAGAGAGCCCTATCTGTTTTTCAATGATGTTAGTTTCATGCTTACACTACCACAGTGCATGGACAAGGACAGTGACCTCAGATTGCACAGTCTCCATTTTCTGCTATAACTGATATCATAGTATTTCACAAGGGTGAGAGGAAATAAAGGAAAAAGATAATATTTGTGTGACCTTCTACAAGAAGAGACAAGTTCATCCAGGGCATTATAAATTCATAACTAATTAAAGGTTAAACACCAGTTGCCAATTAGTATGAAAGATAATTGTTCTTCTTTGGCAACCACACGATGTGCACCTTTTGGGAAGAAAGAAGGAATACTGTCTTATTATTGGTATATGGAATCACTAACTCAAGAGCCTGCAGCTGTGACTTTAAAGAAATATTTCACTGGAGTCCACAATTGAGGGAAACATTTCTCTGTTGTTAAGGATGAGCTGATGCATTTTGATGACTATTTGTATGCAATGGTTGATATTAAAGTTTAGGATACTTTACAATTGAAAATGAAACTCTCCAGTTGGTGTAACCCCCCCCCCCCAAATTTCCATTACAAAGAGAGTTTTTGCCTTAACTTCAGTTTTCACTAAAAGTGCACAGCCTGTGGCACAATATGATGCAGATATTACAGTTGGGTGCACAGGAGATACTTGATACCCAGTAAAAGAGTTTTAATAATGACAGTTGCATTCTGAATTTGGAAGAAAATATAACAAAATGGCAAAACATGGAATATGTTCACTGATATCCTTGCGATGGGGAGGAGTACTGAATGCTATGTTAATCATCTTTGGGAATATACAGCTCTATTCCAGGGCAAAGTTAAAGCATTATGCAAGTAAAACCAATGGAAATGCCGGTTGCCATTAACTGTTATTTTGCAAATGGAGGCACAATTGAGGCTGAAGAGCTCAGTTTTCCGTGTTGTGATCCCATTCTGTTTTCTACGTTTCATTGGTTTCTATGATTTTGTGTTCTTTATTACACACTCAGGAAGTGTTTGACAATTATTAATTTACTTCCACTCTTATTTATAAACCTTAATTATTAGTATCTATAGAGGACTGGACACACTTGTTACTCTCATTAATTCAATTTAGTACACTGTTTTACAAGCTAGGATATGGATCACATATCCCAATGTTCTTCTGTGTGGCTTTGGATGTTATCTCAGCTCTCTTTGCCTCTGCCTCAATTTTCTTTTATTGCCGACAGAAAGTGAATGAGAACACCTAGCTTTGGTGTTGCTATAAAGAATAAAATGAGTAAAATATGCAAAAATACTTGACAAAAATGAGAATATACTATCTGTGGGTGACAATCTTTAGTTAGCATACTCTCTGGTAAGATAGGAAAGGTGCTTTGTGTATGCAAGCAGGACCTGAAAATCAGAACATTGTGACCAGTCCTGACAATGTTGACATGCTTGCTAAAGAAAACTTTAAAGGACTAAAAAAAAAAAGCCAATTGTTCCCTTGTTTGGTGAAAGGGATAGTATCTATATTTAAACCATTGCCACAGTTAACAGGTGACAAACTATTTCTAAAAAAATATTAATTGTCTCAAACTTTAGTAGATTAAAGTAAAACTACTTGGCCATTAGGTTAACAAAATAAAGAAGAGAAATAAAAAACACAGTTTCAATCTTTGATAGCTAGTGATGGCTATGCCCTGCAAAGTGCCAGGAACTGTGGTACAGGTCACCTTGCTGAACTCACTGACTTTTCCCTGTTGTCCTGTTAAATGGAATTCCCAACAGAAATACAAAGGACATCTGAGAAAAACATTGGTAACATGTGGCCTTCCACCAGAAGAGATAAAACTATTTCTTGCTATAATAAATTCATAATTAATTAATTGGGAAAGTATCCCCAAAATCTTCAGTTAATATTTATGTTCTTACACTGAGCATTATACTGGACTAGATTGAAAACTATCAGGAAAGAATTCACATGGAAACAAAACTGGGAAAGCAGAAACAATGTCAGCAAGATACACAGTGCTTTTTTTGTCAAAATGATAGTTCATATTTGTAGTGATAAGGTCACTAGTTAGTTCTCAGGAATTAGTCCCAAATTAATCACACAGAAGCTGTATTATTTAAATCACTGCTTGGCCCCTTAGCTCTAGCTTCTTATTGGCTAAGTCTTACATATTAATTTAACCCATTTCTATTAATCTATGTGTCACCACAAGGCTGTGGCTTACGAGATAAAGTTCTGGATTCCATCTCTGGCAGGGCTACTGGCTTCTCTCTGACTCTGCCTCCTTTCTCCCAGCATTCAGTTCCATCTTTCTCACTTATCTAAGTTCTTCCCTGCTATAGGTCCAAAGTAGTTTCTTTTTTTTAATATTTTCTTTTATTTTTTTATATTTAAAAATTTCCATCTCCTCCTCCTCCCCCTTCCCTCCCCTCCTCCTCCCCTTCCCTCCCCTTCTCCCTCCCCTCCTCCTCCCCCTTCCCTCCCCTCCCCTCCACCCATACCTCCCCTCCCTCCCTCTCCAGGCCAAGGAGCCATCAGGGTTCCCTACTCTATGTTGAGACCAAGGTCCTCCCAACTCCCCCCAGGTCCAGGAAGAAAATAGTTTCTTGATTCATTAGTGGGAATCACAGTATAAAGAGTATACATACGCATTTATGGTATACACAGTATAAACATCACATATTGTTACTATAGAAATGACCTGAAGTTGAAGGGCATAAATCAAATTTAGCAAAAAAGCAGATGTTTCTTATTAACTTTAAACTTAGCAGAATATATATATATATATATATATATATATATATATATATATATATCACATAGAAATTATAATGAGGCATATGAAAATTAAAATATTTATGATCCAATTCTCAATTAATACCAACTAAATAGAGTTCTTACTGAGTATGAGTTTATTGAATTTTATTTACAACACAGTTTAGACATAGTCATGGAATTTACATTCTTAGAAAGTGTTAGCCTAATCATTGAAAGGTGAACTTCCTCATTACCTTTTATTATTTTTGATTATTATAGCAACTTTAGCCCTTTCTTCACCTAATGGAAATATAAAGCATCAAAGCAATGTTAAAATATTTATAATTAAATATGTATTTGAAAAGATATATAAATGACTACACTAATTTAATTTTTGTAGTTAAAGCGATTAATATATTAAAGATATTTATTTTTAAGGCTAGATTTTTATCTTTTGTTGTGTGTATATCGTATATCGTCTCTGTTTATGTTTGTAAAAGGGAATACAGGTTCCACTAAGGCAAGAAGTGGGCTATGGATCTCTTGGAGTTGGAGTTGCATATAGTCGGTTTTGAGGGGGCCCATCTGGGTACAAGGAACTCGGGTACTGGAAAAGCAAGTGTTTTTAACAACTGAGCCTTATCTTTAGCCCAATGGGCTATTTCTAGTTAAATTTACAGTTGCATAGATTTACACCTTAATTTTAGTTTATTGCTCACAAACATTACAAAAATATGTATGTTCTTGACCAGGAGGATGACTAGGTGAGTAGAGTAATTGCAAGACTGAGTTCAGATCCCCTTACACCACATAACGACAGAGGGAGTAGACATGGAAATACAGGCGTGGTCCTCTGCTTCTAGAGTAACATAAGCATCACAGAGAGAGAAACACAGAAAGCTTGCAAGCCAGGAAGTCCAGCATATGCAGTGGTGAAAGAGAGTTCCAAAACCACAGATTACCCTCTGAAATCGATGTGTGCCATAGCACAGATGTATCCACACTCACACAGAAACAAGCAGACACTTAAATCACACAGATATTTTTTTAAAAAAATATTTAATGTATTTTAAAGTTGTCGTTAAAGTCAATAAAAATTACAAACCAAAAAGCTATTAATTTGATCTCTGTCATATACTTCTCAGATGTATTTGTTTAAGTTTTCATATTTCATTGTTAAATAATATCAAATGCCTCCCGTTAATACAACAGAATAAAGCATGACATTATTTCCTTTCACTTCTTGTAGTTTGATGTTGTAGAGATCTGGTCTTAGATGTAAGTGTTACAGGCTCAACTCTAGTAGGATGGTTGCGTGATTTTCAAAGATTTTACTAAGCTAGTTTTCATAAAATAATGGTAATAATTGCACCTTACCCCTAGAATTGTAAGAACTAACAACGCATAGTTAGTATCTCTTACCTACTGCTATTTCCTATGTGTCTTGTCACTTTTGACCCCAGAATGCTTTAGAAGTGGTCTTATCTGTAGTCTGTAACACTGCACAATTGGCTGGGTGTTCTGATAGTACAGGAGACATTTGGTTCTAAAAACCTGGACCGTGAGACCCAAACAGTGCTGGAGTTGACCTTGATTTGCCTTGGATGGTGGCCACCCAAGTCTGCTCCACAGTTTTCCAAAGTCTCCCCTGAACAAATGGAAAGGAATTGCTCAGTTCTTTTCTTCATCCCACCCTCATACAGACACATTTTTCCTTTCTGTTTTATAGATGCAAAGGTTCTAGCATAAAATAAAAGAAAGTTTTCCTGAAAGTAGGTAGATAGTTTAGAAACTTTTTTTTTTCAACTTGGGCTTCAACTCTGAAGTATATTTAGAAGAAATATAAATCCTTTCTAACCCCATTCAGTCAGTTGCTTACATTGTAGGTTGCAAGATTTCAAATGGCACTCTATATTTATTGAGCTCAGTCAGGCAAATGTCTATTAAAACCTCACCGAGCAACTTAGAAACTATTAAAAACCCTCTCCAAAGGGACGTCACTGTTATAATCAGTCAATAAATTAACTACTGGGTTAGGCAGGATGGAGACTCATCTGTCTTTCTGAATGCTGTTAATGAAGCCTACATTTCTGTATGTTAGTTGCCGTGAAACTGCCCGTGACACATGTTTCTTGGTGACTATGCCTCATGTCTAGGCATTAAGTGTCTCGTAGTTCATTAGAACATTGATGGTGCGGAATTATCTCACAAAGGTTGTCACCAAATGGAAATGTAGAGAACAATCATTATAGTTGGAAATTTTCATTAGAGGCTCATATTATCGGGGCATGCTATGTGACTGCTCTTACACAAATTGAAGAGGCTTCAGCGACAAACGTATGGACTGACTGCGTACAGAATTCCCTGTTCATAGATTGTAAGCAGGAATATTTTGTGATCTCTCTCTCTGTCTCTGTCTCTCTCTGTCTCTCTCTGTCTCTCTCTGTCTCTCTCTCTCTCTCTCTCTCTCCCTGTTGCTTTTATTATTTCACACCATATGTTCCAAAGGCATTTTTTTACCCAGGGCATCCAATTGTTCAGCCCAATTATTGTTGTGAGTCCTTCTAACACTACAAGTTAGAAGTCTATTTGTGATCAATTACACAAGTATTGTCTTTAGTATCTATACTGTATATTGGACCAAACAACAAAAATCTCAAAATTATCTACAAATGTCACATTATATGGATGTTGTTTAAAGTTAAGAAGAGATACATCAGTTATATTCCTTTAATTAATCATAATGGTGGTGTTAATAATGAACATAAGAAAACCATGACATAATGAAATTAGATTTCACATGTGAACCTAGAACATAGCCCCTCCCCTTGCTTAAATAACAGTAAAACTACTTAGTGTCTTTAACTTTGAGCACTGTGTAAACCTGTCAGATATAAAGACATCGTTAGACAGAGAGGTGAGGAGATGAGATCTAAGGAGGTGAGGGGTATTAGACATAAAAGTAGAAGGGGGAGTAATTAGATTTAGAAAGACCTCAGCAGGGAGAGGGTGGGAAATGAGGTCAGGTGAGGCAGGCAGAATAGGATAACTAATACTAAAGATATAGAAAACAAAGCATATAAATTCTATAATTAGTATCAACTTCTGTTTTCCAAGCACACACAGACACACTTTAACACACACACACACACACACACACATACACACACACACATACACACATACACACACACACCCCATATTATTTAAATATATCAACATGATAAAAAGATTCAGTATAAAGTTTTGTCCACCTCCATAAAGTCACATTGTCATTAATAATGCAATGGAAGAAATAGAAGCATAGCTGAGCATGTGATGATAATATGTAATACATCAAGAATGATGGTAAGTAATTAATGAAAATTTTGAATGGAGGTACCTTCCACAAGTGGACAGTGTTCCTTTTAGAAGGTTTCAGTTCTCAAATGAAAAATCTCACTGTTAGTTGTAGGACACCTGCCTCAGAGTTGTTGGTCCACAAAGCCATAAGAGCCTCAAAAATAATAATAATAAAAAAAGACCCTTGACAATGTTCATAATTTCCAACTAGAACTTGATCATAAGACCCCACTGAGACATCATACACTTTGACCACAGGACACAAAGAAATGAAAGTTGTACTAGCAAGGATGTTTCCTCCTTTCATGGTACCAGGTACTGTACTTCAGGCTGCTGGAGGGAAACTATCACCACTTTTATGTGGCTGGAGATCCTGCAGGATAAAATGACATGCAAGAAAGATGCACACTCAGGTACAAATGCAATATTAGTGTGACCTTGATGAGATTAAGTGTGAATTTAGCACCATTGTGGGATATTGGACATGCACAAGATTATATCTGTCAGCATTCAATCGTGTATCCTGTTTAAAGGTGAGAAGTTAAGGCATTTAACTCTTAAGAAACAGTTAACGAATTCTGGGGAAGGTGGTGCATTTGTTTTGGAAGTGTATCCACTGGAAAGTTGCCAATTGTCCTGTCTATTTATACTCAGACATATGCACTCAACTCCATTTAAACTCAGTGGGTTATAAGGAGGTAGAAGATAGTAAGATTAAAAATGTGTTGAGAAGAATGGTTTCAGTGAGAGGGGGATAAGATGAGAGAAAGTAACAAATTTTAAATACAAATAAAATTCATTATATACACACAGGAAAACCATTGAGGAAAAAAATAAAAATTGAAAATGTTTAGGAAAATAAAAAAAAAATTATGATTAGAACATGGTTTTATTGATTGACTTAAATCTACAGGACACTTTGCAGAGCAAGCTAACATAGATCTAAGATAAGATGAAAATGGATATATTGTCCATGAGTTAGAGTATTTAACGTAGTTTGAATTTTCCTTAGGACAGTTGATGGAGGACTCTCAATGGTTAATAAAGAAACTGCCTTGGCTTTTTGATAGGGCAGGATTTAGATAGGTGGAGTAGACAGAACAGAATGCTGGGAAGAAGGGAAGTAAGGCAGATGCCTCAAGCAGTCGCCATGATTCTCCGACCTGAGACAGATGCCAGCCATGGAGCCAGCCACCAGGTCAGACATGTTAAATCTTTCCCAGTAAGCCACGATCTCATGGCTGGTGGCATACAGATTATTAGATATGGGTTAGAAAAGATGTGAGAGATAGCCAATAAGAGGCTGAAACTAATGGGCCATGCAGTGTTTAAATGAATACAGTTTGTGTGTTGTTATTTCAGGGCATAAGCTAGCCAGGCGGCCGGGAGCCAGGCGGGAACACAGCCTGCCGCTCCCATCACTACACACAGTGATTTATTTATTGAAATCACAATTAAGGTATTGAATGCAAAATTTTTATGAAGTAGCCGAACGGTGGTGGCGCACGCCTTTAATCCCAGCACTCAGGAGGCAGAGGCAGGTGGGTCTCTGTGAGTTCGAGACCAGCCTGGTCTACAAGAGCTAGTTCCAGGACAGGCTCCAAAGCCACAGAGAAACCCTGTCTCGAAAAACCAAAAAAAAAAAAAAATTTTTATGAAGTTAAAATTATATTTTAGTGTCATGTATATAACACTTAAATCAACTTAAAAAGCATAAAAATTTTTGAAATAATTTCAAGTTCTAAACCATATGGTGCTAGTGTTATGGTGTCAAAAATTCATTAAATATTATAGAGTCAAGGAAAGGTCACAAATCCCTATATCTACCTACTTGTTTGCCAACTTACCTGATTCATATACCCAGAATCATGTAATAAGGAAATGAGTGTACAGATATTCCTTCAAAGAATATAGGGTAAAGGCCAGTGCATATCATAATTTCTTAGAGACAGGGTCTCAAACTGTAGTCCTTGTGTGACTTGTAGTAATCAGGTTGCCTGGAACAACTGAGCACTGGGATTACAGGTATATGCCACACCACCCTGCTACTATTTTAGTAAAATATAAATTTATCTATAATGATAAACATTTTATTAGTTTTTCCAGCTTCTATAGTGAGAAACCAAAGAAGGTAAACCAATAATAAGAACTATCTGAAAACATATTTAGAGAGGTTCCAGGATAAAACATAGTCATATAAAATATCAAATGTTCTCTATGTTTGTGTAGTAGCAGTAGAAAATTAAAATTTCACAGATGCTGTTTATTAAATAATTAAAGAATTAGGAGGAAATTTCCTTACAAAAACATACAAGATCTCTCTATTGGAAAAAGCAAAATATTCTTGATAATAAGCATTAAACAAAATTTATACTGCTGTACTACTTTCTTGAACTGGAAAACTCAATATTATTAACATGTCAAAAGTGCAGGTAATGAAATGGAAACATACATACAGTGAGAAGATTCTACACATAGGAGAAAATGTCAAAACAAAGCCCTACAATTTTTACAATTAATATAACTGGATGTGAAAAATCAAAGGAAAAATAGATAATTTCTAGAAACCTTAACTATTCAAAATGATCTTGAAATAAACAAAATTGGAAGATTTATAGGGGCAGACTTAGGCCAACTTCTGTAGCTGCAATAATCAGGATAACAGAATGCTAACACGATGTCTAGCAAATATATCAACGTCACCGAGTAAAGAATACAAATTAGTAATTCTGTATCACTTCTGTCAAGGACAACAAACAAAAAATGTGGACAAGTGTCTATACAACAAATTGTCACAGAACTACACATTTTTAAGAAACTTTCATGCAACTACCATGATATAAGATAGCTTAGTTATTTATATAAATGGATCTAGACAGCTAACCTAAAGTTTAATACCACTGAAAGGATAGATTTGGAAGTAAATGCATGACATGTGAAATTCAGTTTTTTAGGTTGTATATTACTACCAAACAATTATGGGTTCTTATAACACTTCAAGTATTTCTCATAGAAAGATTCTTTTAGGAATATAAATCAGCATTTTTTCTGTCCTTAATGATACTATGAAAAAACAAAGGTATAAAAATAAAGAAGAGTTAAAATATTAAATATTACCCATGTTGAAGAATCCAGAATATCAGAAGCAGAAAACAAACCAAATCATATATTTTGCTTTCTGAGTATCATATACCTTTAAGAATATAGTTGATATAGCCATATATAAATTTACATACATACATACATACATGCCTACACAGATGCTCACACATAAACACACAAACACACACACACACACACAAGAGTGTGGGTATATTGGAGAAATGTCTTATAGCAAGGGTTATTACATAGGGGTGATAACCCTGGGAAATCAATTTTAATAATTTTATCTTTTTATTTAGCAGTAAAAAGTAAGGAAATGTATTGAAAGAACAAACAAATATATCTAACAATATTGAATACAACTATTCCTCAAATCTTTCCTTAATAAAGAAAGTGATAATTCTGTAGTGAAGCGTTACCTGTTTCGTGCTTTTGAAGAGGTATGTTAGTATTTTTCCTCTTTGAACTACAAAGTCTAGAATTAGTAAACCCATCTTATTTTTAACACTTCCAAATAGAATTGTTTCCTCACACAAGGGTCATTAATGGATTTTAATACCTTCAGTTATAAAATACTATCAACAATTAGTTTAATTCTAGGAGAATCAGTCAGGACATTATTCTAATGATTGATCCATGAACTCAATGATCATTTTTATTGTCACTAGCTGGTGGTCTCTAGCCTGAAACTGTACAGATTATGAGATGCAATAAGCAGACAACATCTCTTAGAAAAGATTGACTGGAAATAGTAGATGGAAATTTATTCAGTCTTTCATTAGACCATACCCACTGTGTATAGTGAATATGAAATATCTTTACCAAAGCACAGATTCCAATGACAATATAAAGACTATATACAATTTGACATAAACAGAATAAGCAAAAGGAGATTAAAGTTGGATGTAAAAACATATAAAAATAGTTATAAGTATTATAGGGGAATTTTGACTAGTGTCTAGATTTTAGATGTTGTCAGAAATAATATGCTATTACTGATTTTGGTGCATTAATCCATTCAGGTCTATATAAAAATCTAAACCTAATTTCAGTAGATGAACAATAAAATATTTAGGAGTGAAGTTACATCATTTATTTATGCTTTATTATATTATGAATATTGGACTATCCTTTGAAATTTTTATTGATGCTAATGACTGATGCAACATCATACGGCTGTGGAATGTCTAGGATCTGCTAGACTTATAGGACTCTGTTGTTAAGGATAGGGTAACATTTTCTGGAGGAATGAAAACCGAAGACAAGGCCTCTTTCCCCTTCTCTCACACGCAACAAAAGAGGACCAGCTGCAAACAGCTGCCAGTTCTCATCAGAAAGTGAATATATGAGTACTCTCACATTTTTACAGCCTTGAACACCATACCAAATATTTTCTTTTTCTTTATTAATTTTACCCTGTCTCTAGTAATTTGTAATAGCAGCACAAATGAACTAAGGTTTAGGGCTTAATTGTTATGGTTTTGATACAATGGTATGTCAATATAGGTAAATAGATATATGACAAGAATAACCTGAAGTAATAGTTTAACCGAGGTTTTAGGAAATATGGGTATTTATCAATCTCTTAATTAAAGAATTAATCAGTTGTTTTTTAAATTATACAAATAGTTATTTACCACTAGCTCCAGTGGATCAAGAACATCTCTCCCAACCTTCCTCCCCTCTCGTATCATTTCCCAGGCCATACACCCTGCAATGGTGTATGCCAAGCTGGCCAGGAAAGAAGGTAGGCTAACTGAAGATTTTCATATCTTTCCCCTCCAAATCTAGTCCCTCAGGCTTAGCCCCACTCTGTAGCAGGCCACCTACTGTATCTCCCATCCCTCCCTGCTCCCATCTCCAGTGGAAAACAAAGATCATCTACCCCAGCCTTCCTCATTGTTGCTGATCCAGTTCCCAACTCTAGCAGAATTCCTGAGAAATCATCATCTAAGCTTATCAGAGAATTAAGAATGGCACAAAGCAGGAAGTGCGTTTCAGATCTTCACACTCCTTCCTGTCCTTCAATTCCAATCCCATGATTTACCCGTAGCTGTAGCAGACTATCTACAGTAACCTCGCCACATTCTCTAAACCCATTTCCAGAGGATTACAAAAATCCTGATGGCACAACCTGCTTTGCTTCCTCGGATGAACTCTTAAGTACCACGTCTAGCACATTCGCATTTCTAAATATCAACTCCCAATATCCCTAAACTCCAGTGCTCACTTAAGAGGATCCCTAAATTATTGCTTACTAGGCAACACACAGCCATCACACTCCTCTAAAAATTGGAACCAAGAAACCAAGGAACAAACACCCACCCAACAAATACAAGAACAGATATCAGTACCTATAATTACAATTATCCCAACCCAAGGTGTCTAGATACCAGCATAAAAAACACAATTGCTAACAGCCAGGACAATATATTTCTACTAGAGTCCAGCAAACCTAAACAACCCCAAGAAATGGAACAACCAAAGCACAAGATGAGGACTTTCAAACAGCCTTCATAAATATGATAGGGGTCCTTAAAGAGGAAGTGAACAAATCCCTTAAAGAAATCTATGAAGACACAGACAAGTAGTAGAAAGAAATGATAAAAAACAGTTTACAACCTGAAAGTAGAAATATAATCAAAGAAAACCCATACTGAGGGAAATCTGCAAATGTGAAATTTAGGAACTTGAACCAGCCCGACTCATCAACAGAATACAAGAGATAGAAGAAAGCACCTCAAGCATTGAAAAAATTTTATGTGTTTCCAGGTTCTGGCTATTACAAATAGTGCTGCTATGAACATAGTTGAACAAATGCTTTTGTAGTATGATTGACAAAGAAAAGCATATATTTATCCTCCTGGATATTGGAAGTAGACAAGATCACTGAGCAAAAGTTGGGAGCACGGGGGGTTGGGTTGAGGTTGGGAGGAAGGGGAGATGGAGAGAGAGAAGGGAGAAGGGGAGGATTGGGAAGAGTTTAGAAGAATGGGATGGTTGAGATGGAGGAAGGGTGGATATGGGAGCAGGGAAGAAGATATCTTAATCAAGGGAGCCATTTTTAGGGTTAGCAAGAAACTTGGCTCTAGAGGGGTTCCCAGGTGTACAAGGAGATGTCCCCAGCTAGGTCCTTGGTTAGCAGAAGAGAGGGTGCCCGAACTGGCCTTATCCCATAGCCACACTGATGAATATCTTACATATTACCAATATATATAGAGAGACCCACATTGGAGCACTGGACTGAGCTCGCAAGGTCCAGATGAAGAACAGAAGGAGGGAGAACATGAGCAAGGAAGTCAGGACCGCGAGGGGTGTGTCCACCCACTGAGATGGATGTGACTGATCTAATGGGAGCTCACCAAGGCCAGCTGGACTGGACTGGGACTGAATGTGGCTGACAATGAGGTCTGACTGAGAAGGCAATGACAATGACACTGGGTTTTGATCCTACTGCATGTACCAGCTTTGTGGGAGCCTAGTCTGTTTGGATGCACAGTTTCCTAGACCTGGATGGAAGGGGGAGGACCTTGGACTTCCCACAGGGCAGAGCACCCTGACTGCTTTTAGGACTGGAGAGGGAGGAGAAAGAGTGGGGGGAGTGGGAGGGAAATGAGAGGAGGGGAGGAGGTGGATATTTTAAAAAAATAAATAAATTTAAAAAATGATATGTGAAATCGATATTTCTGTCAAAAACAAGGTCTTTGAGAAAATGCAATGCAATTTTATAATAACTGTCCTGGAGAGTCTATGGATACAAAGGCATACCTAAGCATTAAACAATCAAAAAATTGTTTAAAAGTTTATAGCCAACATGATCCTAAATGGAGGAAACTCAAAGAAGTTCTACTAATATCAGGAAAAAGACAAGGTTGCCCTGTATCTCTCTGCATATTTGATATAGACTTTTAAATCTTTGCTAGATAAATGAAAAAACTGAAAGGTATCAACGGTACACAAATAGGAAGGGAAGAAGTTGAAATATCTTTTTTTCCAGATGGTATAATAATAAACAAGTGGCCCTGGAAATTGAACTTGTAAACTCCTACTGCTGATAAACATGTTCAGCAATGTAACTGATTATCAAATTAACTCAAAAAAAATCAGATGCCTGATATTTTACAAATTACAAACAACCTGAGAAAGAATTTATGGGAAACAAACACCTTCCATAATAGCCTCAAATAATAAAGAAAATCTTGGGGGTAATTCTAAAAAAAGCAAGCAAAAAACCCTTATAGAATAATTATTTTAAAACAATTAAGAAGATATTAGAAGTTGGAAAGATCATCCATGTCCAGGGATTATTAGGATTAATATAGTACAAGTGGCTATTCCACCAAAAACAATGTACAGATGCAATGCAATTGGAATCAAAATTACAACATGATTCTTCATAGACCTGAAGGGACAATAGTCAGCTTCATATGGAAGCACACACACACACACACACACACACACACACACACACAAGAAAGAAGTAAAGAAAAGAAAAACAAGATAACTCAAACAATCCTGAATAATACAAGAACTTTGGGGTGTATCACTATCTCCCATTTCAAGATCTACTACAGAGTTATAATAATAAAAATACCATGGTATTGGAGCCAAACCAGACACATTGATGAATGGAACTAAATAGAAGGCCTAGTCATAAATACATATAGTTATGGATAATTAATACTTTGACAAAATAAACAAGAAATACACACTGGAAAAAGGACAGTAGTTTCAACCAATGGTGCAGGCCAAATTGCATGGATACATGTAGAAAAATCTAAGTAGATCTATACTTATCCCTTTGCTGTACAAAACTAAGCTTAAAATATATCAAATATTTCAACATAAATTAAGACACAGTGAACCTGATAAAAGAGTAAGTGGTGAATAGCCTAGATCTCCTTGTCAAGGAAAAGATATTCTGAACAATTTACAGCACAGGCACCAAGACCAACAGTAAACATTTGAAACTTTATTGAGCTGAAAAGCAAAGAAGTCATCATGTTGCAGACAATAAAACTCTATACAGAATGCAAAAAATTACCAACTTCATATGTAATAGAGGGCTAAAATATATTATTATAAGTAATTAAAAACAACTGGATATAAAGAAAATAAATATCCCATTTAATAATGGGGTACAGATCTAAACACAACATTTTCAAAAGAGGAATCTGAAATGGTTGAGAAACAGATAAGCAAATATTCAACATCCGTAGTCCTCAGGGACAAACAAATAAAAACTGCATTGAGATATCATTATATACCTATCAGAACAGCTAAGATCAATAAAATAAAAAAATGGCTTATATTATCAGGAATGTGGAGTAAGGGGAACTTTCAACCATTGCGGGTAGTATTGCAAACTTGTATAACCACTACATAAATCAGTGTGATGGTTCATCAGCAATAAAGGAATCAATCTACCTCAAGGCAATACTACTCTTAGGAGTATCCCAAAGGATACTCCATACTACCATAAAGACAAATAATCAACCATGTTTATTGCTGCTCTATTTATAATAGTCAGAAATTTGGAAAAATCTTGATGTCATCCTGATGTGGGAGGCCCTTCTGTCTATGTGTTGCTTTTATTGGTTAATGAATAAAGAAACAGGCTTGGCTGATAGGGCAGAGTAGAGGTAGGCAGGGAAAACTAAACTGAATGCTGGGAGAAAGAAACCAGAGTCGGAGAGAAGCCATGTAGCCCCACCAGAGACAGATGCTGGAACTTTACCCAGCAAGCCACAGCCACATGGCAATACACAGATTAATAGAAATGAATTAAATTAACATGTAAGAGCTAGCCAATAAGAAGCTAGAGTTAATAGGTCAAATAGTATTGCAAATAATATGATTTCTGTGTGATTATGTCTGGAGTCTGGGCATCAGGGAAACAAACAAGCATCCTCTTACAACATCATCCTCAAAAGATAAATGGCTATAGAGTATGTGGTATATTTATAAAATGATATATAGCTTTACTACTAAAAGGAACAAACAATGAAATTTCCAGGTAAATGAATGGAACTAGAAAAATATATTATGAGTGAGTTAACCTAGACTCCTAAAGAGAAATATAGCACATATCTTCTTATATGTTTAAGTATAGAGTAATCTTCTTGGGAGGCTGGATAGATCTCCTTAGGAAAGGCAAATAGAATAATTAGTTATAAATGGAAAATGAGGAGAAGACAGAAAAGGGATGATCAAAATGGGGGCAAGGGAAGGAATAATAGGAGAGATAGCTATATTTAAGGGGTAATATGAAAACTTAATAGACTAGAAGCTTCCTAAAGACTGTGTGTGTGTCTCTGTGTGTGTTTGTGTGTGTGTGAAGGTGATCTAAATGTAAGTTCCAAATAATTTTGGAGACAAATACTCAACAGGACACTTATGTCTCTAAATGAAGTTTCCAGCCCCAAGGTTGGATTACAACTAATTGAATTATTGGCTAAAATGGGCCTCAAATAATCCAGCTATTCCCAACATAATAGGTTGCTCTCTACAAACTGACAGTGAGGTGCTGTTGAGAAATATAACAACCACACAACTCATCAAACATGAAAAAATACAGCTATGAGAGCATTCACTATTCTGGACTAGTGTTCTTGGAATCAGAAGGCACTCTGCTCACTAATAAAGGAAAATGATAAACATCAACCCAGCTGTAACCCTTTGATCAAAATGGTTTTCTGTCTGCTAAATAGGCTAGTGAAATGATGGTAATAGCTTAGAGAAGTAACTAACCAATATCTGACTAGACTTAAGATACACTTTGTGATATCTAGTTCATACTTGAGAGTGGATTGATAAACATGAGTCGGTGACTACATTACCCAGGGTCCTAGGGTACAATCAAATACAACTGTCATTCTAAAGGATAAAATGACTGCTAATAATATTCTGTTATACTTATAGATCAGTGTCTTGCTCAACCACCATCAGAGAAGCTTCTGCCTCCAGCAGATGTGATCAACAAAGAGACCCACAGGCAGACAGTATGAGACAGTGAGAGAACTTGAAACACTCAGCCCTAAATAGGGATGTCTCCTAAAATCCATCCACTCTGGGTCAGAAGTGGAGCCAAAGTTGATGCAGGACCCCAAAGGAACATGACTTATAAGCTCAACAAAATTGACATACATATGGACTCAAGGAAACTGAGTTAGCATGCACTGAGCCTGCAAGGGTTTTCACCAAATTAGTCCTAGGACAAAAAGTTGAAGTGGACACATGATTTCTTTTTTACCCATAAGTAATCTCCAATTGACAGCCACTTGTTAATGAAAATTAAGATTTCTCCAAGGAAGTCTCACTGGGGAAACAAACTGCCTTTAAGAATGGGCTATATGCCAAGCAGCAGATGGCCAAGAGAACACAAATTCAATGGCATCTTTGAAGGCTGTTGTCTCTGTGTTTTTCCTTTTTTAAAGTTTGATCTTCTGTATTCTTTTATTTTTTCATTTAGTTTTTCTTTTATATAACCTATATGTCTTCTGTATATCTCAGAAACTTCAACTTTTGTGTTTTTATGGATTTCCTAAGTTTGTGAATGAGTAGATCGCTTAGTCTGTATATGTTTCTAATACCTTTTCTTGGGCTCTTTTCCTTATTTGTTGGTTTTGCATATTCTGATGTGTTTTTATCATATCATATCATATCATATCATATCATATTTCCTTAGATTTCTGTTTTATAATGAGAAACACATAGGGGTTGGATCTGGATGGAAGGAGATATGGGAAGGAATTGGAAATATTAGGGGGAAAGGAAATCTTAACCACATATACTGTATTCAAATAATCTTTTATTAATTTAAGAAAGAAATAAGGTAAAATAAGAATAAATAAACAAAATACAATAAAATTATGCAGGTATTTTAGGAATATAGTATAGTCATATAATGTATAATATACATTTATATGTAGCTAGCAATTCTTTTATGAATATGAACTCCTTTCTTCAGATAGTAATTGTCTAGTGACCCAAATTACAATTTTGTGAACACTACTTTAAAGTAATTTTATGTTTTACAATGATAGGGTATTGGATTTAATTATATACTATGTAGATGGATATTTTCTTACTGTAAAATATTTCTAAACCCATGAAGAAATAACAATCTTGAAGACTGAGTAGGAAGAAAGTATCATGCAGGAATGCAGATAGAATTCTGGAAAAAGAAATCCATTAAACTTTTATCTTTAGGCATTTAAAGTAAAGTTTCTACAACCTCTGTTGCTCATCGGCAAAAGTCTTATGATTATATTAGGCTCACCGAGCTGTTACTGGGACAAATAAGGACATACATGACATGTAGGCACTGTAGTAGCATGATAATGAGATCAGTAAAAATGACTTTAAGGTACATCACTAGAATGCAGTTACAGGAGACCAGATGTGTCATCAGTAACAGCAATGGAGTTTCTCTGATGAATAAGCACTATGTGGGAAAAAAGATGATCACGGCCATTTCTCTTATGAAGAGCAATGAGTATCCAGCAATCATGCCCTGCTCATTTAAACTGTTAGGAAACAGTAGGGGACAAGAATTTATATTTATATTACAAAAACGTAACATTTATCAGTACTCATTAGACAGTGTACATGGTTTCCTAAATAGGAAGCTGGTCCCTATGCGAAAAATTAAACTGAGATACAGAATACAAGTATATTTTGTTATAGTTCAACTCACACATGAATTTATGTCTGAATAGTTAAAGAGAAAGCCTTACTAAATAAAATAGGGCAAGTAGAATTAAAATTAAACATACCTTCTTTACAATCTTGAAAAAAAGGACTATGTAGTTATTGTGCTTTTTCTCTCTGAGCCTATGTTAATTTCTTCTAAATGGAGTAAAGAGATCATGGATGAAATGTAATAGATGGGTGGTTTTAGAAAGCTCAGGTCTTCTAGCATACCTGAGTTCTGTAAGGCTCCCCATACTAGGTTTATTATCAGTGTGATCTTCTTTTACCACACAGACCTCTTTTCACAACATCACTGATCACCACATGCTATGCATGGATTATAAATTATAGGATGACCCTGCCTCAAGAATCTGAACATGTGCTTCTTCTATTCGTTATGTTGACCCTCTTTTGTCAATCTCTCCTAAAATTCTGAATTTTCTTACCCAGCTCTATAGTGACTTTTCTAGATGTATTTTTTCATATGCATTTTTATCAAAAATCATTTTATTTAGTCTTTAAAAACTTCCCACAAAGTATTTTGAACATATCCATCTTCTATTGCTCCCCATTTCATGCAAAATTCACTATTTACCTCACTATTCAATATCTGTACAAACCCTTGGCCAGATTCCCTCACAAATTATTTGCCGATTTGATCTCTGTATAAATTTGAGTAGCATGATATAGAAATATTACCATAATTTAAAAGTTTCTGAAGAATGAAATGAACCCCCCTGATAGTTTATAATACCCACAAAAAATAGACCCATTAAAGAACAAAAATCTATCATAAGCATACGATTTGCCTTGGTCTCAAGGTATTTGATTGAAGGTGCGTGGTTGATCGGCAGTTATGATTCACCAGACAAGCTTTAATATATATAATTCAGTTTTAATAAAGGAAAGGAAAGGGAACTTACAAATCCAAGGTTCCAGCGAGGAGTGCAGGAAAACAAAGAGCAGGCGGGCCACAGGCCCGCAAGATTTTATAAGTCAATATTAGCCTAAGGGGGACACGCCTTTAGACCAAGGGGGACACGCCTTTAGACTAAGGGGGACACGCCTTACAAAACAAGGTTTTTGGCTAGGCTTCCCCTTCATCTCCCCCTTTTGTCTAAATAAGACAGAACCAAACCAAATACAACTATATTCAATAGGAACAAATAATAAATATAAAATTACAAACAACAAATAATATTAAGAAGAAACATAACAAAAGTTTTACTAAGCATTCTATTTCAAGGAGTCTAAATAATGTAGAGGGTAACTACAATTATCTAATCTTCAACCCCATCAAAGATCTGAGAAGGGAAGTAATATTACTTAAGCAACCAGGAAGTACAAACAAGAAACTTCCAAAATGTGCAACAAATGACAGAGACAACTAACTACCTGGGCAGTCACCCAAAGTTTCATTTTGCAATGTTGAGGCAACCAACTTTGGCTAAGGCCTAACACAACTGACATAACATTTTTGAAAGGCAAGGAACTTTTTGTAGAACTGTCCTACCCTGTCTTGGCAAGATAAGACAATCCTGTTTTATCCACTTATGGATATTCTGTATCTTTGTCAGTAGTTGAGGTATGGGCTTTTCTTTGCCCAAAGGCCAGTTCTGCCAAGAAGAAGACAAGCTCCCAGTGGAGTGCCTTTGGTGCTCAACATTTTCTCGGGAGTGGAGTGGTGTTGCCAGGAGTGATTGTGTCTCATAAGTACCAAACTCTAGGTTAGATTAAAGGCCATGTTCTACAGCTCTTCAAAGAGGTCGGAGATTATACTATCTATACTAAATATAATTTCTTTGTATCTAAAAAACCTGAAAAACAACTGTGCAATAAATGAGGACAATATCCCCAAACGTAAACAATGTCATTATACAAATAATATCAGAGGTAGAAATGTACATTGCAATATGATAAATATCTCAATATAACAATTGTTTTAAACAGAGGTAGAAGCATACTCTCATACAATAGAGGTAGAAGCATACTCACATACAATGTTCAATATACAAGAATCAACACCAATGCAATTTTCTAATAACAATAATTCACAAATACCAATCATCCCATCAAACCAGGTAATTCCCCCCCTTTTTTTTATAAACACCCCTGAGTCCATATAATACCTCCCCCATCCCCTCAACCCTATACCAACTACTAAATGATGTCCCTAAACCAGAGGGCAAACTCTGTTGGGAGAGGGGGCGTCGTCCCCTAAGATTGCTTCCAGCTGACATAGGGGCGACGTTCTTCTCAGGGGGGTCCCGTGAAAGCAAATGATGGTAAAATTCCCAGAATAACATTTGGTCGAGGAAATTGTAACTAGCCTCTGAGTGTTTTGAGGAGGTCTGGCCAGAGTGTTGTCAAAATTGTACACCATTTGAAACTGTCTTGTGTAGTTGGTACCAAAAAAAACCAAAAAAAAAAGTCTAATTTTAGCGCTATTAAAAACATGACGTCATAGTAACCAGGTGAAATTGATGTTGTGGGGCCCCATCTTCATCCTGGAAACTTCAAAGATTACTGAAGGAAAATTTGTTGTTTGTTACAGGAAAGGTAAACATTATCTACAAAGACATATACAGACATATATATTCGAGAGAGAGATGCGATGGAGCCAGCCACCAGGTCAGATGTGCTGAATCTTTCCCGGTAAGATACCATTCATGGTGTTACAAAGATTATTAGATATGCTGAAAATAATGGGCCAGGCAGTGTTTAAAAGAATGCAATTTGTGTGATGTTATTTTGGGTTTGAAGCTAGCCCGGCGACCAGGAGCAGGGCGGGACAAAAAGCAGGCCTGCCCGCAGCTCCACACTACATTTGATTATTAAGATTTAGTTGTCTGGACCAGAGAAATATGATCTGTGGAATAGTAACAGGAGAAAGAGATTTTCTTCAGGCTTCAAGACTTGAAGACACCATTCCAGAAAGACCCTCAGGTAAACTCTCAGGGCCTGATAGATTCCTAAGCAACCACCAACATTGTGAAAGTCTTGATGAATTGTAGCCCAAAATGACTTACGTTTCAGTGTATATTAACATCACCTTTACATATTATCTGGTGAACAGAAAATAAATTGAAACTAGAATAGCTGTCATGAATGTTAAAAAATGTGACATACTCAAAGTAACATGATAATCAGTGCTGTGAGAGCTCCTTCATCCAATAGCCTATAAGATGCCAGCCCACTTGGGCATAGTCTTTCATACTATAAATGCAGCTGTAAAGCTTGTATTAGCTCTCTTACTTCTGGCTCTTGCTTCCAGCAGCTAGATTTGGTTCCTCTTCCCCATTTGTGCATAGGACTGTGATCTAGGACTATGGTCTGTGAGTCTACCCCTAAATAAATAATTTTTTATTATGCATAATTCCAAACTAGTGTGGGATTATTTTGTAATTTCCATCATAATCTGGCACCTGGATGTCAGGACCAGTCTACCATTTTTCTATAGATTCACCAGCCATGTGGCACATTGAGCACTGATCCTCTGCCCATGACTCTAGCTAGCACTCAGATGAAACAGGCTGCTACTCAGCACTCCCTGGCTTGTGACCCACATGCTACAGATTGGTGCATTAAATACCAGTCCATATGTTGCTGCCTGCAATCTTCGTGGTGCACACAGACTGCACCACACAGGTGGAAAACTTTGGGTTTTCTCTTTATCCTGAGCCTCAACTCTCAGGAATCACTTGATTACTTTAATAACTACACTAATTTGTTAAACAAAGCATGTTTTCAGTACCTAAGTAAACAACACATGCTGTTCGTTGTTGCTATTGTCTCTTGGAAACATGGCTGCAACTGCAACACTTGCTGGCTGATAACCATTATCACACTTACTCCTATTCACTGTAATTGCCTTACAACA